>NC_135713.1:146362193-146713759 GCF_964656455.1 Halichoerus grypus | reverse complement strand
TTCCCCAAAGCCCTTGTCAATAAATGGGATGACCTACCCACTTTTTTCACTTACAGATATTTGGGAAGTAAAAAGTATGGTTGGGCCACACCATATTGCTTCTAATGATTTCCATACTTTGGTTTTGTTAGAAAATCATTTTTGTATACTGGGTAAAATATCTTTTCTCATCATTGAACATATATATTAACTAAATGATTTAAATATCAATGACTTCTTTTAATTCTATGTCCGCTGAGATGATTTCTTATGGTGATTGGTTTTCTTACTTCATTTGCTCCCTTTTTCCTTCCCTCACCCTTTTTTATATCAATTCCGTAAGTGCTTATTGGAGGCTTTCAGTCAGGCAATGATGCATGGAGGTAAGTGATACAAAAAGAGTTTACTGGTGATTTTCAAGAGATACATTGTCTAGAGTTGGCATACATTCTGGATGTAAAAGACAGCTGTATTTAGTTGGTGAGGAGAAATTAAAATAAAAAGGAGCATATGAACATCATAGTAAATGTAGACAACCTATGGAATGTGAGCAGATATTTGCAAATATCTTATCAGATAAGAGGCTAAAATCTATAAAGAACTTATCAAACTCAACCCCCAAAAAACAAAAAATATAGTCAAGAAATGGGCAAAAGGCATGAATAGACATTTCTTCAAAGAAAACATACAAATGGCCAACAGACACATGAAAAAAATGTTCAACATCACTTGGCATCAGAGAAATAAAAATCAAAACCACAATGAGATACCACCTCACACCAGTCAGAATAGCTAAAATGAACAACTTATGTTGATAGATGTTGACAAGGATGTGGAGAAAGTGGAATCCTCCTACATTGTTGGTGGGAATGCAAGCTGGGGCAGCCACTCTGGAAAACAATATGGAGGTTCCTCAAAAAGTTAAAAATAGAACTACTCTACAACCCAGCAACTGCACTACTAGGTATTTATCCAAAGGATACAAACATAATGAATTGAAGCACCTGTTTAAAGCAGCAATGTCTGCAAAAGTCAAAACATGGAAAGAACTCAGATGTCCATCGACAGATGAATGGATAAAGCAGTGGTATATGTAATGGAATATTGTATGTAATGGAATGTTTCTCATTACAAATATGTAATGGAATATTTCTCAGCCATCAAAAAGAATGAAATCTTGTCATTTGCGATGATTTGGATGGAACTAGAAGGTATTATGTTAAGCAAAATAAGTCAGTCAGAGAAAGACAAAAAACATGATTTCACTCATATGTAGAATTTAAAAAACAAAACAGACGAACATAGGAGAAGGGAAAGAAAAATAAAATAAGATGTAAATTGAAAGGGACTCTAGGAAACAAACTGAGGGTTGCTGGAGGGGGGTGAGTTAGGGGAAGGGATAATTGGGTGATGGGGATTAAGGAGGACACTTGATGTAATGAACACTAGGTGTTATATGCAACTGATGAATCACTAAATTCTACTTCTGAAACTAATTTTTAAAAAGGAGAAAGGAAGAATTAGGAGGAGGGAGGAGAGAAGGAGGAGGAAATAGAGGAGGAATTGATAGAGGCTAATCTTGGAGCTCCATATAGAGACAAAGTGAAGAAGGTAATGACTTTATTTTCAGACGAATCATGTTTGAATTTTGGTAGGCACAAAAGAAAAAACTGCTTAAAATATGTAGCTGAAAATACAATAAGCTTCAGGTTATAATTTAAGGTCAGTTGTTTAAATTTAGAAAACATTGTGAAAAATAATGAGATTAAAAAGGATCACAAATTAAGGAAAAAATGTTTATTGCACTGTTGAAGATCAACATTACATGGAAGAACCTTGGTTAAAAGCTATACATATATGTATGTATATGCTCATTATATATAATATATTTATGTGTATATTACATATATAATTGCCTCAGAAGCATAAAGACTTTAGAGTGTATACAAAAACACTACATCAAAAGCTAATGATGTACTGTATGGTGACTAACGCAATGTAATAAATTTAAATTAAATTAAAAAAATAAAGTCAATACTGCACCCCCCCAAAAAAGAGCATATAAAAAAACAGAAATATATAAGGTGTTGGTATAGGATTAAAAAAATTTGACTTTAGGATGTAAGTGCATTCTTCTGTGTTATGCAACTAAGAGAGGAAAGATCTATATGAAAACTTGACCTTGCATATGCAATTAAATTATTTACCTCTTATTATCTCAACTGTATAATTAGGATAATGAAATAATAATAACAACCCTCTTATCTACTTTACAGGTCTATCGTGAAAAAATATATATAACACTTAGCACCATAATATATTTTCATGTTTTATTTTCACAATTTAAAAAAATGCCAACAATCATGGTATGCTTAGTTACCTAATCCTATTCTTAGCCATTGAATGTGGGTTTTTACCTTATCAAAATTGTTAGTTGTTCAAAATCAATGGCTGTGAGCTAATCTTTATATCTTGGCCAGAAAAGAAGCTCTAAATTGTTTATTGAGTATTTGATATTTGAAAAATAATAGTGGCTTAAAACACTCATTTCATATATGATATAAATGCAAAGCTTTCAGTGAAACAATCATCAGACTTTAAAATACAATTTTAAAAATTGCTTTCTGCTCAATTCTACACATGACAAACCTAGTTATAGCTTTATTCATGAATTGCCTCTACTCAAATAATATGGGAGGTATTAAGACCATAATCTTATATTAAAGGACTGAAATGTAGATGGTGTGGAAAATGAAAAGGAAGAGTTCTTTTTTGAAGTTCCTCTTACCCATATGGTTGATAAAGTCTCAGAAATAGTTGATACTTAATTAAGTATAGATTCAGGGATTGGAGAAAAGATGGCAGAGGAGTAGGAGACCCTATTCCAACTGGTCCCCAGAATTGAGCTGGATATCTACCAGACCACTCTGAGCAACCATGAAATAAGCCTGAGATGTAAGAAGACCTGGATCTCTACAAACAGAATATCACAGATGGTTGGTTTCCAGGTACGAAGTGGGGAGCCCTGATTCTGCAGGCAGATATCGGAGGATAAATGGCATCAGGAGGGAGCCTGGCCTGGGGATCTTACACCGCCAGTGAGCGATAGCCTCCCACACTAGGGACAGGGCACAGACTCGCAGCGGCAGGGAGAGGACTTTAGGGCAGCCCCCAAGACTGAAACCTGGAGTGGCGGGGGCAGTTGGCAGTTTTAGAAGCACAAAGGGCAGAGACGTCCCCCGACCTGGAGGTGAGGACTGGGAGCACTGCAGAGGGGCGCACAACCCAGGACCCTGCAGTTTAAAGCAGCACAGACAGAGATGGAGATAGTGTGGCCTGGAGAGCTCACTGAAAAACAGACTGTGATCTCTCTACTCTGAGGAAGAGGATTGGAAACAGTCTTTTCTGCTCTGACTCTCAAAAGAGACACAGAAAGCAGCCAGGGAAAGCCGCCAGAGAACAAAAGCCCCAAAAAACTGGTTCCCACTGAGCCCATCCCCCACCACAGGGGGGCAGGGCAAATCTGCCCAAACAGGGTTGCCTACACAACAGCGCAGCAAGCCCCTCCCCCAGAAGACAGGCTGGGAGAACAAGAGGCCAGCAACCTTAAGGTCCCTAGAAAACAGGTGTATCTTGCTTGGGTTGTGGTCAATAATTTGGACTCTATACATTCCCTCAACCACCCATCAACAGAATGACTAGGAGGAGGAACCCCCAAAATAGGAAAGACTCAGAGATTATAACTTATGCCACAGATTTACAAATGGATGAAGATATAACCAAGATGTCGGAGATGGAATTCAGGCTAGCAATTGTGAAGACAATAGCTAGAATGGAGAAATCAATCAATGGCAACATAGAGTCTCTAAGGGCAGAAATGAAAGCTAAATTGGCAGAACTTAAAAATGCTATCAATGAGATCCAATCTAATCTAGATAATCTAACAGCTAGGGTAAGTGAGGCAGAAAAACGAATAAGTGACCTGGAAGACAATATAATAGATAAAAAGGGAAAGAGGAGGCCAGGGAAAAACAACTCAGAATCCATGAAAATAGAATCAGAGAAATAAGTGACACCATGAAGTGTTCCAATGTCAGAATTATTGGAATCCCAGAGGGAGTGGAGAGAGAGAGAGGACTAGAAGATATATTTGAAAAAATCATAGCTGAGAACTTCCCTAATCTGTGGAATGAAACAAACATTCCTGTCCTAAAGGCAGAGAAGACCCCTCCAAGATCAAGGAAAACAGGCCAACACCCTGGCATGTAATAGTAAAATTCGCAAATCTTAGAACCAAGGAAACCATCCTAAGGGCAGTTAGGGGGAAGAGATTCTTTACGGACAGAGGGAGAAACATCAGAATAACGTCAGACCTATCCACATAGACCTGGCAAGCCAGAAAGGCCTGGCAAGACATATTCACATGCAGCCAAGAATACTGTATTCTATAAGGCTGTCATTTAGAATGGATGGAGAGATTCAGAGCTTCCAAGACCAGCAGAAACTGAAAGAATATGTGACCACTAAGCCGGCCCTGCAAGAAATATTAAGGGGGGTTCTATAAAAGGAGAAAGAACCCAAGAGTGATATACAACAGAAATTTACAGGGACAATCTATAAAAACAAGATCTTCACAGGCAACATGATGACAATTAATTCATATTTTTCAATAATCACGCTCAATGTGAATAACCTAAATGCTCCCATAAAATGGCACAGTGTTGCAGATTGGATAAAAAGACAGGATCCATCCATATGTTGTTAACAAGAGACTCATTTTGAACCTAAAGATACATCCAGACAGAAAGTGAAGGGATGGAGATCCATCTTCCATGCCAGCAGACCTCAAAAGAAAGCTGGGGTAGCAATTCTTATATCAGACAAATTAGACTTTAAACTAAAGTCTGTAGTTAGAGACACAGAAGGACACTATATCATTCTTAAAGGGTCTATCCAACAGGAAGATCTAACAATTGTAAATATCTATGCCCCCAACATGGGAGCAGCCATCTGCATAAGCCAACTGTTAACTAAAACGAAGAGTCATATTGATAACAATACGTTAATTGTAGGAGACCTCAATACTCCACTCTCAGCAAAGGAAAGATCATCTAAGCAGAAAATCAACAAAGAAACAAGAGTTTTGAATGATACACTGGACCATTTGGACCTCATAGATATATACAGAACATTCCACCTTAAAACAACAGAATACTCATTCTTCTCGAGTGCACATGGAACTTTCTCCAGAATAGATCACATACCGGGTCACAAATCAGGTCTCAACTGATACCAAAAGACTGAGATTATTCCCTGCATATTCTCAGACCACAATGCTTTACAACTGGAACTCAATCACAAGAAAAAATTTGGCAGAAATTCAAACACTTGGAAGCTAAAGACTGTTCTGCTCAAGAATTTTTGGGTCAACCAGGAAATCAAAGAAGAACTTAAACAGTTCATGGAAATCAATGAGAATGAAAATATGTCAGTCCAAAACCTACGGGATACTGCAAAGGCAGTCCTAAGGGGGAAATACATAGCCAACCAAGCATCACTTGAAAAAAAATAGAAAAATCCCGAATTCATAAACTAACTCTACACCTTAAAGAACTATAGAAAAAGCAACAAATGATGTCTAAGCCACACATTAGAAGAGAAATAATTAAGATTAGAGCAGAGATCAGTGAATAGGAAACCAGAAACACAGTGTATCAGATCAACGAAACTAGAAGTTGGTTCTTTGAAAGAATTAATCAGATCGATAAACCACTGGCCAGACTGATCCAAAAGAAAAGAGAAAGGACCCAAATTAACAAAATTATGAATGAAAGGGGAGAGATCACGACTAACACCAAGGATATAGAAACAATAATTACAAATTATTATCAACAACTATATGCCAAGAAACTGAGCAATCTGGATGAAATGGAGGCCTTCTTGGAAACCTATAAGCTGCCAAGACTGAAACAGGAAGAAATTGACAACCTGAATAGAGGAATGACCAGTAACGAGATTGAAGCAGTGATCAAAACCTCCCAAAAACAAGAGTCCAGGGCCTGATGGATTCCCTGGGGAATTCTACCAAACATTCAAAGAAGAAATAATAGCTATTCTACTGAAGCTGTTTCAAAAAATAGAAACAGAAGGAAAGCTTCCAAACTCATTCTATGAGGCCAGCATTACCTTAATACCCAAACCAGGCAAAGACCCCATCAAAAAAGAGTATTTCAGACTGATATCCCTGATGATTATGGATTCCAAAATCCTCAACAAAATCCTAGCTAATAGGATCCAACAATACATTAAAAGGATCATCCACTACGACCAAGTGGGATTTATCCCTGGGATGCAAGGGTGGTTCAACATTTGCAAATCAATCAATGTGATAGAACACATTAATAAGAGGAGAGAGAAGAACCATATGGTCCTCTCAATTGATGCAGAAAAAGCATTTTACAAAATACAGCATCCTTTCCTGATTAAAACTCTTCAGAGTATAGGGATAGAGGGAACATTCCTCAAGTTCATAAAATCCATCTATGAAAAACCCTGAGCAAATATCATCCTCAATGCGGAAAAGCTGAGAGCCTTTCCCTTAAGTACAGGAACACATCAAGGATGCCCACTCTCACCACTATTGTTCAACATAATACTAGAAGTCCTAGAACAGCAATCAGACAACAAAAAGAAATAAAACGTATTCAAATTGGCAAAAAGAAGTCAAATTCTCTCTTTTTGAAGATGACGTGATACTTTATGTGGAAAACCCAAAAGACTCCACCCCCAAATTACTAGAACTCATACAACAATTCAGTAATGTGGCAGGATACAAAATCAATGCACAGAAATCAGTTGCTTTCTTATACACTAACAACACAACTGTAGAAAGAGAAATTAGAGAAACGATTCCATTTACAATAACACCAAAAAAACCATAAGATACCTCAGAATAAACCTACCCAAAGTGGTAAAGGATCTATACTCTAGGAACTACAGAACACTCATGAAAGAAATTGAAGAAGACACAAAAAGATGGAAAAATATTCCATGCTCATGGATCAGAAGAATAAACATTGTTAAAATGTCTATGGTACCCAGAGCAATCTATACCTTCAATGCCATCCCGATCAAAATTCCAATGACATTTTTCAAAGTGCTGGAACAAACAATCCTAAAATTTGTATGGAATCAGAAAAGACCCTGAATCACCAAGGAAATATTGAAAAAGAAAAACAAAGCTGGGGGCATCACGTTGTCCGATTTCAAGCTATATTACAAAGCTGTGATCACCAAGACAGCATGGTACTGGCACAAAAGCAGACATATAGACCAATGGAGCAGAATAGAGAACCCAGATATGGACCCTCAACCCTATGGTCAAATAGTCTTTGACAAAGCAGGAAAAAATATGCAATGGAAAAAAGACCATCTCTTCAATATATCGTGCTGGGAAAATTGGACAGCCACATGCAGAAGAATGAAACTCGATCATTCTCTAACACCATACACAAAGATAAATTCAAAATGGTTGAAAGACCTCAATGTGAGACAGGAATCCATCAAAATCCTAGAGCAGAACATAGGCTTTGACATCGGCCACAGCAACTTCTTTCAAGGTACATCTCCCAAAGCTAGTGAAACAAAAGCAAAAATGAACTTTTGGGACTTCATCAAGATAAAAAGCTTCTGCACAGCAAAGGAAACAGTCAACAAAACAAAGAGACAACCCACAGAATGGGAGAAGGTATTTGCAAATGACACTACAGATAAAGGACTGGTATCCAAGATCTATAAAGAACTTCTCAAACTCAACACCCAAAAAACAAAGAATCAAGTCAAAAAATGGGCAGAAGACATGAAAAGACACTTCTCTGAAGAAGACATACAAATGGCTAACAGACACATGAAAAAATGTTCATCATCATTAGCCATCAGGGAAATTCAAATCAAAACCACATTGGGATACTACCTTACACCAGTTAGAATGGCAAAAATGGACAGGGAAAGAAACAACAAATGTTGGAAAGGTTGTCGAGAAAGGGGAACCCTCTTATACTGTTGGTGGGAATGCAAGTTGGTACAGCCACTTTGGAAAACAGTGTGGATGTTCCTCAGAAAATTAAAAATAGAGCTACCCTATGACCCAGCAATTGCACTCCTGGGTATTTACCCCAAAGACACAGTTGTAGTGAAAAGAAGGGCCATATGCACCCCAATGTTCATAGCAGCAATGTCCGCAATAGCCAAACTGTGGAGAGAGCCGAGATGCCCTTCAACAGATGAATGGATAAAGAAGATGTGGTCCATATATACAATGGAATATTACTCAGCCATCAGAAAGGATGAATACCCAACTATTACATCTGCATGGGTGGGACTGGAGGAGATTATGCTAAGTGAAATAAGTCAAGCAGAGAAAGTCAATTATCATATGGTTTCACTTATTTCTGGAACATAAGGACTAGCATAGAGGACATTAGGAGAAGGAAGGGAAAAATGAAGGGGGGTAAATAGGAAGGACAGATGAACCATGAGAGACTATGGACTCTGAGAAACAAACAGGGTTTGAGAGGGGAGGGGGGAGGAGGGATTGGTTAGCCTGGTGATGGGTATTAAGGAGGGCACATACTGCATGGAGCACTGGGTGTTACACGAAAACAATGGATCGTGGATCACCACATCAAACACTAATGATGTATTGTATGGTGACTAACATAACATAATAAAATAAGTAAATAAATAAACATGAACTCTTGATTTAAAAAAAATTAAATAGAGATTCTAAGGTAGACTAATGAAACAGGGTAGCATATGGTAAAATAAAACATAAAAATACAGAATATAAAATTTATTAGAAAGAAATACAAAGGGACACCTTTGTGACTTAGTCAATTAAGCGTCTGACTCTTCATTTCAGTTCAGGTCATGATATCAGGGTGTTGAGATCCAGCCCAACATTGGGCTCCACACTCAGTAAGGAGTCTGCTTGAGATTCTCTCTCTCCTTCACCCTCTGCTCCTCCCCCATGCACACTTTCTCTCTAAAATGAATAAAATATATCAATAATAATATAAATAAATAAAATATATAAGTAAATAAAAAATAAATCTTAAAAAAGAAGGAAATACAATGGACAAGGGAAAGCAGAATTTGCTCTTCTAAAGAACTAATGGTGGGACTAATAACCACAAGTAATATTAGGTATATTAATATTTATACTTTATAGTGTAACTAAATATGGTATGAAAATTATCATTCTTAACAAACATATCCCAAATGCATTCTATCCATTTATTCTCCCCTAAAATGACAAACTCTGACCAAGCCCACCCTCAAGGTAAAGACTTCTTCCACTTAACAATTTCAGATCTAGTGTGTGAGATTCAGGGAGCTTTAGCTGATCTCTAAAGCAAGGTCATGACACTTTGCTCAAATTCTTACAACTATCTATAGTTATCCTATAAAATCTAAGGACAAAATCACTTATAGCTTAATTCAATTTACTAAATTAGTATACATTTTAATTGGTCATACTGTTTACTTAAGTATGAATCAGGGAGGAATTATGTAGATTTAGTTGATTTATAACCTTGGCACAGCACTCATTAAATATGATTTATTGATAATTTAAAATTACCAAGGGTCTCAAACTACAGGAAGTTTTCTTGTTTTTGGTTTTTTTTTAAGATTTTATTTATTTAAGAGAGAGAGAAAGAGAACACAGAGGGAGAGGGACAGGGAAAAGCAGACTTCCCACTGAGTAGAGAGCCTGATGTGAGACTCAATCCCAGGACACTGGGATTATGAACTGAGCTGAAGGCAGACACTTAACTGACTGAGCCACTCAGGCACTCCTGGGTTTAAGCAGTTTGAAGATAACATGGGATTGTTCCAAGTCTTCAGGAACCCACATATACTGCAATTGTAACATAAACCACGATTTTGGGGCGCCCGGGTGGCTCAGTAGTTAAGCGTCTATCTTCAGCTCAGGTCACGATATCAGGGTCCTGGGATCAAACCCCACATAGGGCTCCCTGCTCAGCAGGAAGCCTGATTCTCCCCCTCCCTCTCCCACTCCCCCAGCTTGTGTTCCCTCTCTCACTGTGTCTCTCTCTGTCAAATAAATAAAAAATTCTTTAAAAAATAAATAAAATAAAATAAACCACAACAGTTTTGAGGGAGAAAATTAACTAATTCTAAGATTAATATGGAAAATAAAGTACAATCACATTTAATAAAACTTTAGAAAGAATAATGGCAAAGGATGAAATCATCAGTGACATAATGTTTTTAACCATAGGAATAAAACCCAAAACTTTAATTAAAAAAAAAAATTAAAAAGGGCACTTGGGCGGCTCAGTCAATTAAGCATCTGTTTGGGCTCAGGTCATGATCCCAGGGTCCTGGGATTGAGTCCCACATTGGGCTCCCTGCCTAGCAGTGAGTCTGCTTCTCCTTCTACCCTTCCCCTCTGCTTGTGATCTCTCTCTCTCTATCTCTCTATCTCAAATAAATAATAAATATATAAATAAATAATCTTAAATAAAAACAAATTTTAAAAATTTAGAAAGATGATCCTATCCAAGATATGATTCTATAAAAATTGGTCATATGTATAAAAAAGTGAAATTATATTTCTATTATCTTTTTTCTAAATTAATAATTTATTTTTAAATGAAATTCTTTGAAAAGGAAATATAAATACCAATAAATACTAAATACATGAGACAACTACACAAATCAGTAAAGAAAATGTCTGTCAATGTAAGAGTGAGGAACCATTTCTCATGAAATAGGTTTACAAAAGTGTTTTTTGTTAGTTTTTTTAATTTAAATTCAATTAGGCCATCATTAGTTTCAGATGTAGTGTTGAATGATTCATCAGTCTTATGTAACACCCTGTTCTCATCACATCACATGCTCTCCTTAAGGCCCATCTCCCAGTTATCCCAACCCTCCACCCACCTCCCCTCCCACAACCCTCAGTTTGTTTCCCAGAGTCAAGAGTCTCTCATGGTTTGTCTCCCTCTTTGATTTCTTCCCATTTAGTTTCCCTCCCTTCCCCTATGAGCCTCTGTGCTATTCCTTATATTCCACATATGAATGAAACTGTAAGGTAATTGTCTTTCTCTGATTGACTTTACAAAGGTTTTTTATTTTTAAATCAAGCAATATGAAATGATTTTGAGAACATGATGAAATAAATTGCCCTTTCTGTTTACATAGCTATTGAGTACATAAAATAGTCCATTAATTCTTACACACAATTAGGAGGATCATGAAAACACAGACATTTCCCTTCTAAAATATTGTTCCTACATAACAATTAAGAAGGAATGCCTTTAAAATTATGGAGATGACTTACAAGCTCAAATAGATTTTTAGAAAGCAGTAAATTCACTGAAAGATAAAAGTTCAGAATATGGTATAGTGAGTATGAGGCAAGAAAGTAATATCAAAGTAAATATAAATTGTTGGCTTTTGATAACATCTGTAATTCAGAAAAGAAAACATATTGGTTGATAATATACAGATAGAGTCTTCATAGGTGTGAACATATGAGAAACAGAAAGGCATGTCCAAAAGTCTTAGGAAATCTAGTTCTATCCACATAGTTGCAACTGCAAGATTTCATTCTTTTTTTATATTATACTAAGGGAAGTAAGTCAGTCAGAGAAAGACAAATGCCATATGATTTCACTCATATGTGGAATTTAAGAAACAAAACAGATGGATATGGCAGGGAGAGGCAAACCATAAAACAGGCTCTTAACTATAGAGAACAAACTGGGGGTTGATGGAGGGAGAAGGGCAGGGAGGATGCACTAAATGTGTGATCATATTAAAGAGTGCACTTGTGATGAACACAGTGTTGGATGTTAATGATGAATCACTAAATTCTACTGAAACAATATTACACTATATGTTAACTAACTGAAATTTAAATAAAAACTTGAAACAAGCAAACAAAAAGTCTTAGGAAATCAAAATATTTTATGAAGAGAAAATTAACCCAGTGTATTTGAGGATAGTGATAAGGCAACTAGTAATAGAATCAGAAAAGAGCAATCACCAGTAGCAGCTTTCAAAAAAAGAATCATTTAAAACAGTGCTGATATCTCAAATATAGGAATCTTAAGTTGAATGATGAGAATAAGATCACTTGATTCGTCAGTTTGAAAATAGTGGTGAACTTTAGCAGAACTCTATTTAGAGTTAACTAAGGTCAAACTACAATGAGAAATTTATTTATTTTATTTAAAAATAGAAATTCAACTGCCTGTTTTTTCTTTAATCTTGTAGAGTTGATTAAGAGTTTAAAGATAAGAGAGATTGGGGTGCCTGGCTGGTTCAGTCAGTAGAGTATGTGACTCTTGATCTTGGGATTGTGAATTCAAGCCCCACATGGGGTGTAGTAATTTAAAAAAAAAGAAAGAAAATATGAGAGATTTAAAAAAGAGTGAAAGTGTTATAATTAATATATGAAGGAACCAGGAAACAGAACAAAATTACCAATCTAGGTGACAGAACTTTTGATATGATCTTAAATATCAATAAGACTCATATTTTAAAGTTGGAAACTGATTATGTTTGAGGCCCTAAGAGAAAAAGTGGATGTTAACATAAAATACTATAATTGAAGATCAGGGACTGAATTCCCTGGAGGGATTGTAAAATTAAATCACTGATGACTTAGTAAAATTGTTTTGCATAGGTTTCCTCTGGAAATTTAAAGGTTTTCAGTTACTCAGCAAATAGTATCTTCTTGAAAACACTTAGAAGGTAAGACTGAGGAAAACTGTATATTGCAAAATATCTATGACATTTTGGAGTTCAACCAAATAGAATCAAATTTAATTCAAAAGCTATATTATTAGAAATTTTGATATTTTAAAATCATTTAAATAGGGAGACACTATTTCATGTCCATCTGCAAATTTCCCCTTTATATTCTCTGTAAGATTAATGTGTTTCTTATATTTGTCACAGGTCTTTTTGAAGATTAAATTAAATAATACCTGTGAAGATGTTAAATAATGTAAGGCATTATTTAGAACAGTGTTATAAATGCTAAGTTGAAAATCATTGCAAGACTCTCCAGTGCATGTAGTCTATTTGTTCTTGTTACCAATCACCTGTGAGGATCTTATGGCCTTCATTTTTCTGCGAACCATTTTAGCTGGATTAAACACATATAAAATAAGCATATAGTTTACCAGTCAGGAACCAACAATCTAGTAAGAAAAATAGAGTATTTTTTTTAAATAATCAAGGGGAATAACAGTGAAGATTATTGCAAATTGGGGGGGATGTGACTAGGATATAAGTAATTATGGTAATGTTCATATGATGAATTCAAGGTATGATACACATATTTTGATGAGGAACTTTAAAGAATTAACTCATTCTACTTTATAACAACCCTGTGAGGGATAGAGGGAATTCAAAGCATAATCTCAGAGACATCAGTTAACCTGCCTGTTGACATACAAGTTGGTGGTAGAGCAAGATTGTAAGCTCAGGTTTCTCTGATCTGAAGATCCATAATATCTGCCTTTTATATAGAACAGAGGTAGAGGTCATACATCTCCTGTAAGTTTAGTATATGTAGAGCTTGCTAGCTATAGAATGAAGAAAGAGGCATGGAGAAATATAGTCCTGTGTTGGAATTTGAAGGGAGATGTGATTTATAAAGGAAGGATTGTGGAAGAGCAGACATTGCTAAAAAGAGAATTAAGCTCAGATTTATGTATTGTATCTTTGAGATCTGTAAGTAGTAATGCATAAAGTTGGTATTGGGAAATGGAGAGCAGATATCTTGGAGATATCTGTTTGGATATTTGAGTCTTGAATGACTTTCTACAATATCTCAAAACAAGATCAGCAAGGGGATGAGAATCTGCTCTACAGACAATTTGAGCCATTTGAGAATTGACGTTTTAAGAGGAGTGACACAATACAGTTATTCTTTGGGAAAATCCAAAAGTAGTATTGGGTGAAGAAAAGAATAGAAAGTTCGTTTTATTTGTAATATTGAGGTATGACGCAAATAAGATGGGCTTTTTTAATTTAAATTTGGTCAAAGTATTGTACATATTAGTTTTTGCTATAATGTTCAATGATTCATTAGTTGAGTATATCACCCAGTGCTCATCATATCACATACCCTCTTTAATGTAAGATGAGCTTTTTAGAAATACTGATGGGCCTTTCCCAAAGGCATCACCAATTATTTTTGTTATACTCATCAGCTTCAATAAATGTATTCTGAGAAAAGGGGATTTAAGAGATTAGGGTAGGAAGAGCAGAGCAAAGGAGTAATATTGACTAAATAAAGACAGTTGATACCAGCTGAACATGGAAAGACCGTATGTATATTAAAGAAAAAAAATGAGTTAAAGAGAAACCTGAGAGGGATAGTGAATAAGGGGGAGAAAAGTGGGACAGGAGAGTTTAGTTGAATGCATATTAGGATAACTGAACCTACAAGGCTGCATAATGTCAATGCTCCCCCTCTTAATAAAGACACAAAAACTAAACAGTGAAATAGAAAGGACATACTGCTTGTTAGAAGAACTGAAATTCTACTGAGTCAAGTGATGTGGTAATTTTCTGTTGGGAAATACATTTTAATAAGAAGCTTAAAAACTCATGTGCATTTTTCAATAGGAATGTTTGAAGGTTTTTCTATAATATGCATAATGACAAGTTTGAATAAGGCTAAAAGATTGTGTTAGAAACATTTAATTAGCAATTGTGTGTATGAAGAGTGGAAAAATAAAAAAAAAAACCTGAAAATTTAAGTAGCATGAACTATACTTATTTACACAGTGTTTCTTGATAAGCATTATAAATGTAAAAAGTGAGTTTCTTGATAAGCATTATAAATGTAAGAAATATATCTAAGAGAATTTATAACTGATTAGGAATTTAGGATGTACTGAACACCTGAATTATAATTGAAATATTACATACACAGAATTGGTGAATACTACAGAGACACAGAGATAAAAAGCTTAGGAGGACACAAAGTGGTAGAGACAGCATGTATTTTCAATTTGTTCAGGGACTGCTAGGGAAGAAAGTAAAAGAATGTTTTGTCTTTTGAAAATGGAGGTAAAAAAGGAAAAGAAATGAATGTAAAAATAGAGAATTTTATATATATATAAAATTTTTATTATTATTTATTTATTTATTTATTTATTTATTTATTTATTTAGAGAGAGGGAGAGAGCAGGAGCAGAGGAGAGGGACAGAGGGAAAGGGAGAAGAAAACTCCCCACTGAACAGGGAGCCCATCATGGAGCTTGATCCCAGGACCCTGAGATCATGACCTAAGCCAAAGGCAGATGCTTAACCAACTGAGCTACCCAGGTGCTCTGGACACACATCGTTTTTAGAGATGAGTAAGGAAACGGTATATTTATGAGGAGCTATTTCCACTACCATTCACCTTAATTAGAATGAATATTACTTAATGGACATCTGATTGCTGATTTCTCGATGTCTTCTGTTTACCTGTCATTTGATTAACCTTGTCTCATTTCCATCAATACATGACTCTCTCTACTCTTCAGTAGAATTGTTATGCTAAGTCTCATGGAAAATATAAAGAAACAGAAAGAAAATCTCATCAACTTCTCGGAAATGTATGTCTTTCATGATCTTTTTTTTTTTTTTTAAGTGAATGGATAATCTAGGAGTTGACTAGTACCCTAACCTGATTATATGACTTGAGAAAACTCTCATATTTTTACCATGTAATTTACTATGTCTATGAACAAAGCAAGTTGTATTAAAAATCATATCAAGCTAAAATTATGTTTAATATACCTAGTCTAAAAATGAAAAAAAAAAATTATGACCAGAGAACCAATTTTCTCTTGCTTAGGCAATTTGGTAGAAGGGTGACTTAGGAGGGAAGTGCTTAATATTTCTGTAACACAATCCCAGCCATGTTTCACTTCTTCTGTTCCATGCAGTCAACATATTTATCATGGCATGGGAGAATCAGACCTTCAATTCAGGCTTCATCCTTCTGGGAATCTTCAATCACAAGCCCACCCACATCTTCCTCTTCTCTCTGGTTTTGGGCATCTTCACAGTGGCCTTCATTGGAAACACTGTCATGATTCTCCTCATCTACCTGGACACCCAGCTTCACACAGCCATGTACTTCCTCCTCAGCCAACTGTCCCTCATGGACCTCATGCTCATCTGCACCACTGTACCCAAGATGGCCTTCAACTACTTGTCTGGCAGGAAGTCCATCTCTCTGGCTGGTTGTGGAGACCAGATGTTCTTATATGTGTCCCTGCTTGGAGCAGAATGTTTCCAATGGCCTATGACTGTTATGTTGCCATTTGTCACCCATTACGATACTCAGTTCTCATGAACCAGAAAATCTATGGCCTCATGGCAGCTTCTTCATGGATTCTTGGCTCCCTTGATGGTATAATTGAAGTTGCAGTTGCATTATCATTCTCATATTGTGGAGCCCGGGAAATACCCCATTTTTTCTGTGATGTCCCTGCCCTTCTCACTCTCTCATGCACCAACACATTGTTATTTGAAAGGATGATATTTATCTGTTGTGTTATTATGCTTCTTTTCCCTGTAGCAGTAATCATTGCTTCCTATGTTTGTGTTATTGTGGCTGTCATTCACATGGGGTCTGGGGAAGGCCGCCAAAAAGCTTTTGCCATCTGCTCCTCTCACCTCATTGTGGTGGGAATGTATTATGGAGCAGCCATGTTCATATACATGCGGCCTGTTTCTGATCATTCCCCCACCCAGGAAAAGATGGTGTCAGCCTTCTACACCATCCTTACTCCCATGCTGAATCCCCTCATCTACAGCCTTCGCAACAAGGAAGTGGCCAGAGCATTCATGAAGGTGTTGGGGAAGGGTAAGTCTGGAGAACAAATTGCCTGATAATCTTTATGCTTTGTTTGTTTTTTCTCCTATATTTGATTTATGCTCAAATATATGGATTCAATCAATACAATTAACTAATATTTGTTGATCTTTGTAGATCTATAAGCAACAACGTAAGTTTTAGAAATTGAAAGACTGCATTTTTTTCTTCAAATATTTTACATTTATATGGTAAGTTCAAGCAATGGCTATAAGGAAATATTTGTTGCAAGACAAGACCCACAATTTATTCATTTTTTTATACTCTCAGTTTACAAATACAGATTATTGTCCATGATAACATCCGATTGATTGTGTTGATTAAGTTTATTGTGTTTTTAACATGTCATAAACTGAATCTTAGCCAAAAAAAATGAATTCTGGAAAATACAATGTCTTAATTTGGAGTGATCACTTAAAAATAAAAATGAATGACCAATCTCTTTATATACCAAGATATGGGAATGAATGTAGGATCATTATGAAAATGAATTTATCATAACTGGATGGAAAAAAGAGAGATATTATGTGAAGACATAGGCATATTGAGCTTTAATTGTCCTGGACATTGTCCTTCTTCAGGATGGTGGGTTACTGGGGTGTTCTCATTTATTTCCTTTTTTCTATAAATACCAGTCTCATACATGGGAAACTAAAATGTGAAAATGAATGCTAAAACCTGGATTTCTCTTCCCTGGATATCTTGATCCTTATATGGATTGTGTACTGTAATTGTATAAAAACATAATGTATTTTGTTTAATGAGGAAGTTTTGGTTTTCTGTAAGCTGCATATTCTCAAATCTCAAGTAGGACAACTCCAAATTTATTTTTATAATGGTATTCATGTGTATCTAACTCTATATAAGTATCAACATGGATACAGATATAGATGATATAGACATATAATTCTAGAGACTCTTGTGGCTAAAGAGGAAAAACATTTATGCCCTAATATGAATATGAACTGTTCTGTTAAAATTGTGTTACAACATCCCCACTGTATAACAAATTAACACAAATTTAACAGCTGCATATAGCAACCATTTATTACATCACAGTTTATATAGGTCAGCGTTTCCTCTCACAAAGTAGAAATCCAGGTGTTGGCTGGGGCTGCAGTTTTATCTGGTCACATTCTAAGATCATGTGGTTGTTGAAGTGAATCATTTCTATGAAGCTGAGTAACATATGTCTGCTTATTTTTTCAAAGCCAGCATGAGAAATTCTGTGATTTCAGGGAAGACCTAAGTCCTCCTATGGAAAATGTCAACTGGTTAAGAAAAGCCAATCAAAGATAAATCATCTTTGAATTCTTAAAATCTATTGATTTGTGATCTTAATTATAGCTGCACAATTTACTCTTATTTTAAAGTATAACATAATCATGAGAATAACATCAGGGAATGGAGAACATGGAGATGGTTTAGGATTTTTCTGTGAGACCCATCCAGGTTATTTACAGAGTCATGTTCACAAAAGACATAAAAATAAAATTTCAGTTATTGATTCTATCAGTAATGTGAGAAAAACTTGGTAATGCCTAAACATTTGACTGGATTAAGTCCATATTTAGAAATTATTTAATTTTTAAAATATTTCTGCTTAACAGACTGACAGATAATTTAGATAATTGTATTATAGTCTTATAATTTGCCCAAAGCACATATAATGGGTCTTCTATTTACTATAAATGTAACATTTAACACAATGACTAGAAAAGACATAGCACTGTCAATCTCATAAGCAATTATGGATGCTATATTCCATATCTTTTCAATTTTCAGTTGTAAAAGACTATTAAACAAATACTGCACTTCCAGGATTCTCTTCCAAGTAAATAGATATGAAAGAAATTGGTGAAATCAATAAAATAATATCCATAAAACACTTTTAATTTATTTATTTAAATAAAAGAAAGCCTATATATATAATATATATATATTATATATAATATTATATTAACTTATATATTACCAGTTAGGCAGTAGAGGAGATTTTGAAATAGATCTTTCACTAAAAAAAATAACGAATTTAATATTAGTACTATGATAATTTTTATATAAAGAAAAAGTCAAGACTTAAATGATATCCTAAGCCCTTGATATGGTGCTTCAAGAATAAAACTATTGCAAAACTAAAGGTCATTCATAGATGATTTGGGTTAAAAAAATGTATTTACTGAGTATATAAAGAAGGCCTAAACCTTCAATGATCTTTTAAAAAATTAGCAATAAAAATAATATTATGGTTATAAATTTGTTTCATTGATGTCTATATGAATATATAATATATTTTTTAATTTTATTTTATTATGTTTTGTTAGTCACCATACATTACATCATTAGTTTTTGATGTAGTGATCCATGATTCATTGTTTTCGTATAACACCCAGTGCTTCCATGCAGTACATGCCCTCCTTAATACCCATCACCGGGCTAACCAATCCCCCCACCCACGTATCCCCTAAAACCCCCAGTTTGTTTCTCAGAGTCCATAGTCTCTCATGGTTCATCTCTCCCTCTGATTCCCCCCCTTCATTCTCCTAATGTCCTCCATGCTATTCCTTACGTTCCACAAATAAGTGAAACCATATGATAATTGACTTCCTCTGCTTGACTTACTTCACTTAGCATAATCTCCTCCAGTCCCATTCATGTTGATGTAAAAGTTAGGTATTCATCCTTTCTGATGGCCGAGTAATATTCTATTGTATATATGAACCACATCTTCTTTATCCATTCATCTGTTGAAGGGCATCTCAGCTCTTTCCACAGTTTGGCTATTGTGGACATTACTGCTATGAACACTGGGGTGCATATGGCCCTTCTTTTCACGACATCTGTGCCTTTGGGGTAAATACCCAAGAGTGCAATTGCTGGGTCATAGCATATCTCTATCTTTAATTTTCTGAGGAACCTCCACACTGTTTTCCAAAGTGGCTGTACCAACTTTTATTCCCACCAACAGTGTAAGAGGGTTTCCCTTTCTCCAAACTTCTCCAACATTTGTTATTTCTTACCTTGTCAATTTTTGCCATTCTAACTGGTGTAAGGTGGTATCCCAATGTGGTTTTCATTTGAATTTCCCTGATGGCTAATGATGATGAACATTTTTCATGTGTATGTTAGCCATTTGTATGTCTTTTTTGGAGAAGTGTCTGTTCATGTCTTCTGCCTATTTTTTGACTTGATTCTTTGTTTTTTGGGTGTTGAGTTTGAGAAGTTCTTTATAGATCTTGGATACCAGCCCTTTATCTGTAGTGTCATTTGCAAATATCTTCTCCCATTCTGTGGGTTGCCTCTTTGTTTTGTTGACTGTTTCCTTTGCTGTGCACAAGCTTTTTATCTTGATGAATTTCGAAAAGTTCATTTTTGCTTTTGTTTCACTAGCTTTTGGAGATGTATCTTGAAAGAAGTTGCTGTGGGCGATGTCAAAGAGGTTACTGCCTATGTTCTCCTCTAGGATTTTGATGGATTCCTGTCTCACATTGAGGTCTTTCATCCATTTTGAGTTTATCTTTGTGTATGGTATATAATATAAAAAAGGGGATTTGAAACAAGATGATAAATAGATTCCAGCTCTAATAAATTTATGGATACAATAATTCTCACAACTATCCATAAATGGTGATGCTTTTGAGGGAACACAGGAGCCCAGAGGAAAAATTCCAGGGCATTAATGAAGCAAAGAATCCAAGAATAGACACGTGTAAGAGGGTAAGAGGAATAATTGCATTTTACTCATGACACTTTCCCATAAGGGCATATCACTTAGAATGAAGAGACATACTTGGCTTGCAAACTATCCCATGGGAGAAAATAAGAGCAAAGTGAGGATGTGGATTCCCCTGCCTCACAGGATATTGCCCAAGAGGTTCATATATGTCTTGTGTTACCAGATTACTGAGATGGTAGGCATAGATGAATAGTCTGGAGGTGCTAAGAATAGAGGAAAGGTTGCAGGGGGCCTCACAGCAACCACCACATAGACCTCAAAAACCAGCAGCAGATTCTGCTAACTGGCTTGGGGACTCCGCCTATGAACTTTGAGGGGTGACTCACTTGTAGCCCTTCCAATGGGGTAATACATGCTCCAAACCTGTGGACACACCTCCATGATGATGCATGTTAACTTCCACATATGGTGTGTATGCACTTCAACAGATAGCATACAAACCAGCTCAGATGGCAAAAGGATGTCAGTAACCAGCTTGACTCTGTGCAATTGAGAGAAGTTATGCAATCTTGAACTCTACTGCCCTGGGAAAAATAAATGAAAATATTCCAGCACCCAAGTTTGATATGTGAGAGTGAAAGAGGGCACACAATCCCTGATTTTCTCCCAATAATAAAAAAAAAAGGAGTGAGATGGGTGCATCTGTAGAAAATGACTGAGAGACCTTTTCTCTAACAGGACTGACAGGTAAATATCTTTCTATCCTCAAGCCACTCATCAAGGACTGGAGAAGGAAAAAAAAATTCTTTAAATGTTAAACAGTAATTCAAGACTTTAAGGATCATGAAATATGAAAACATAAGCCCATAAAAGTGACAAAATAATCTTTCAGTGGCTGTCTTCAAGAAAATAAAGATTTATGAATTACCTGACACAAAATTCAAAATAATTATCTTAAAAGAACATAGACAACTAAACATAATCAGGAAAAAATGCATGACCAAAATGTAAAGTTCAATAAAGATATTGAAACTATTAAAAACAAAACCCAAATTTTGGAGTGAACCAAAGGCTAGGTAGAGAAAATCTGCAACTAATATAATCAAACAGAAAAAAAGAATAACTGAATTCAAAGACCGAGATCTTAAAATTGCCTAGTCAGAGAAACAAACAAAAAGACTCAGTGGGAATTATGGCATATCATTGAATGAAATAGTATAAGTATTATGGAAGGCCCAGAAGGAGCAAACTTTCCAACCAAGAATACTTTACCTGACAGTACTGTATATCAGAAATAAATAAAAGATACATTACCAGACAAACAATAACAGAGAGTTTATGACCACTAGGTTTGCCTTACAGGAAGTGCTAAATGGAGTTCTTCAAGTTGGAACAAAAGTATGCTAAATAGCAACATGAAAACATATGAGGGGTGCCTGGGTGGCTCAGATGGTTAAGCATCTGCCTTTGGTTCAGGTCATGATTCTCCCTCTCCCTCTACTGTTTCCTCTGCTTGTGCTCTCTTGCTCTCTCTATCAAATAAATAAATAAAATCCGTAAAAAAAAAGAAAAAAGAAAACATATGAAAGTATGCAATATAGCTGTAAAAAGTGTATATATTAAAATTCAGAATACTCTGGAGCTATAATGTTAATGCACAAATCACTTTTAACATCACTGCAAAAGTTAAAACACAAAAAGTATTAAGAGAACTATAGCTACAATATTCATTGATGTTTAAACATTATAAAAAGTCATAAATAGTGACATTAATAACACAAAATATAGATAAATAAAATGTAAAATATATTTTTTGCATGCAATTAAGTTAAGTTGTTATCAGGTAAAAATAGACTGCTTTATTATAATATGATATATATATATATGCCTTATAGTGATTAATAAGAAAATACCTATTTAGATACACAAAAGATTAGGATAAAGTAATCAAAGTTTTCACACACACACATGATCAAAAAGAAAGACAGCAGGAGAAAGAAAGAGGGAAAGAAACTTCAAAGCACAGGGGAAGAAAATAAAAATGACAGTGGAAAGTATTTACCTTTTAATAATTACTTTATATATAAATTGATTAAATTCTCTAATAAATAGACATAAACTGGTAAAAATTAAAAAATATCCAATTGTATTTTACCTATAGGGGGCTTATTTTTGCTTTAAGAGTATACATAGGTTAAAAGGGAGAAAGGGTGAAAAAAGAAATGTCATGTAAATGGTAACCAAAATAGTAAAAAAGCAATACTTATTTCACACAAAATAGACTTTAAATCAAGAACTGTCAAAAGAAACAAAGAAGGTAATTAAATAATGGTCAAGGGGACAATTTATCAAGTTGATAGAAGAATTGTAAATATATATGCACCACACATCAAAATATTAAGATATATAAAGCAAATATAAACATAACTGAAGAAAAAAATAGAAATTCAATAATAGGAGGCAACACCCCACTTTGAATGTAGAGTAGGTCATCAAGACAGAAAATCAATAAAGGAACAACTGACATTTTATTCAGGTAAATACCCAGCATTAGAATTACTAGTTTATATGAAATTTCTATTTTTAATTTTATAAGGAACCTCCACACTGTTTTCCAAAGTGTCTGCACCAATTTACATTCCCTCCAAAAGGGCTTGAGGGCTCCTTTTCTACTCATCCTCATCCACATCTGTTATTTCAGATCTTTTTGGTATTAGTTATTTTGAATTTTTAAGATACTATCTCTATTTAATTAAAAAAAAATATATGCACTCCATGTTTTTGGCAGCATTATTAACAATAACCAAGATATGGAAGTAATGTAAGTGTTCAATGATAGATGCAGAGATACATATGATATAAAATCTTGTCACTCATGACAACATGAATGGACCTAGAGAGCATCATGCTAAGTGAAATAAGATGGAGAAAGTCAAATACGAAATGATCTCACTTATATGAGCTATTATTATAATAGCTAGAAATGGAATAGAGACCACAAAAACAAAATAAAAACCAACATAATAAAGAATTGTTTTTTGAAAAGATAAACAGAATTGGCAAACCTTTAGCTAGACTGAGAAAAAGAGAAAGGACTAAAATTAATGAAATTATTATCAATGAAAGAGATATTGCAACTTATACAACAGAATGACAAATAGTCATAAGAAGAATCTATGAACGATTATATGCCTAGAAATTGGCTAACCTAGAAGAAAAAGATACATTTCTGTAAATATACAATCTACCAAGATTGAATTATGAAGAAATGGAAAATCTAAGCAGACCATTGACAAGTAAGGGATTGTATCAGTAACCAAAACCTCACAACACAGGAATTCCAGGAGCAGATGACATCACTAGTGAACTCTACCAAACATTTAATGAAGACTTAATAAGTATCCTTCTCAAACTCTTCTAAAAAAAAAAATGAAGAGCAGGGAATGTTTCCAAACTTATTTTATGAGAAAAATGTTGATGTGATACCAAAGCCAGAGGATTCTAAAAGAAAATTAAAATTACAGGCCTACATTCCTGAGGACCACAAATGTAAAATTCCTCTAAAATTATTAGCAAGCTGAATTCCACAGCACATTACACACTGACAAAATATCACAACATGAAAGAAATGTTATGAACATTATACATATATAGTCCTTACCAGTGACTTATTTTTAAATGATTCATTGTAGTACGGAGATGTGTTCACTCCTTCAAGTATATTTTGAGGTGAGATAGTCCTGTAGGTACTATTTAAGCTAGAGTTCCTAAGTTTAATAGGTTTTTTTTTTTCCTTTAATCAGTTAGTAACCTTTTTGTGTTTCTATTTTGAAGTCTGTTGAATCCATGGGTGATTGAGGTGTATTACTAATATGAAAGTAGTTTAATTTTTATACAATTTTGTAATTGTTTTCTAAGGAAAGGAACACTGAAAGCAGGTAATGCCCTCTAATACAGAGACCAGAATTAACCCAGCAACAAGTGGAACACCCTGCTTTGTCCACACTGAGAGATTATAGTCCCACTTCCCTTCCCCCTTTTTTCTTTTCTTTTCTTTTTCTATTCTTTTAAATTTTATTCTTCTGTTTCAGTTTGGCTTTCTTTATCAATGGTGATTTCCAACCACTGTGGATTTTGCTTAGGTCATGGTTGATATTTTAGACACTATTCATTCACTCAACCTGCCCTCAACAGAGAGACTAGGAAGAAGAACTCTCAACAAAGGAAAGAACCAGAGACAATGTCTTCTGCCACAGAACAAATGGCTATGGCTATAGCTAGATACCAGATAGAATTAAGGATAGCAATCATAAAGTCAATAGCTAGGCTTGAAAAAAAACATTAGTGACAATATAGAATCTCTAAGGGCAGAAATGAGATTTAATCAGGCAGAACTTAGCCCTTGGAATCTGTATCTTCTCTTGAATCTAAATAAATATTGCTCTTTGGGGGAAAAAAATGCTATGAATGAGATGCAGTCTAAAATGGATACTCTAACATCCAGGGTAAATGAGACAGAAGAGAGAATAAGTGATCTAGAAGATAAGCTGATGGAAAGGAAGTAAGTTGAGGAAAACAGAGATAGGCAGCTAGAAGCCCATAAAAAAAGGCTTGGAGAGATTGATGATGCCATGAAATGTTCCAATGTCAGAATTATTGGGATCGTGGTGGGAATGGAGAAAGAGAGAGGGCTAGAAGGTATATTTGAGCAAATCATATGTGAGAACTTCCCTAGCCTGGGGAAGGACACAAGCATTTGTGTCCAAGAGACAGAGAGGACCCCTCCAAAAATCAATAAAAATATCAGCAACCGAACATATAATAGTGAAGCTTGCAAATCTTACCACCAAAGAAAATATCCTGAGAGTAGCTAAGGAGAGGAGGTTCCTTTCATATAGAGGGAGTAACATCAGAATAACATCAGACCTAGCCACAGAAACCTGGCAGGCCAGAAAGGGCTGGCAAGACATATTCAGGGTACTAAATGAGAAGAGCATGCAGCCAAGAATACTTTATCCAGCAAGGCTGTCATTCAGAATGGATGGAGAGATAAAGAGCTTCCAGACAGACAGAAACTGAAAGAATATGTGACCACCAAGCCAGCCCTGAAAGAAATATTAAGGGGGATACTGTAAGCGAAGATAAACCCCAAGAGCAACATAGACCAAAAAGAAACAGAGACAATCTACAGAAACAGAGACTTTACAGACAACAGAATGGCACTAAATTCATATCTTTCAATACTACTCTGAATGTAAATGGGCTAAATGTTCCAACAAAAAGACACAGGATTTCAGATTGGATAAAAAAGTAGGACTCATCTATATGCTGTCTACAAGAGACTTATTTTGAATCTAAAGATATCACCAGATTGAAAGTGAGGGCAGGGACATCAATTTACCATGCCAATAGACCTCAAAAGAAAGCTGAGGTAGCAAACCTCACACCAGACAAATCAGATTTTAAACCAAAGATTGCAGAAAGAGATGTAGAGGGAGAACTATATCATACTTAAAGGGCCTATCCAACAAGAATATCTAACAGTTGTAAATATCTATGCCCTCAACATGGGAGCAGCCAATTATATGAAACAATTAATAACCAAAATAAAGAAACATATTGATAATAATACATTAATATTAGGAGACTTCCACTCCACTCACAGTAACAGATCTTCAGATCTTCTAAGCAGAAGATCAACAAAGAAACAAGAGCTTTGAAGGACACATTGAACCAGATGGACTTCATAGATGTATACAGAACATTTCATCTTAAAACAACAGAATACTCATTCTTCTCGAGCACACATGGAGCTTTCTCCAGAATAGACCACATACTGGGTCACAAATCAGTTCTCAACTGATATAAAAAGATTGAAATTATCCCCTGCATATTTTCAGACCACAATGCTTTGAAATTGGAATTCAACCTTAAGAAGAAATTTGGAAGGAACTCAAACACTTGGAGGTTAAAGACCATCCTGCTAAAGAACAAATGGGTCAACAAGGAAATTAATGAAGAACTCAAACAATTCATGCAAACCAATGAAAATGAAAACACATCAGTTCAAAACCTATGGGATACTGCAAAGGCAGTCTTAAGACGGAAGCACATAGCCATCCAAGCCTTTCTCAAAAAAACTAGAAAAATATAAATGCACAAGCTAATCTTATACCTAAATGACCTAGAGAAAGAACAGCAAATAAAGCCTAAACCCAGCAGGAGAACAGAAATAACAAAGATTAGAGCAGAAACCAATGATAAAGAAACCAGAAGAACAGTAGAACAGATGAATGAAACTAGAAGCTGGTTCTTTGAAATAATTAATAAGATTGATAAACCTCTGGCCAGACTTATCCAAAAGAAAAGAGAAAGGACCCAAATTTATAAAATCATGAATGAAAGGGGAAAGATCACAAACAATACCAAAGAAATAGAGACAATTATTATAACTTATTACCAACCGTTATGTGCCAACAAACTAAGCAATCTGGAAGAAATGGATGCATTCCTAGAAACTCATAAACTAACAAAACTGAAACAGGAAGAGATAGAAAAATCTGAAAGGACTAATAACCAATAAGGAAATTAAAACAGTAATAAAAAACCTCCCAAAAAACACAACTCCAGGGCCAGATGTCTTCCCAGGGGAATTCTACCAAACATTTAAAAAATAAATAATACTTATTCAACTGAAGCTGTCTCAAAAAATATAAATGGAAGGAAAACTTCCAAACTTGTTCTATGAGGCCAACATTACCCTGATCCCAAAACCAGAGAAAGACCCCATCAAAAAGGAGAATTACAGACCAATATCCCTGATGAACATGGATGCTAAAATACTAACCAAGATTCTACCCAATAGGATCCAACAATACATTAAAAGGATGATTCACCAGGACCAGGTGGGATATATTCCTGGATGCAACAGTGGTTCAACATACACAGATCAATCAACGTGATTTGCACATTAACAAAGGAAGAGACAAGAAACACGATCCTCTCAATTGATGCAGAAAAAGCATTTGACAAAAAACAGAATCCTTTCCTGATTAAATCTCCTCAAAGTATAGGGATAGAGTGAACATACCTTAATATCATAAAAGCCATCTGAAAAGCACACAGTGAATATCACTCTCAATGGGGAAAGACTGAGAGTTTTTCCCTTAAGGTCAGAACATGACAAGGATGCCCACTCTCACCATTCTTGTTCAACATAGTACTAGAAGTCCTAGCCTCAGCAATCACACAACAAAAATAAATATAAGGCATTCAAATTGGAAAGAAGACATCAAACTCTCTCTCTTCACAGATGGCATAATACTTTATGTGGAAAACCCAAAAGTTTCCACCCCCAAAATCCCAGAACTCATACAGTAATTCAGCAATGTGGGAGGATACAAAATCAATGCACAGAAATCAGTTGCTTTTCTATACACTAACAATGTGACTGAAGAAAGAGCAATTAAGGAATCAATCCTATGTACAAAAGCA
Source organism: Halichoerus grypus (assembly GCF_964656455.1). Lineage (NCBI taxonomy): Eukaryota > Metazoa > Chordata > Mammalia > Carnivora > Phocidae > Halichoerus > Halichoerus grypus. The sequence goes on along the minus strand of NC_135713.1, from coordinate 146,685,689 downwards.
CTGAAAACCATAAGATTCGTAGGAGGAAACCTAACCAAAGTGGTAAAGGATCTATACTCTAGAAACTACAGAACACTTATGAAAAAAATTGAGGAAGATACAAGAGATGGAAAAGCATTCCATGATCATGGATTGGAATAATAAACATTGGTAAAATATCTATGCTGTCCAGAGCTATCTACATTTTCAAAGCCATCCCTATCAAAATACAATTGAAATTTTTCACAGAGCTGGAACAAACAATCCTAAAATGTGTATGGGACCAGAAAAGACCCGAAATATCCAGGGTAATGTTGGAAAAGAACACCAAAGCTGGGGACATCACAATGCCTGACTTCAAGCCATATTACAAAGCTGTGATCATGAAAACAGCATGGTACTGGCACAAATACAGACACATAGATAAAAGGAACAGAATAGAGAGCCCAGAAATGGACCCTCAACTCTATGAGTCAACTAAACTTTGATAAAGCAGGAAAGAACATCCAATGGAGCAAAGACAGTCTCTTCGATAAATAGTGCTGGAAAAATTGGACAGCCACATTCAGAAGACTGAAACTGGACCATTCTCTTATACCATACACAAACTTACATACACACACCATACACAAAGATAAACTCAAAATGGATGAAAGACCTAAATGTGAGAAAGGAATCAATCAAAATCCTTGAGGAGAAAATAGGCAGTAACCTCTTCAACATCAGTCTCAGCAACTTTTTCAAGACATGTCTCTCAAGGCAAGGGAAACAAAAGCAAAAATAAACTTTTGGGACTTCATCAAGATAAAAAGCTTCTGCACAGCAAGGGAAACAGTCAACAAAACAAAGAGGCAACACACAGAATGGGAGAAGATATTTGGAAATAACATTATGGATAAAGGGCTGGTATCCAAGATCTATAAAGAACTTATGAAACTCAACACTCAATAAAAAAAAAATCCAGTCAAGAAAGGGGCAGAAGACATGAACAGACACTTCTCTAAAGAAGACATCCAAATGGCTATCGGACACATGAAAAAATGCTCAACATCACTAGCCATCAGGGAAATTCAAGTCAAAACCACAATGAGATACCACCTCACACCAGTTAGAATGACTAAAATTAAGAAGACAGGACACATTAAATTTTGGCGAGGATGTGGAGAAAGGGAACCTTCTTACACTGTTGGTGGGAATGCAAGCTGGTACAGCCACTATGGGAAACATTATGGAGGTTCCTCAAGACGTTAAAAATAGAGCTACCCTACAACCCAGCAATTGTACTACTAAGTATTTACCCCAAAGATACAGATGTAATGAAATGAAACATGAACCCAAAGCTCATAGCAGCAATGTCCACAATAGCCAAACTATGGAAGGAGCTGAGATGTTCTTCAACAGATGAATGGATAAAGAAGATGTGGTTGATATTTATAATGGAATATTACTCAGCCTTCAGAAAAGATGAATAGCAACAATTTGCATTGACATGGATGGAACTGGAAGGAATTTTGCTAAGTGAAATAAGTCAAACAGAGAAAGACAATTATCATATGATTTCACTCATATGTGGAACATAAGGAATAGCTTGGAAGACTGTAGTGGAAGGGAGGGAAAACTGAAGGGGGAAATCAGAGAGAGAGACAAACCATGAGAGACTATGGACTCCAGGAAGCAAACTGATGGTTTCAGAGGGGAGGGGTGGGTGGTGGGGTAATCAGGTAATGGGTATTAAGGAGGGCATGTGTTGTTATGAGCACTGGGTGCTATATGCAACTATTGAATCTTTGAACACTACATCAAAAACTAATGATGTAATGTATGCTGATTAACATAACATAAAAAAAAGAAAAAAAACTAATGATGTAGTATATGGTGGCTAACTGAATGTAATAAAAAATTACTAAAAATATTTTTATAGAGCAACTATCAAGGGAGACAAAAGTCATATTTGAGAATAATTTTGACTTCCCTTCCATTTTTCTAATAGCATGACTAGAATTTATAATTAATAGATTCTACAATGTCTTTCTCATGCCTTTCTAAATGGAATCTTTTCATTGCTGTTATTACATTTTCCTGCAATTTCATGTGTATAATTAAAATGGATTATTATAAAAGCTTAGAAAAAAAAAGAACTCCTATTTGGGATGACCAGGTTTCATTCACATGTGTCTTGGCCAAGTTCATATCATTACTATTTTGACCATCATCTCTCAAGGAAGATAATGGGCTTTTTGTGCATGCAATAGTTTTCTACATGTCAGCTTAGCAACATTATAACAGTTTTTAAGAGATCAATAGTGAACATTTTAATAGCACCATCTAAGTTTAAAACATTGTTTTTTCATTTGAGACTTTTATTTTTTCATTTACAAGATATTTCTTAATTCTTTTTAAATGCAATTACTATTTAGGTTAAAAACTAAGGAAATGGATATGGAAAAAGAAGACTTACAGATGGCAAACAGACATATGAATATCAGTAATCATCAGGGAAAGGCAAATCAAAGCCACAATGAGATATTACCTTACACTAGTCAGAATGGTTAATGTTAAAAAGGTAAGAAATAACAAGTGTGGGCAAGGATGTGGAGAAAAAGTAACCCTCATGTACCATTGGTAAGAATGCAAATTGGTGCAACTACTGTGAAAAACACTATGGAGAGTTCTCAAAAAATTAAAAATAGGAAAACCATAGGATCTAATAATTCCATGCCTGGGTATTTACCCAAAGAAAGTGAAAACACTAATTCAAAAAGATAGAGGCACCCTCATGTTTATTGCAGCATTATTTATGATAGCCAAGATATGGAAGCAGCCCAAGTGTTCATTGATAGATGAATGGATAAAGAAGATGTGAGATATATATATATATTAGTCAGCCATACAAAAGGAATGAGATCTTGCTAACTGTGATAACCTGGATGGAACTAGAGGGTATTATCCTAAGTGAAATAAGTCAGATAGAAAAAGACAAATAATGTATGATTTTACTTATATGTGGAATCTTAAAAACAAAGCAAATGAACAAGTCAACAAACAAACAAAAACAGAAACAGACCCATAAATACAAAGAACAAACTTATGTTTGCCAGAGGGGAGGAGGGTCAGGGGATGGACAAACTGGGTGAAGAGGAGTGGGAAGTAAGGCTTCCAGTTATGGAAGGAATAACTCATGGGGATGAAAAGTACAGCATACAGAATATAGTCAATGATATTTTAAAAGCACTGTATGGTGACAGATGATTGCTACACTTGTAAGCATAGCATAATGTATAGAGTTGTTGAATCACTATGTTGTACACCTGTAATTAATGTATCATTGTGTGTTAACTATACTTAATTAAAAAAAGATAAAAAAAAAACCCATAGAGGTTTCCTTATAGTGATTGTTAATGTTTTTTAAGATAGTTGAAATTTAAGTATGTTTTATATTATATATGTTCACTAAATTTTTAACCCAAATGTATCTTAAAAGGATAAAAAATATTTTTTTAGATTCAAAGAGAAAAGAACCAATCAGAAATGAAAAATGCAATAACTGAGATTTGAAACAGACTTGAAGCAAAGAAAACAAAGATGGAAAAAGCAAAAGAACAAATAAGTGATATGGAAGATAAAATCATGGAAAATAATAAAGCTGAACAAAAGAGTTCCCAGACACTGAGAACTCAGTGATTCCAACAAACACAATAACATTTGTTTTACAGGAGTATCAGAAGAAGAAGAGAGAAAAGGGGGCCAAAAATTTATTTGAGAAAGTAATAGCTGAAAATTTCCATAATCTGGGGAAGGAAACAGACATCCAGATCCAGGATGTACAGAGAACCCCCATCACAATCAACAAAATTAGGCCAACATCGACTTATTGAAATTAAATTTGCAAAATACAGAGATAAAGAAAAAAATCTTAAAGAATAAAGACAGAAGAAGTCCCTAACTTACTAGGGAATGCCCATATGGCTAGCTGCAGGTCACTCAATAAAATGTTGTCAAGGCAGAAGGAGAGGCAGATATATTCAACGGGCTGAATGAGAAAAACCTGCAGCCAAGAATACTCTATCCAGCAAGGCTATCATTCAGAATGGAAAGAGATATGAAGAGTTGCCCAGACAAACAAAAAAATAAAGGAGTTTGTCACCACTAAACCAGCCCTGCAGATAATAATAAAGGGCACACTTTGAGTGGAAAGGAAAGACTAAAAGTGACAAAGACAAGAAAGGAACAGAGAAAATCTCCAGAAACAACAAAACAAGTAACAAACTGGCAGTAAATACATATATATCAATAATTACTCTGAAAGTAAATGGACTAGACACTCCAATCAAAAGATATTGGATGGGCATTTGCCTGCAGCAAGATGGCAGCGGTTACAATGTCAGAGGCTCTGAGGCAAATGTTGTGGGGGAAAAGAGCAGTGGCTATAGCTGCCATTTCTGTTTCCAGGGTTCCTATCAGGTCATTAAGCACTTCAACATGGAGGCTGGCACAGGACCAAGCTCGGGACATGCAACTCATAACAGTTGATGAAAAATTGGATATCACTGCTTTAACTGGTGTTAAACACCAGAAGAGCATATCAAAACTAAAAAAGTCAGGATCTTTGTTCCTGCTCGCGATAACATGCAGTCTGGAGTAAATAACACAAAGAAATGGAAGATGGGGGGTGGAGCAAGATGGCGGAGGAGTAGGAGACCTGGATTTTGCCTGGTCCAAAGAATTCAGCTGGATAGGGATCAAGCCATTCTGAACACCTACAAACTCAACAGGAGATTGAAGAAAAGAATACCAACAACTCTCTGAACAGAAAAGTGACCACTTTCTGAAAGGTAGGACATGTGGAGAAGTTAATCCGAGGCAATATTCAGGAGGATAGACGGCAGGGGAGGGGACCTCCATCGGCCGCTACTGGCAAGTGATAGAGCAGCGGAACACAAAATCAGAAATTTTAGAAGGCTGCTCTGCTGAGGGACTTTGCTCCAGTGATTAAGTGGGGGGTGGAACCCTCACTGGGACAGTGTGGTCTCAGGACCCTCAGGGTCATAGAAAGACCGGGGGGTGCCTGAGTGTGGCAGAGCTCCCAGGTATCGGAGCGGGGAAGCTGGCTGCAGAGACAGAGCTGAGGAGTGGGCTCTCAGCTCGGGGTTGCCATAAACCGTGATCTGCGGGACAGTCAGGCCACTGCTCTTCCAGCAGGGACCCAACAAGCAGCAGATCCGGAGAGACTCCCCTTCCTCCCCCAGGAGGAGCAGCATGGGAGCACAGGAATCTGCTGGGTTTGGAGACTCCAAATGGGGTCATGTGCCAGAGATAGAAATGCTGGGTCACAGGCCGGTGAGAACGGAGTGTGGCCGGAGTCGGGGGAGATGGGAGTGATTGACTGCTTTTCTCTCTGGGAGCTTACTGAGGAGTGGGGCACCGAGTTCTCAGCTCCTCTGGGTGGAGATTGGGAGGCTGCCATTTTCACTCTGATCCTTCAAAGCTGTATGGAAAGCTTGCGGGGAACCAAAGCTCCCAAGAGCAAACTCGAGCAGATTACTTAGCCCGGCTCCAGCAAGGGCGGGACAATTCCGCCTCCAGCAAAGACATCTGAGAACCACTGCAACAGGCCCCTCCTCCAGAAGATCACCAAGAACATCTAGCCAAGACCAAGTTTACCAATCAATGAGAACTCCAGCGCTAGGGGAATACTGCACATAGAATTCATGGCTTTTTCCCCATGATTCTTTACTCTTTCAAAGTTAATTTTTTTAACTTTATTTTCTTTTTCCTTAACTTTTCTTTTTCCCTTTTTCAACCAACATCTTATCAATCCCTTCTTTAATCTTTTTTTTTATTTTTCATTTTTAGAGTCATATTCTATCCCTTCATAGTAGTTACCCTTATTTTATATATATATATATATATATATGTATATATATATATATATATATAAGTTGTTCCCTCTTTAAAATTTTGAGATACAGTTTCTTCTAACAGATCAAAATATAACCTAAATCTCTAGTGTATGGCTTTCTTCTAGTCTTCTGCCTGATCACATTCTCTCCCCCTTTTTTTTTTAATCTTCTTCTTTCTTTTTTCAACCAACTTTGTATCTTATCAATTCCTTTTATAAAATATTTTATAATTTTCACCTTTACAGTCATATTCCATCCCTTCATCATATTAACCCTTATTTTTGTACATATATAAGTTTTTCTTTCTTTAAAATTTTGGGAGGCACTTTCTTCTAACAGACCAAAATACACCCAAAAACTAGTGTGTGGCACTGATCTATGCACCAGCCTGATCATATTTGATCATATCCTGTTTTTTTGTTTTGTTTTGTTTTGTTTTTCTTTGTTTTTATCTTTTTCTTTTTCCTTATTTTTTTCTTTTTTCTTTCTTTCCCTTTCTTTTCTGCTGGTTTCAGGTCTTCTCTGATTTGTTTAGTGTATATTTTCTGGGGACGTTGTTACCCTGTTAGCATTTTGTTCTCTCATTCATCTATTCTCCTCTGGACAAAATGACAAGATGGAAAAAATCTCCTCAACAAAAAGAACAAGAGGTAGTACCAAAGGCCAGGGACCTAATCAATACGGACATTAGTAAGATGTCAGAACTAGAGTTCAGAATGATGATTTTAAATATACTAGCTGGGCTTGAGAAAGGCATGGAAGTTATTAGAGAAACCCTTTCTGGAGAAATAAAAGAACTAAAATCTAGCCAAGTCGAAATAAAAAAGGCTATTAATGAGGTGCAATAAAAAATGGAAGCTCTAGGTATAGAGGAAAGATGGTGGAGGAATAGGGGACCCTATTTCAACTGGTCCCCAGAATTGAGCTGGATATCTACCAGACCACTCTGAGCACCCATGAAATCAGCCTGACATGTAAGAAGATCTGGTTCTCTACAAACAGAATATCACAGGCGGTTGGTTTCAAGGTATGAAGCAGGGAGCCGAGATTCCATGGGCAGATATCGGAGGATAAATGGCAGCGGGAGGGAGCCTGGCCATGGGGATCCTACACCACCAGTGAGTGACAACCTCGCTTGCTGAGGACTGGGCACAGACTTGCAAACAGGTAGTGGCGCGGAAAGGACTTTAGGGCAGCCCTCAGGGGCAGAAACCCAGAGCAGCATGGTCGCGCGTGTGAACTGGGAGTGGCTGGTGGTTTTAGAAGGACAAAGGGCAGAGACAGCCCCCAACCTGGAGGCAGGACTGGGAACTCTGCAGAGGGCACACAACCCAGGAAGCTGCAGTTTATAGCAGCTCAGACAGAAATGGAGACACTGTGGTCTGGAGAGCTCACTAAGGAACAGACTTTGATCTCTCTGCTCTGAGGCAGAGGGTTGGAAACGGTCTCTTTTGCTCTGACTCTTGGAAGAGATGCGGAAAGCCACCAAGGAAAGCCGCCACAGAACAAAAGACCAAACCTGATTCCTGCTTAGCCCATCCCCCGCCACAGGGGGGCAGGGCAACTCTGCCCAAACAGGGTTCCCTGAGTAACAGCGTGGCAGGCCCCTCCCCCCGAAGACAGGCTGGGAAAACAAGAGGCCAGCAACCCTAAGGTCCCTAGAAAACAGGTGCATCTTGCTTGGGTTCTGGTCAAAAATTTGGACTCTATACATTCCCTCAACTACCCATCAACAGAATGAATAGGAGGAGGAACCCCCAAAACAGAAAAGACTCAAAGATTATGACTTATGCTGCAGATATAAAATGGATGCAGATATAACCAAATGTCAGAGATTGAAATCAGGCTAGCAATTGTGAAGACAATAGCTAGAATGGAGAAATCAATTAATGGCAACATAGAGTCTCTAAGGGCAGAAATGAAAGCTGAATTGGCAGAACTTAAAAATGCTATCAATGAGATTCAATCTAATCTAGATAATCTAACAGCTAGGGTAAGTGAGAACTAGAACTAGAGTAAAAGCAACAAACTATGCCTAAGCCATGCATTAGAAGAGAAATAATAAGATTAAAGCAGAGATCAATGAATAAGAAACCAGAAAAACAGTAGATCAGATCAATGAAATCAGAAGTTGGTTCTTTGAAAGAATTAATAAGATCAATAAAAAATGGCCAGACTTATCCAAAACAAAAGAGAAAGGACTCAAATTAATAAAATTATGAATGAAAGGGGAGAGATCACGACTAACACCAAGGAAATAGAAACAATTATCAGAAATTATTATCAATAACTACATGCCAATAAACTGAGCAATCTGGATGAAATGGAGGCCTTCCTGGAAACCTATAAGCTGCCAAGACTGAAACAGGAAGAAATTCACAACCTGAATAGGGCAATGACCAGTAACGAGATTGAAGCAGTGATCAAAAACCTCCCAAAAAACAAGAGTCCAGGGCCTGATGGATTCCCACATAAAGTATCATATCATCTACGAAAAGAGAGAGTTTGACTTCTTCTGTGCAAAACTGAATACGTTTTATTTTGTTGTTGTTGTTGTTGTCTGATTACTGTTGCTAAGAATTCTAGTACCAGGGCCTGATCGATTCCCTGGGGAATCCTACCAAATAGTCAAAGAAGAAATAATACCTATTCTACTGAAGCTGTTTCAAAAACTAGAAACAGAAGGAAAGCTTCCAGACTCATTCTAGGAGGCCAGCATTACCTTAATCCCCAAACCAGGCAAAGACCCCAACAAAAAGGAGAATTTCAGACTGATATCCCTGATGAATATGGATTCCAAAATCCTCAACAAAATCCTAGCTAATACGATCCAAAAATACATTAAAAGGATCATCCACCACGACCAAGTGGGATTTATCCCTGGGATGCAAGGTGGTTCAACATTCGCAAATCAATCAATGTGATAGAACACATTAATAAGAAGAGAGAGAAGAACTATATGGTCCTCTCAATTGATGCAGAAAAAGCATTTGACAAAATACAACATCCTTTCCTGATTAAAACTCTTCAGAGTATAGGGATAGACGGAACATTCCTCAAGTTCATAAAATCCATTTATGAAAAACCCACAGCGAATATCATCCTCAATGGGCAAAAGCTGAGAGCCTTTCCCTTAAGTACAGGAACACATCAAGGATGCCCACTCTCACCACTATTGTTTAACATAATACCAGAAGTCCTGGAACAGCAATCAGACAACAAAAAGAAATAAAACGTATTCAAATTGGCAAAGACGAAGTCAAACTCTCTCTTTTCGAAGATGACATGATAATTTATGTGGAAAATCCAAAAGACTCCACCCCCAAATTACTAGAACTCATACATCAATTCAGTAATGTGGCAGGATACAAAATCAATGCACAGAAATCAGTTGCTTTCTTATACACTAACAATGCAACTGTAGAAAGAGAAATTAGAGAAATGATTCCATTTATAATAACACCAAAAACCATTAGATAACTTGGAATAAACCTAACCAAAGAGGTAAAATATCTATACTCTAGGAACCACAGAACACTCATGAAAGAAATTGAAGAGGACACAAAAAGATGGAAAAATATTCCATGCTCAGAGATCAGAAGAATAAATATTGTTAAAATGTCTATGCTACCCAGAGCAATCTATACCTGCAATGCCATCCCAATCAAACTTCCAATGACAATTTTCAAAGTGCTGGAACAAACAATCCTAAAATTTGTATGGAATCAGAAAAGACCCCAAATCGCCAAGGAAATGTTGACAAAAAAAAACAAAGCTGGGGGCATCACGTTGCCCAATTTCAAGCTATATTACAAAGCTGTGATCACCAAGACAGCATGGTACTGGCACAAACAGACATGTAGACCGATGGAACAGAATAGAGAAGGCAGATATGGACCGTCAACTCTATGGTCAAATAATCTTTGACAAAGCAGGAAAAAAACATGCAATGGAAAAAAGACAGTCTCTTCAATAAATGGTGCTGGGAAAATTGGACAGCCACATGCAGAAGAATGAAACTCGACCATTCTCTAACACCATTCACAAAGATAAACTCAAAATGGATGAAAGACCTCAATGTGAGACAGGAATCCATCCAAATCCTAGAGGAGAACATAGGCAGTAACCTCTTTGACATCGGCCACAGCAACTTCTTTCAAGATACATCTCCAAAAGCTAGTGAAACAAAAGCAAAAATGAACTTTTGGAACTTCATCAAGATAAAAAGCTTCTGCACAGCAAAGGAAACAGTCAACAAAACAAAGAGGCAACCCACAGAATAGGAGAAGGTATTTGCAAATGACACTACAGATAAAGGGCTGGTATCCAAGATCTATAAAGAACTTCTCAAACTCAACACCCAAAAAACAAAGAATCAAGTCAAAAAATGGGCAGAAGACATGAAAAGACACTTCTCTGAAGAAGACATACACATGGCTAACAGACACATGAAAAAATGTTCATCATCATTAGCCATCAGGGAAATTCAAATCAAAACCACATTGAGATACCACCTTACACCAGTTAGAATGGCAAAAATGGACAGGGAAAGAAACAACAAATGTTGGAGAGGTTGTGGAGAAAGGGGAACCCTCTTACACTGTTGGTGGGAATGCAAGTTGGTACAGCCACTCTGGAAAACAGTGTGGAGGTTCCTCAAAAATTTAAAAATAGAGCTACCCTATGACCCAGCAATTGCACTCCTGGGTATTTACCCCAAAGACACAGATGTACTGAAAAGAAGGGACATATGCACCCCAATGTTCATAGCAGCATTGTACACAATAGCCCAACTGTGGAAAGAGCCGAGATGCCCTTCAATAGATGAATGGATAAAGAAGATGTGGTCCATATATACAATGGAATATTACTTAACCATCAGAAAGGATGAATACCCAACTTTTACATCAACATGAATGGGACTGGAGGAGATTATGCTAAGCGAAATAAGTCAAGCAGAGAAAGTCAATTATCCTATGGTTTCACTTATTTGTGGAACATAAGGAATAGCATGGAGGACATTAGGAGAAGGAAGGGAAAAATGAAGCAGGGGGGAATTCAGAGGGAGAGATGAACCATCAGAGACTATGAACTCTGAGAAACAAACACGGTTTTAGAGGGGAAGGGGGAGGGGGGATTGTTTAGCCCAGTGATGGGTACTAAGGAGGGACGTACTGCATGGAGCACTGGGTGTTATACGAAAACAATGGATCATGGATCCCCACATCAAAAACTAATGATGTATTGTATGGTGACTAACATAACATAATAAATTTTTTTTAAAAAATAAAAAAAATCAAAAAATTAAAAAATAATGGAGGCTCTAATTGCTTGGATAAATGAGGCAGAAGAGAGAATTAGTGATATAGAAGAACAAAAGAAGGAAAATAAAGAAGCTGAGTAAAAGAATGAAAACAACTACTGGATCACGAGGGCAGAATTTGAGAGATAAGTGATACCATAAAACGAAACAACATTAGAATAATTGGGATCCCAGAAGAAGAAAGAAAGGGAGGGGGGAAGTATGATGGAGCAAATTATAGCAGAGAACTTCCCTAATTTGGGAAGGAAAGAGGCATCAAATCCAGGAGGCACAGAGAAACACTCTCAAAATCAATAAAAATAGGTCAACACCCCAACATCTAATAGTAAAACTTACGAGTCTCAGAGACAAAGAGAAAATCCTGAAAACAGCTCAAGAGAAGAGATCTGTAACCTACAATGTAGAAATATTAGATTGGCAACAGACCTATCCACAGAGACCTGGCAGGCCAGAAAGAATTGGCATGATATATTCAGACCACTAAATGGAAAAATATGCACCAAGAATACTATATCCAGCTAGGCTGTCATTGAAAATAGAAGGAGAGATAAAAAGCTTCCAGGATAAACAAAAAATAAAGGAATTTGCAAACACAAAAGCAGCCCTACAAGAAATATTGAAAGGGGTCCTCTAAGCAAAAAAGAGAGCCTAAAAGTAATATAGACCAGAAAGGAACACAAACAATATACAGTAACATTCACCTTACAGGCAATACAGTGGCACTAAATTCATAACTTTCAATAGTTACCCTGAATTTAAATGGACTAAATGCCCCCATCAAAAAACACAGGCTATCAGATTGGATAAAAAAACAAGACCCATCGATATGCTGTCTGCAAGAGACTCATTTTAGACCCAAAGACACCCCCAGATAGAAAGTGAGGGGGTGGAAAACCATTTACCATGCTAACGGACACCAAAAGAAAGCTGGGGTGGCAATCCTTATATCAGACAAATTAGATTTTAAACCAAAGACTATAATAAGAGATGAGGCAGGACACTATATCACATTTAAAGGGTCTATCCAACAAGAAGATCTAACAATTGTAAATATCTATGCCCCTAACATGGGAGCAGCCAATTATATAAGCCAATTAATAACAAAAGCAAAGAAACACATCAACAACAATACAATAATAGTGGGGGACTTTAACAACCCCCTCACTGAAATGGACAGATCATCTAAGCAAAAGATCAACAAGGAAATAAAGACTTTAAATGACACACTGGACTAAATGGACTTCACAGATATATTCAGAACATTCCATCCCCAAGCAACAGAATATACATTCTTCTCTAGTGCCCATGGAACATTCTCCAGAATAGATCACATCCTAGGTCACAAATCAGATCTCAACCAGTACCAAAAGATTGGGATCATTCCCAGCATATTTTCAGACCACAATGTTTTGAAACTAGAACTCAATCACAAGAGGAAAGTCGGAAAGAATTCAAGCACATGGAGGCTAAAGAACATCCTACTAAAGAATGAATGGGTCAACCAGGAAATTAAAGAAGAATTAAAAACATTCATGGAAACAAATGAAAATGAAAACACAACTGTTCAGAATCCTGGGGATACAGCAAAGGCCATCCTAATAGGAAAGTATATAGCAATTCAAGCCTTTCTCAAGAAAGAAGAAAGGTCTCAAATACACTACATAACACTACACTTAAAGGAGTTGGAGAAAGAACAGCAAATAAAACCTACACCCAGCAGGAGAAGAGAAATAATAAAGATCAGAGCAGAAATCAATGAAATACAAACCAAAAGAACAGTAGAACAGATCAACGAAACTAGGAGCTGGTTCTTTGAAAGAATTAACAAGATTGATAAACCCCTGGCCAGACTTATCAAAAAGAAAAGAGAAATGACCCAAATCAACAAAATCATGAATGAAAGAGGAGAGATCACAACCAACACCAAAGAAATACAAACAATTATAAGAATGTATTATGAGCAACTATATGCCAGTGAATTAGATAATCTGGAAGAAATGGATGCATTCCTAGAGATGTATCAACTACCAAAACTGAACCAGGAATAGAAAACCTGAACAGACCTATAACCACTAAGGAAATAGAAGCAGTAATCAAAAATTTCCCAACAAACAACAGTCCAGGGCCAGATGGCTTCCCAGGGGAATTCTACCAAACATTTCAAGAAGAATTAATACCTATTCTTCTGAAACTGTTCCAAAAAAATAGAAATGGAAGGAAAACTTCCAAACTCATTTTATGAGGCCACCATTACCATGATATCCAAACCAGACAAAGACCGCATCAAAAAGGAGAATTACAGACCAATATCCTTGATGAACATGGATGCAAAAATTCTCACCAAAATACTAGCCAGTAGGATCCAATCGTACATTAAAAGGATTATCCATCACGACCAAGTGGGATTTATCCCTGGGCTGCAACGTTGGTTCAACATCTGCAAATCAATCAATGTGATACAATACATTAATACAAGAAAGAACAAGAACCATATGATCCTCTCAATAGATGCAGAAAAAGCATTTGATAAAGTACAGCATCCTTTCTTGATCAAAACTCTTCAGAATAAAGGGATAGAGGGTACATACCTCAATATCATAAAAGCTATGTATGAAAAACATACAGCAAATATCATTCTCAATGGGGAAAAACTGAGATCTTTCCCTCTAAGGTCGGGAACTTGGCAGGGATGTCCACTATCACCACTGCTAATCAACATAGTATTAGAAGTCCTAGCCACAGGAATCAGACAGCAAAAAGAAATAAAAGGATTTAAATCAGCAAAGAAGTTAAACTCTCACTCTTTACAGATGATATGATACTTTATGTGGAAAACCCAAAAGACTCCACCCCAAAACTGCTAGAACTCATACAGGAATGCAGTCAAGTGGCAGGATATAAAATCAATGCACAGACATCAGTGACATTCCTATACACCAACAAGACAGAAGAGAGAGAAATTAAGGAGTCAATCCCATTTACAATTGCACCCAAAACCATAAGATACCTAGGAATTAATCTAACCAAAGAGGCAAAGAATCTGTACTCAGAAAACTATAAAATACTCATGAAAGAAATTGAGGAAGGCACAAAGAAATGGAGAAACGTTCCATGCTCATGGATTGGGAGAACAAATATTGTGAAGACGTCAATGCTACCTAGAGCAATCTACACATTCAATGCAATCCCCATCAAAATACCATCCACTTTTTTCAAAGAAATGGAACAAATAATCCTAAAATGTGTATGGAACCAGAAAAGACCCCGAATAGTCAGAGGAATGTTGAAAAAGAAAAGCAAAGCTGGCGGCATCACAATTCCGGACTTCAAGCTCCATTACAAAGCTGTCATCATCAAGACAGTATGGTACTGGCACAAAAACAGAAACATAGATCAATGGAACAGAACAAAGAACCCAGAAATGGACCCTCAACTATATGGTCAACTAATCTTCGACAAAGCAGGAAAGAATGTCCAATGGAAAAGAGACAGTCTCTTCAACAAATGGTGTTGGGAAAATTGGACAGCCACATGCAGAAGAATGAAACTGGACCATTTCCTTACACCACACACAAAAATAGACTCAAAATGGTTGAAAGACCTCAATGTGAGACAGGAGTCCATCAAAATCTTAAAGGAGAACACAGACAGCAACCTCTTCGACCTCAGCTGCAGCAACTTCTTCCTAGAAACATCACCAAAGTCAGGGGAAACAAGGACAAAAATGAACTATTGGGACCTCATCAAGATAAAAACTTTTGCACAGCAAAAGAAACAGTCAACAAAACCAAAAGACAACCAACAGAATGGTAGAAGATATTTGCAAATGACATATCAGATAAAGGGCTAGTATCCAAAATCTATGAAGAACATCTTAAACTCAGTACCCAAAGAACAAATGATCCAATCAAGAAATGGGCAGAAGACATGAACAGACATTTTTCCAAAGCAGACATCCAAATGGCCAACAGACACAAGAAAAAGTGCTCAACATCATTCGGCATCAGGGAAATCCAAATCAAAACCTCAATGAGGTATCACCTCACACCAGTCAGAATGGCTAAACTAGTAAGTCAGGAAACGACAGATGTTGGCGGCGGAGAAAGGGGAACCCTCCTACACTGTTGGTGGGAATGCAAGCTGGTGCAGCCACTCTGGAAAACAGTATGGAGGTTCCTCAAAAAGTTGAAAATAGAGCTACCCTATGACCCAGCAATTGCACTACTGAGTATTTACCCCAAAGATACAAATGTAGGGATCCGAAGGGGTATATGCACCCTGATGTTTATAGTAGCAATGTCCACAATAGCCAAACTGTGGAAAGAGCCAAGATGTCCATTGACAGATGAATGGATAAAGAAGATGTGGTACACACACACACACACACACACACACACACACACACACAATGGAATAGTATGCAGCCATCAAAAGGAATGAGAATTTGCCATTTGCAACAACATGAATGGAACTGGAGGGTGTTTTGCTGAGTGAAATAAGTCAATCAGGGAAAGACATGTATCATATGACCTCACTGATATGAGGAATTCTTAATCTCAGGAAACAAACTGAGGGTTGCTGGAGTGGGGGCGTGGGAGGGATGGTGTGGCTGGGTGATAGATGTTGGGGAGGGTATGTGCTATGTGAGCCCTGTGAATTGTGCAAGACTGTTGAATCACAGATCTGTGCCTCTGAAACAAATAATGCAATATATGTTAAGAAAAAAAAAAAGATAGCAGGAGGGGAAGAATGAAGGGGGAGAAATCGGAGGGGGAGATGAACCATGAGAGACGATGGACTCTGAAAAACAAACTGAGGGTTCTAGAGGGGAGGGGGGTGGGAGGATGGGTTAGCCTGGTGATGGGTATTAAAGAGGGCACATTCTGCATGGAGCACTGGGTGTTATGCACAAACACTGAATCATGGAACACTACATCTAAAACTAATGATGTAATGTATGGTGATTAACATAACAATAAAAATTTAAAGAAATGATAGAGATAGTGACAGAGATAGTGAGAGAGAGCACAAGTGGGAAGGAGAGGGAGAAGCGGGCTCAATCGCAGGACTCTGGGATCATGACCTGAGCCACAGGCAGACACTTAACTGACTGAGCCACCCAGCTGCCCCAATAACATGATTTTTAAAAATAGGCAAAGACTTGCATGGATATTTCTCCAAAGATAAGCAAATGAGCAAGAGCACAAAATCACTAGCCGTTGGGAAAAACAGACTAAAATTAAATTAGACAAAACCCAAAGCCATTAGAATAGATACTGTCAATGACACATATAATAACAAGAGTTGATGAGGATGTGGAGAAATTGGAACCCTATGCACTGTTGGTGGAAATGCAAAATGGTATAGCTGTTGTGGAACAGAGTATAGGAGATCCCCCCAAATTAAACATGGAATTACAATATGGTGCTACATTCCACCTGTAGCTAAATGCCACACTATATTGAAAGCAGGGTCTTGAAGAGGTATTTACATACTTATATTTATAGCAGCATTATATATAATAGATAAAACATGGATACAATACAAGTGTACATTGATAGATAAATGGATAAGCAAAATGTGTGTACACCCAATGGAATATTAACCTTAAAATGAAGGAATTTCTGTAATATGCTGAAGCATGGATGAACTTTGACAACATAATGCTAAATGAAATGAGTCCGTCACAAAAATACAAATCCCGTATGATTTCACTTATACAAAGCAATAAGAGTATTCATAATCATAAAGATATAAGGTATAATGGTTGCCAGGGGATGGGGGAAAGGAGGAATAAGCAGTTATTTTTTAATGGGTATTGAATTGTAAATTTATGAGTCAAAAGAGTTCTGGAGATGGTGTTGATGGTTGCACAACAAAATGAATATACTTCAGTGTCATCAAACTGTATGCTTAAAACTGGTTGAGATTATGTATTTTATTATATATATATAAACATAAAAATGGAAAATGGAAAAATTAAATGCACATTAAAGTAGCATAAGTTGTAAGTTAATGATAGAAAAAAGTACAATCCATAAACTCGTAAAGAGTGATGGAGAAAAAGATGTGAAGGAAAGCAACCTCATTTTTAATCTCCACCTCAGTAGTTGATCTCACAGAGTCAGATTCTGTATCTGTGAAAGATGTAAAGGTAAAAGAAAAATATTTCACCAATTTTTGAGGATTAAAGGATTATATATATATCACACATATATATCACATTATACACACATATATGACATGTAAAAAATACTATATATATCTCATATATATATACACACATATATATCACATATAAAAATACATTTTATAAAACAAAAAGGCTACAAAAATTAATATACTTCACAGAAAATAATTAACAATGGTGAGATTTGAGATTATTTTAAATATTGGTTAAGATTTTGATGCATATTGGGGTACCTGGGTGGCTCAGTTGGGTAAGCATCTGCCATCAGCTCATATCATCATCTCAGGGTCCTGGGATCAAGCCCTACATGGGGTTCTCTGCTCAGTGGGGAGTCTGCTTCTCCCTCTCACTCTCCCTCTGTGCTCCCTCTCTCTCTCACTCTCAAATAAATGGATAAAATCTTTAAAAAATATTCTGATGCATATTTCATTTAATAATGAAAGGAGATTATTTAAAAGGCATGAGGAGAAAATCAGAATAGTGCAACTAAAATATTGATTAACTTTTTTAAGTGTTTTAACTGCATGTTTCTTAAAATCTCAAGGGGATTTATCATCAGACACACCTTATCCTCTCCTCTAAGAGGCATTTTAAAACCAGGAATGAAGTCATTTTTCTGCCTCTCTTATATGAACTTTACATGGCCACACTTCATTTGTCCATCTAGATGAACCTTACGGTATCATCTGATGGTAGATTCAACCAGACAAGTAGATAAAAGTGGAGGAGCAAAAGGTAATTATTGTTTTTGACTTGTTTTGCTTCTGACCATGCTATTAGTTCTTGACACTATTTCTGCAATTATTTTTCCTATCATCTATTTTTATTGAAAAAAAGGAAATGCACTATTCCCTTTGAAACTCTTTATATAATGCATATTTGCTTTTACACACTTAGAAATGGATCATCAATTTCCAATTACTGATGGAATAAAATAATGAACATTATTTCTATATTATTGGATAATGTGTTTGTATTTGTGAGGCTGAGATTTTGCAGAGGAAGAGTGACTTTATTTAACTTGAGGGAGATTACTTTGGGTAGTTAGAACACTGAAATGTCTTAATCATATTTATGTTTCTTTGTTTAAACTTACAGTGTGTGACCTAAAATCCAAATTGTAAACTGTGGAGAGAGGACTATGTCCCCAACCAATATAAGGCAGAGTTAGAGAATGTTGGTCCCAGTCCTGCTGAGGTAGAGTTCTCCCTCAGATTAGTTTGTTATATCAGGCACTTACCACAAGAACTTCAATTTCTTTAATCTGTAAAAGGAGAAAATAAGTATGTCATAGACTCTTGGAGAAGATTAAATGTGGTGCAGCATTAAATATTCGCTTTGATGCTTCAAATACAGATTCAATATTATTCTGCCGTCACTATCAATGATGCACAAAGCTGTTTACATTAATCTCAAGCAATTGAATAAAGAAAGGTAAGCATAAACACGGAGGCTAGCTGTCTTGTATGTTACTGACAGCATCCCCTTGTCTGTCAGGTGTCTTAGTTGGGCTGTTCAGTGTGGCTTGATCATAGGCATCCCTATTTATCAGAATGAATCAGTGATTATCCCAGCACCCCCAAGCACCCACATCTCCCTCCATCCACTCAGCGAACAGCTTCAAAGTCCTCAATATCTTAGTAACTGTGCTGATCCTTGCTTCACTCTGATCACAAATATAGACTAGGTCAGTGGGTGTTTCTTTTTTTGCACCTCATTTAAATGATACACAGAGCTCAGCTTTCATCTGCCAGTAAGGGTAAAATTTAATAGAAAGATTATTAATTTTTTGCATTGTGTTCTAGACTTGTTAGATATTCTTTAAGGCTTCAGAATCATTTGCAATGTCGTCTACCGTTTCAGCACCCCAGAAGATAGGATTGTAATAAGTCAAATATTATAATTAACCTTTGAATTGTCACAAAAATATAAAATATATTTGAAACTTGAAAATTCTTCTTGAAATATCCTTGCATTATAAAGACTTGTAAGCTTTTCCCAGAAAGAGAGTCCAATTATTTCCTTCCCATTTGCAAGAGCTCTTTAAATGTAACATTTAATATGCCAGAAATTTTAAAAATTTATAAAGGTTAAATCCATAAAAGGAAACATGGAAGATGCTATTACTGATTGTTTTCATAATGGCCAGAGATATCTTTCTTATTTATTTTGTATCTATTTTTAAATTGTGGTTTAAATCACATTATATAACATTTGTCCCAGAGTAGGTAACTGTTACTTCCTTAAGTGTAACCAATTTGATTTCACTTTGATTTTTCTTCAGAGTCTAACAGAGACTCAGGCTATCAGCAACAAGATAGAGGAGTCAACAGTGAGTTTCAGTCAGTGACATCTCAGGGGTGTGCAGTTTTTCTCTACACATATTAGTTTCCGTGAAAAATTAACTACTATGTGCATAAAGCAGATGATATTTGGGTAAATAATTAAAGCTTTGTCTGCTAAATAGCAGTGACCATCTAAATCCAAGTTTCTCCTTCACACTTGGAGTTATTACGAGATTAATTTCAACTTGGAGAAGTATGTACTAGACAGAAACAAGATGAGATTCTCCATAGAGATCTGAACCAGGGTTATAATAAGAAATATTTATATTTATGTTTATATTTTATTTATATATCCATTTTATATTTATTTAAATTATATATATTCATGTAAAATTAGTATACACACACACGTGTTTGGAACTATAGAAATTATCAAATTCAAACGCTTAAATGTATGGACAGATGCTGAAATTGGAAAACTGAGGTATCTCACATAATAAGAAAATAGTAATAACAGCCATTTCTTACATAGATTCTGCAAATATGATACTGTAGTTATTAACTCTTTAACAGTATGTGTGCCTATTCTTCTGTAACTGGTAATGTTCTAAGCACTTTCATTATTTTATCTTACTTAATACTAACCACACCTGATGTCAAAAATTACTATTTTATCCTGTTTTTATATAGAGTGGACAATGGAATAGTGGGTAGAGGAAAATCTAGATTTATAACTACGGTTAGATGAGATTCTGAGATCCCTACCCCATGCCACTCAGGTCTCTAAAGTGTCAGTCATGTGTAAGAATCCTGACCTGCTCCTAGGAATGTATAGCTCACTCCACCCAGTATAGCCTCACTGAGTTTCCCTATTCTATGGGAAGGGGGGGAATTAAAAAATTGGTATAGATTTTCCCCCAAATTGTGTTTGTATTAAATCCCTCTTACATAAAATATGCATTCCAGAATTTTGTAAGATTCCATTTGGGTTCTAAAAGCAGAGAGATAGATTTGTATAACAAAATTCCTAAAAATGGGGTTTTATTTATCTTTTCTTTCAATAATTCACTTTTTGTGTTTAAGTTATCATCTCTGCAAATGCCCAATATATGTTGATGGATGCCAATATCTATCATTAGGATAGATAGTAGAAGTTGCCAAATATTTTTACCCATAGTTCTTAATTCCTTATCTTCTATTAAATTCTAAATTTTAAGTAATTAATCATCCCCATTTCTACACACCATGAAACTTTCTCTGATTAACACAGTGAGGTTGGCAAAAACAAACACATACATGCACACTGTCAGTAAATATTTATTTATTCATTTCAGGTGGAAGAATCCCATGACTGACCATTAATCCCAAAGCTCTTCTCAGTGGTGTAAGTGAAACCTTATGAAAAACATGAACTGGGTGGCTAATTACACTGGACAGTCCGATTTCATTCTGGTGGGAATCTTCAGTCAATCAAATCACCCAGCTCTCCTGTGTGTGGTCATTTTTGTAGTTTTCTTGATGGCTTTAACTGGGAATGGTGTCCTGATTCTTCTGATACATTTTGATGCCCACCTCCACAGCCCCATGTACTTTTTCATCAGCCAGTTGTCGTTCATGGACGTAATGTACATTTCTGTCACCGTGCCCAAGATGCTCATAGACCAGGTCATCGGTATAAATAAGATCTCAGCCCCTGAGTGTGGGATGCAAATGTTTCTCTATGTGACACTAGCAGGTTCAGAAGTTTTCCTTCTAGCTGCCATGGCCTATGACCGCTCTGTGGCCATCTGTTACCCTCTTCATTACCCTGTCCTCATAACCCATAAAGTATGTCTTCTCCTAGCATCTGGCTGCTGGTTTCTAGGATCTGTGGATGGATTCATGCTCACACCCATCACTATGACATTCCCTTTCTGCAGATCCCGGGAGATCCATCATTTCTTCTGTGAAGTCCCTGCTGTAATGAAGCTTTCCTGCTCAGACACTTCCCTCTATGAGACACTCATGTATCTGTGCTGTGTCCTCATGCTCCTCATTCCTGTGACAGTCATTTCAAGCTCCTATTCTTTCATCCTCTTCACCATCCACAGGATGAACTCAGCAGAGGGACGGAAGAAGGCCTTTGCCACTTGTTCTTCCCACATGATGGTGGTCATCCTCTTCTATGGTGCTGCTGTCTATACCTACATGCTTCCCACCTCCTACCACACCCCTGAGAAGGACATGGTTGTATCTGTCTTTTATACCATCCTCACTCCTGTGTTAAACCCTTTAATCTATAGTCTCAGGAATAAGGATGTCATAGGAGCTCTGAAGAAAATGTTGAATGTGGGACCTGCTTTTCAAGAAACTATAAAATAGGACATTTTTATATTAATGCTTTTATTCTTTTTCTCCAAATATTATAACTTCAGAATCTTATGCCAATATTATTCCATAGATTTTCATCTCATAATGCCTCCTATCATTTGCATACCTCTTTCGGGAATTACTTCTGTGTATTACAAAGCTCTTTGATTACATAATATTTGTCCATTCAAAATGAATTTTACTATCATATTGTACTGGCATTACATTTACTGACATTGATTATTACACACTTATTCTGTAAGAGAATATTCATACTTTTAGAAAATACATTATAAGAATATAGGGCAGTAAAGGTTATGAGGTAGTATTAAATTGTCTTTATTTTTTGTATTTGTCTTTAATAAGACAGATAAAAAGAGAGAAACAGAGAGTTTGACAGAATTATGAAGGAATAGGTACAATATTACCTATTTGAGAGAGAAAGAAAGATTGACAGAGAAATTATGAAGCAAATGGGTACAATTTTAACAGTAGGCAGAGTATATGGGTGTTCTTTGTACCTTCTTATTTGTACTACATTTATACAAATCTGAAATTAACCCCAAATAAAGAATTAAAACATCTTTCTCCCCCCAACTTTAAAAGAATTGATTATCTGTTTTGTGGTTGTGTAAATAACATGATATCCTAGAAAACACTCACTCATTTCAGTTTGGCTTTTCATCACTGAGGTGATCCAATCATTGGTTCACATTTATTTGAAACTATCTTGTTCTACATGATCCATTCCTAAAGACATATAGTGGAAGTTAATAGTCACCACAATGTGGTAAATTTAGGATTCAGAATTGCCTAGGGGATTGTGGGGGAAATGGAAACCCCAGGGTGGAATGAAAATTTAGGGAAGGTTCTTTGCATGAGGTGACATTTGAATTGAGTTTTAAACTATGTAATTTATTTTTTTAAAATGTTTTATTTATTTATTCATGAGAGTCAGAGAGAGAGAGAGAGAGGCAGAGGCAGAGGGAGAAGCAGGCTCCCCGCCTAGCAGGGAGCCTGATGCGGGACTCGATCCCAGGACCCTGGGATCATGACCTGAGCCGAAGGCAGACCCTTAACCATCTGAGCCACCCAGGCACCCTTTAAAGTATGTAATTTATTAAACAAATAGATAGGGCACCAAATAGCCTTTCATTTATTCAATAAATATTTTATGATATATTATAATAAAGATATTAGTTAAAGGTTATTAAAATATAAATAATATATGAATGCTATCTCTAAGAAATTTGAACTAGTAGCTGTAGTTGTATATTTCAATAAGTGGTAAAAATTATATGATATGCTTTGATGTTGATTTGGAAAGGGCACAACTCATAAGGACACATCAGTTATACTGTGATATATGAGTTCATTCAAGCCAAGAGGACTGAGAGAAGAACTTGGAGTTCATTTTTGAATGGTGACTAGATGTTACCCTCAGATAAGTACTGGGTTTTGGGTTGAAGGGATTTACTCAGGGACAAGATGTCTCATAAAACACACAGAATGAGCAAAGGAGATGGTTGACCAAATAGGAGCAGTAAATATTCCAGTGGAACCTCCTTTTTATCTTTAGTTTAGATACTCATTTCTCGCCTTTCCTTAACTCAGAGTTTTACAAAAAGTAATGAAGTTATTAGACTTATATTTTGGAAATGTTAAATCAGTGTTCACCAATTGGAAGAGTACAAGCCTGAAGGCAAGAAGTCCAGGTAAGTAAGGATGGTGAACAAAATACTGTTAATCTAACTGGAATGAACCATGCTTCAACATCAGGAGGCACTAGAGGAAAGATATTTGGGGTAAATATAACCCTGTTGAACTTGTACCATAAAACCACAGACATGGTTTTATGTCAAGCATTTTTCAATTGGCTGTGTCCAAATTCTTCAAATTCAGAATTGTCAGGTTGTTTCAAACATATACATTCTATTTTGCTTTGAGAGACACTCAATTATTGTATCACTGTAAAATAAGGATCTTGCAGTATTTGAGATTGCAAATTGGAAAACCAATTTCCAATATTTTTGCTTCAAACTGAATGAATAAAATAATGCATTCTTTTTTACTCTTTATTGTTATGTTAATCACCATATATTACATCATTAGTTTTTTTTTAAATTTTTTTATTGTTATGTTAATCCCCATACATTACATCATTAGTTTTAGATATAGTGTTCCATGATTCATTGTTTGTGCATAACACCCAGTGCTCCATCCAGAACGTGCCCTCCTCAATACCCATCACCAGGCTAACCCATCCTCCCAACCCCCTCCCCTCTAGAACCCTCAGTTTGTTTTTCAGAGTCCATCGTCTCTCATGGTTCTTCTCCCCCTCCGATTTCCCCCCCTTCATTCTTCCCCTCCTGCTACATTCTTCTTCTTCTTTTTTTCTTTCTTAACATATATTGTATTATTTGTTTCAGAGGTACAGATCTGAGATTCAACAGTCTTGCACAATTCACAGCGCTTACCAGAACACATACCCTCCCCAGTGTCCATCACCCAGTCACCCCATACCTCCCACCCCACCCCCCACTCCAGCAACCCTCAGTTTGTTTCCTGAGATTAAGAATTCCTCATATCAGTGAGGTCATATGATACATGTCTTTCTCTGTTTGACTTATTTCGCTCAGCATAATACCATCCAGTTCCATCCACGTCGTTGCAAATGGCAAGATCTCATTCCTTTTGATGGCTGCATAATATTCCATTGTATATATATACCACCTCTTCTTTATCCATTCATCTGTTGATGGACATCTTGGCTCTTTCCACAGTTTGGCTATTGTGGACATTGCTGCTATAAACATCGGGGTGCATGTAGCCTTTCGGGTCCCTACTTTTGTATCTTTGGGGTAAATACCCAGTAGTGCAATTGCTGGATCATATGGTAGCTCTATTTTCAACTTTTTGAGGAACCTCCATACTGTTTTCCAGAGTGGCTGCACCACCTTGCATTCCCACCAACAGTGTAGGAGGGTTCCCCTTTCTCCGCATCCCCGCCAACATCTGTCATTTCCTGACTTGTTAATTTTAGCCATTCTGACTGGTGTGAGGTGGTATCTCATTGAGGTTTTGATTTGGATTTCCCTGATGCCGAGCGATATTGAACACTTTTTCATGTGTCTGTTGGCCATTTGGATGTCTTCTTTGGAAAAATGTCTGTTCATGTCTTCTGCCCATTTCTTGATTGGATTCTTTGTTCTTTTGGTGTTGAGTTTGATGAGTTCTTTATAGATTTTGGATACTAGCCCTTTATCTGATATGTCATTTGCAAATATCTTCTCCCATTCTGTCAGTTGTCTTTTGGTTTTGTTCACTGTTTCCTTTGCTTTGCAAAAGCTTTTTATCTTGATGAAGTCCCAATAGTTCATTTTTGCCCTTGCTTCCCTTGCCTTTGGCGATGTTTCTAGGAAGAAGTTGCTGCGGCTGAGGTCGAAGAGGTTGCTGCCTGTGTTCTCCTTTAGGATTTTGATGGACTCCTGTCTCACATTGAGGTCTTTCAACCATTTGGAGTCTATTTTTGTGTGTGGTGTAAGGAAATGGTCCAGTTTCATTCTTCTGCATGTGGCTGTCCAATTTTCCCAACACCATTTGTTGAAGAGACTGTCTCTTTTCCATTGGACATTCTTTCCTGCTTTGTCAAAGATTAGTTGACCATAGAGTTGAGGGTCCATTTCTGGGCTCTCTATTCTCTTCCATTGATCTATGTGTCTGTTTTTGTGCCAGTACCATACTGTCTTGATGATGACAGCTTTGTAGTAGAGCTGGAAGTCCGGAATTGTGATGCCGCCAGCTTTGCTTTTCTTTTTCAACATTCCTCTGGCTATGCGGGGTCTTTTCTGGTTCCATACAAATTTTAGGATTATTTGTTCCATTTCTTTGAAGAAACTGGATGGTATTTTGATGGGGATTGCATTGAATGTGTAGATTGCTCTAGGTAGCATTGACATCTTCACAATATTTGTTCTTCCAATCCATGAGCATGGAACGTTTTTCCATTTCTTTGTGTCTTCCTCAATTTCTTTCATGAGTATTTTATAGTTTTCTGAGTACAGATCCTTTGCCTCTTTGGTTAGAGTTATTCCTAGGTATCTTATGGTTTTGGGTGCAATTGTAAATGGGATCGACTCCTTAATTTCTCTTTCTTCTGACTTATTGTTGGTGTATAGGAATGCCACTGACTTCTGTGCATTGATTTTATATCCTGCCACTTGACTGAATTCCTGTATGAGTTCTAGCAGTTTTGGGGTGGAGTCTTTGGGATTTTCCACATAAAGTATCATATCATCTGCAAAGAGTGAGAGTTTGACTTCTTCTTTGCCAATTTGGATGCCTTTGATTTCTTTTTGTTGTCTGATTGCTGTGGCTAGGACTTCCAATACTATGTTGAATAGCAGTGGTGATAGTGGACATCCCTGCCGCGTTCCTGACCTTAGGGGGAAAGCTCTCAGTTTTTCCCCATTGAGAATGATATTCGCTGTAGGTTTTTCATAGATGGCTTTTATGATATTGAGGTATGTACCCTCTATCCCTATACTCTGAAGAGTTTTGATCAAGAAAGGATGCTGTACTTTGTCAAATGCTTTTTCTGCATCTATTGAGAGGATCATATGATTCTTGTTTTTTCTTTTGTTAATGTATTGTATCACGTTGATTGATTTGCGGATGTTGAACCAACCTTGCAGCCCAGGGATAAATCCGACTTGGTCGTGGTGAATAATCCTTTTAATGTACTGTTGGATCCTATTGGCTAGTATTTTGGTGAGAATTTTTGCATCCATGTTCATCAGGGATATTGGTCTGTAATTCTCCTTTTTGATGGGGTCTTTGTCTGGTTTTGGGATCAAGGTAATGCTGGCCTCATAAAATGAGTTTGGAAGTTTTCCTTCCATTTCTATTTTTTGGAACAGTTTCAGAAGGATAGGTATTAATTCTTCTTGAAATGTTTGGTAGAATTCCCCTGGGAAGCCATCTGGCCCTGGGCTTTTGTGTTTTGGGAGATTTTTGATGACTGCTTCTATTTCCTTAGTGGTTATAGGTCTGTTCAGGTGTTCTATTTCTTCCTGGTTCAGTTTTGGTAGTTGATACATCTCTAGGAATGCATCCATTACTTCCAGGTTATCTAATTTGCTGGCATAGAGTTGCTCATAATATGTTCTTATAATTGTTTGTATTTCTTTGGTGTTGGTTGTGATTTCTCCTCTTTCATTCATGATTTTGTTGATTTGGGTCATTTCTCTTTTCTTTTTGATAAGTCTGGCCAGGGGCTTATCAATCTTGTTAATTCTTTCAAAGAACCAGCTCCTAGTTTCGTTGATCTGTTCTACTGTTCTTTTGGTTTCTATTTCATTGATTTCTGCTCTGATCTTTATTATTTCTCTTCTCCTGCTGGGTTTAGGCTTTATTTGCTGTTCTTTCTCCAGCTCCTTTAGGTGTAGGGTTAGGTTGTGTACTTGAGACCTTTCTTGTTTCTTGAGAAAGGATTGTATTGCTATATACTTTCGTCTTAGGACTGCCTTTGCTGTATCCCAAAGATTTTGAATAGTTGTGTTTTCATTTTCATTGGTTTCCATGAATTTTTTTAATTCTTCTTTAATTTCCTGGTTGACCCATTCATTCTTCAGTAGGATGCTCTTTAGCCTCCATGTATTTGAGTTCTTTCTGACTTTCCTCTTGTGATTGAGTTCTAGTTTCAAAGCATTGTGGTCTGAAAATAGGCAGGGGATGATCCCAATCTTCTGGTACCGGTTGAGACCTGATTTATGACCTAGGATGTGATCTATTCTGGAGAATGTTCCATGGGCACTAGAGAAGAATGTGTATTCCGTTACTTTGGGATGGAATGTTCTGAATATGTCTGTGAAGTCCATTTGGTCCAGTGTGTCATTTAAAATCTTTATTTCCTTGTTGATCTTTTGCTTAGACGATCTGTCCATTTCAGTGAGGGCGGTGTTAAAGTCCCCCACTATTATTGTATTGTTGTCGATGTGTTTCTTTGCTTTTGTTATTAATTGGCTTATATAATTGGCTGCTCCCATGTTAGGGGCATAGATATTTACAATTGTTAGATCTTCTTGTTGGATAGACCCTTTAAGTATGATATAGTGTCCTTCCTCATCTCTTATTACAGTCTTTGGTTTAAAATCTAATTTGTCTGATATAAGGATTGCCACCCCAGCTTTCTTTTGGTGTCCATTAGCATGGTAAATGGTTTTCCACCCCCTCACTTTCAATCTGGGGGTGTCTTTGGGTCTAAAATGAGTCTCTTGCAGACAGCATATCGATGGGTCTTGTTTTTTAATCCAATCTGATAGCCTGTGTCTTTTGATTGGGGCATTTAGCCCATTTACATTCAGGGTAACTATTGAAAGATAGGAGTTCAGTGCCATTGTATTGCCTGTAAAGTGACTGTTACTGTATATTGTTTGTGTTCCTTTCTGGTCTATGTTGCTTTTAGGCTCTCTCTTTGCTTAGAGGACCCCTTTCAATATTTCTTGTAGGGCTGGTTTCGTGTTTGCAAATTCCTTTAGTTTTTGTTTGTCCTGGAAGCTTTTTATCTCTCCTTCTATTTTCAATGACAGCCTAGCTGGATATAGTATTCTTGGCTGCATATTTTTCTCATTTAGTGCTCTGAATATGTCCTGCCAGTCCTTTCTGGCCTGCCAGGTCTCTGTGGATAAGTCTGTTGCCAATCTAATGTTTCTACCATTGTAGGTTACATATCTCTTCTCCCGAGCTGCTTTCAGGATTTTCTCTTTGTCTCTGAGACTCGTAAGTTTTACTATTAGATGTCGGGGTGTTGACCTATTTTTATTGATTTTGAGAGGGGTTCTCTGTGCTTCCTGGATTTTGATGCCTGTTTCCTTCCCCAAATTAGGGAAGTTCTCTGCTATAATTTGCTCCATTATACCTTCTGCCCCTCTCTCTCTTTCTTCTTCTTCTGGGATCCCAATTATTCTAATGTTGTTTCGTCTTATGGTATCGTTTATCTCTCGAATTCTGCCCTCGTGATCCAGTAGTTGTTTATCTCTCTTTTTCTCAGCTTCTTTATTTTCCATCATTTGGTCTTCTATCTCACTGATTCTTTCTTCTGCCTCATTTATCCTAGCAGTTAGCGCCCCCATATTTGATTGCACCTCATTGATAGCCTTTTTGATTTCTACTTGGTTCGATTTTAGTTCTTTTACTTCTCCAGAAAGGGTTTCTCTAATAACTTCCATGCTTTTTTCAAGCCCAGCTAGTATCTTTAAAGTGATGATTCTGAACTCTAGATCTGACATCGTACTAATGTCCGTATTGAGTAGGTCCCTGGCAGTCGGTACTACCTCTTGTTCTTTTTGTTGAGGTGATTTTTTCCGTCTTGTCATTTTGTGCAGAGGAGAATAGATTAATGAGAGAACAAAATGCTAGCAGGGTAACAACGTCCCCAGAAAATATACTCTAAACAAATCAGAAAAGACCTGAAGCAGTGGGAAAAGAAAGGGAAAGAGAGAAAAAAGAAAAGGAAAGAAAAAAAGAAAAAAGAAAAAGATAAAGATAAAAACAAACAAAAGCAGAACAAAACAAAACAAAACAAAAACAGAATGTGATCAAATATGATCAGGCTGGATTATAGATCAGTGCCACACACT
Source organism: Halichoerus grypus (assembly GCF_964656455.1). Lineage (NCBI taxonomy): Eukaryota > Metazoa > Chordata > Mammalia > Carnivora > Phocidae > Halichoerus > Halichoerus grypus. The sequence goes on along the minus strand of NC_135713.1, from coordinate 146,656,023 downwards.
AGATTTTGGGTGTGTTTTGGTCTGTTAAAAGAAAGTCCCTCCCAAAATTTTAAAGAAAGAAAAACTTATACATGTACAAAAATAAGGGTTGATATGATGAAGGGATGGAATATGACTGTAAAGATGGAAATTATAAAAAATTTTAAAAAAGGATTTGATAAGTTGTTTGAAAAAAGAAAGAAGAGGATTAAAAAAAAAAAGAAAGAAAGAAAAAAAGGGAGAGAATGTGATCAGGCAGGGGAGTAGAAAAAAACCATACACTAGAGATTTAGAGTATATTTTGATCTGTTAGAAGAAACTATCTCAAGATTTTAAAGAGAGAACAACTTATATATATATGCCAAAAATACGGGTAACTACTATGAAGGGATAGAATATGACTTTAAAAATGAAAAATAAAAATGTTTTTTTTTTTAAAAAGGGATTGATAAGATGTTGGTTGAAAAAGGGAAAAAGAAAAATTCAAAAAAAAAAGAAAAAAGGAAAAAAGAAAAAAAGACAGTTAAAAAAATAATTAACTTTGAAAGACTAAAGAATCATGGTAAAAAAGCCATGAATTCTATGTGCAGTGTTCCCCTAGTGCTGGAGTTCTGCTGTTCTCATTGATCGGTAAACCTGGTCTTGGCTGGCTGTTCTCGCTGATCTTCTGGGGGAGGGGCCTGTTGCCGTGGTTCCCAAATGTCTTTGCCGGAGGCAAAATTGCCCCGCCCTTACCGGTCCGGGCTAAGTAATCTGCTCGGGTTTGCTCTCCGGAGCTTTTGTTCCCTGCAAGCTTTCCTTACAGCTTTGGAGGCGGAGAGTGAAAATGGCGGCCTCCCAGTCTCCGCCCCGGCGGAGCCAAGAACTCGGGGTCCCGCTCCTCAGCGAGCCCCCAGAGAAAAGCCGTCAGTCACTCCCGTCTCCCCGGTCTCCGGCCGCACTCCGCGCTCACCCGGCCTGTGACCGCGCCTTTCCATCTGGCACCCGACCCCGGGTGGAGTCTCCAAACCCAGCAGATCCCCGCGGTGCACTCCCGCACCTCTCCTCCCGGGGGAAGAAGGTGAGTCTCCCCGGATCTGCCGCTTGTTGGGTCCCTGCTGGAGGAGCAGTGGCCCGACTGTGCCGCGGATCACGGTTTATGGCAACCCCGAGCTGAGAGCCCGCGCCTGGGCTCCGTCTCTGCAGCCGGCTTCCCTGCTCCGATCCCTGGGAGCTCTGCCGCACTCAGGCACCCCCGGTCTTTCTGTGACCCCGAGGGTCCTGAGACCACACTGTCCCGCGAGGGTTCCACCCCCCACTTCGCCACCAGAGTGACGTCCCTCAGCGGAGCAGACTTCTAAAAGTTCTGACTTTGTGCTCCGTGGCTCTATCACTTGCCAGAAGCGGCCGTCGGAGGCCCCTCCCCCGCCGTCTATCCTCCCGAATATCGCCACGGATTCACTTCTCCGCACGTCCTACCTTCCAGAAAGTGGTCGCTTTTCTGTTCAGAGAGTTGTTGCTCTTCTTTTCTTTGATCTCCTGTTGAGTTTGTAGGTGTTCAGAATGGTTTGATCCCTATCCAGCTGAATTCCTGAGAGGAGACGAAATCCAGGTCTCCTACTCCTCGGCCATCTTGCTCCGCCCCCTCACATCATTAGTTTTTGATGTAGTGTTCCATGATTCATTGTTTGCGTATAACACCCAGTGCTCCATGCAGAACATGCCCTCTTTAATACCCATCACCAGGCTAACCCATCCTCCCACCCCCCTCCCCTCTAGAACCCTCAGCTTGTTTTTCAGAGTCCATATTCTCTCATAGTTCGTCTCCCCCTCCAATTTCCCCTCCTTCATTCTTCCCCTCCTACTATCTTCTTTTTTTTTTTTTCTTAACATATATTGCATTATTTGTTTCAGAGGTACAGATCAGTGATTCAACAGTCTTGCACAATTCACAGCGCTCACCATAGCACATACCCTTCCCAATGTCTATCACCCAGCCACCCCAAAAATAATGCATTCTTTAACTTTCAAAAAGAATTGAAGATAATGCATCTCCTCTCCAATATTCTAGACTATATCATAAACACATTTGATGCTTCCTTTTGTAACATCCTAGAAATGGAAGACAAAATATAATGAAGAGAAACATGATGTGAAGTAGAACAACTTTCTATGAAACATGACTTTATTTTTAATGTGTCTTAAACCAGAAATTTTTTTTAATATTCTAAAACAATGAGTTATCTTTTTTTGCTTTATTTTTTTATTTTATTATTATTTTCTTAAATTTTTTCATTATGTTCAGTTAGCCAACATATAGTAGTACATCATAGGTTTTTGTTGTAGTGTTCAATAATTCATTAGTTGCCTATACCACCCAGTGCTCATCCCAGCACATGCCCTCCTCAATACCCATCACGTGGTCACCCCATCCCCCCACCCCTCCCCTCTGCAACCCTCAGTTTGTTTCCTGGAGTCCAGAGTTCTCATGGGTTGTCTCACTATCTGATTTCTTCCCATTACTCAGGGACTCAGTTTTCCCTCCCTTCCCCTGTGGTCCTCTGCTCTATTCCTTATGTTCCACATATGAGTGAAACCATATGGTAATTCTCCTTCTCTGCTTGGTTGATTTCACTTAGCATAATCCTCTCCAGTCCTATCCATGTTGATGTAAAAGTTGGGTATTCATCCTTTCTGATGGCTGAGTAATATCCCATTGTATATATGTACCACATCTTCTTTATCCATTCATCTGTTGAAGGGCATCTCAGCTCCTTCCACAGTTTGGCTATTGTGGACATTGCTGCTATGAACATTGGGGTGCATGTGCCCTTCTTTTCACTACATCTGTACCTTTGCAGTAAATGCCCAGTAGTGAAATTGCTGGGTCATAGGGTAGCTCTATTTTTAACGTCTTGAGGAAGCTCCCTACTGTTTTCCAGAGTGGCTGTACCAACTTGCATTCCCACCAACAATATAAGAGGGTTCCTACTTCTCTACAACCTCACCAACACTTGTTATTTCCTGCCTAGTTAATTTTTGCCATTCTAACTGGTGTAAGGTGGTATCTCATTGTGGTTGTGATTTGTATTTCCCTGATGGCTATTGATGTTGAACATTTTCTCATATATCTGTTAGCCATCTGAATGTCTTCTTTGGAGAAGTGTCTGGTTCATGTATTCTGCCCATTTCTTAACTTGATTTTTTGCTTTTTGGGTGTTGAGTTTGAGAAGTTCTTTATAGATTTTGGATATCAGCCCTTTATCCTGTCTCACATTGAGGTCTTTCATCCATTTTGAGCTTATCTTTGTGTATGGTGTAAGAGAATGGTCTAGTTTCATTCTTCTGCATGTGGCTGTCCAGTTTCCCAGCACCATTTATTGAAGAGACTGTCGTTTCTTCATTGGATATTTTTTCCTGATTTGTTGAAGATTAGTTGACCATATAGTTGAGGGTCCATTTCTAGGCTTTCTATTCTGTTCCATTGATCTTTGGGCCTGTTTCTGTGTCAATAAAATGTCTTGATGATCACAGCTTTGTAATATAACATGAAGTCAGGCATTGTGATGCCCCCAGCTTTGGTGTTCTTTTTCAACAATCCCCTGGCTATTCGGGGTCTTTTCTGGTTCCATACAAATTTTAGGATTGTTCGTTCCAGCTCTGTTAAAAATGCCAATGGTATTTTGATAGGGATTGCTTTGGGAAAGTGCGAATTGCTTTGGGAAGCATAGACATTTTCACAATGTTTATTCTTCCAATCCATGGGCATGGAATGTCTTTCCATCTCTTTGTGTCTCCCTCAATTTTCTTCATAAGTGTTCTGCAGTTTCTAGATTATAGATCCTTTACCTCTTTGATTAGGTTTATTCCTAGGTATCTTATGGTTTTTGGTGCTATTGTAAATGGAATTGATTCCTTAATTTCTGTTTCTTTAGTTACATTGTTAATGTATATAAATGCAACTGATTTCTGTGCATTGATTTTGTATCCTGCCACACTGAACACTACATAAAAAATTAATGATATCCTATATGTTGGCTAATTGAACATTGAAAAAAAGAAACACAAACTCTCGAAAAAAACTGAGTATAGTTGACACACAATGTTACATCAGTTTCAAGTGTACAACTTAGTGATTTGACAAGTTTATACATTATGCTGTGTTTGCCACAGCATCCCATACATCACAGTATCATTGGCTGTAATTCCTTATGCTCTGCTTTTTATTCCTATGACTCATTCCACTAATAAATTTTTATTAAAAATTAAAAATGGAAAAAAATGAAATAATAAATAAATGTAACATTAAGGTAATGTAGATTCCATGTGAATAACAGCAGAGGGTATATAATCAGCAATCTAATGAATTGGGCTCTAGATAAAAAATGTGAAAGAGAGTATCTCAATTTTAATTTCAACCATAGGACTAATTGATGGTATTAGCTTTGAAAAATTGATTAAACTATGAATTTCAGATTGTACATCAGTAAAAAGTAAAAAGAAAAATAGAAAAATTATATTTCAAATGTTTTCTTTAATCTTAAAATAAGAAAAAGATATATATTCACACCTACATGAAATATGCATTTTGTAAAATGAAAAGGCTACATAAAAAACTAACTCATATATTTCATAGCCAAAAATTCATTAGTGATGTGATGTATGAATATTGTCAATCTTGGTTAAGATTTTGATACATATTGACATTAACAATAAAAGATTTTTAAAAAGATGAGCAAAATACAGAACAGTGCAACAGGGATATCTATTAGCTTCTTTAGCTCTTATAATTGCATTCCTCTTTATAGTGTCAGAGGGGATTTGTTGACAAAAAACCTTCATCCACTCACTTAATGGGCATAGTAAAGCCCTCCTACTTCTCTCTGTACACTTAACCTGGTCACACTCCATTAGCCCATCTGGATGAGAATAGCTATATCATTTGATGTTGCATTCAACCAGACAAGCAGACAGAACTGCAAGAACAAAAGGGTGATTATTTTCTATCTTTACTTGTTCTGCTTCTGATATTTTCCATTATAGTTGTTGAAAATACATCCTTAATTTTCTTTTTACCTATTTGTGAGTGGAAAAACAAATTTACCTTTTCTCTTGAATCTCTTTGTATAGCACATTAAAAATGTATTTTTGCTTTCTAGTTATTTGTGGATGGAAGAATATACACATTTCCTATATAATTGGATAATGTATCTGTTTTCCTGAGATAGAAATTTTGCAGAAGATATATTGATTTTACTTAAAGTGGGGATAATTTTTGAGGGTTAGAAACAAATATCTCAATCATATTTATATTTTCTAGTGAAACTGACAATGGGTGACTTAATACCTAAATTATCTACTATGGAGGGAAGAACTTGTCCCCAAAAATTCTGAGGCATATTTACAGCCATGGGCTCAACTCAAGGTAGTTGTGTGGTGTTAAGCAGACCATAAGAATCTGAATTCCTTAATGTGTAAAAGGAGAAAATAGGATGAATATGTACGTCATAGGATCTTGGGAAAAATAAAATATGATAAAGCATTAGAACAATTCTTAGGATGCTGTCAGCTTCAAATAAAGGTTTAACATTAATCCACCACCACTATCAATGAATTTCCATGTTAAATATGCACCAAGTTGTTTATATGAAACGCAAGGAATTATATTAAAGAAGAGTAACAGTGAACAGAGGGACCAGTTGCTGTGCATAAAACAGACAGTGTTCACTTGTGTGTCTGGTAACCAGGTGGACTGTTCAGTGTAGCTTAATGGCAGTGACCCATATTTACAAAAGTACAGCAGAGATTTCCCAGTACCCCCCAAGTGCCCTTCTGTTCTCCCTTTGTTCACTCAGCAAGGTCTTTACATTTATTGCTCACTGTGCTGGTCCTTACTTTACTTTGACCACAAATATAGACTTTGTCAGCAGGTGTGTTTTGTAATTTATCAGGTTGTTGTTTTCATTTTTCACAGGGCTCAGATTTTATCTGTCAGTGAGGGTGGGATGTGATAGAAAGGCTATAGTTTTTGATGCGATGTGTCAAAATTTTGTTGAATAAATATATTAAGAATTCAAAATCATTTCAAGTGTTCTCAACATGCTAAAAGTTTTATCTGCTTTATCAACGGGAATATTAATAATTTGATGTTTTAATTAGTCTTAGAATTTTTACAAAAGTATAAAATATATTTTTAAAAGTATAAAACATATTTGAGATTTGGAAATCCTTCCCAAAATATCCAGATATGATAATTGCCTCTAATCTCTTCCCAGAAAGAGGAGTCAATATTTCCTTCCTCTTAGTAAGGACTTTTGAATTTTGACATTTAACATGTCAGAAATTGAAAGTTTGCAAAGGTTTGAGCTTCAAAACAAAAAATGTAGAAGGTGTTATTCTCTTAAGAAAGGTCAGATGCATTTTGTGTTTATTGTTCTTATTTATTTTGTGGCTATTTTAGAATTCTGCTTTAAATCACATTTCTATTTTTGTCTACTGACTGTGACCTCATTAATTGTAATTAGGTTTAATTTTGTTTTGATTCATCTTTAATATCTGATAAAGATGCTGGCTGTGAACAGCAAGATAAAGTAGTAAACAGTAAATTGGAGTCAGAAATATCTTAGCGCTGTTCAGTTTTCCTCTCTGCATCTCAGTTCCATGAACAATTAATTGCTATGTTCATTAAAGCAGGTAACATTTGGGAAAACAACTAAAGCTTTCTATGATAAATGGCAATGACCCTCTTAACCAACTGAGCCACCCAGGCGCCCAGCAATGACCCTCTTAAATACTACTTCCTATCCTCTGAAATATAAAGCAGATAGTAGAAACTTTAAGGAGATGAATTTCAAATTGGAAAAACATGTACTGGATACAAATTAGATAGATTTCTACAAAAAGCTCTGCTTAATCAGGGTTAAAATAAGAAATATATATATATGTATATATATATATATATATTACTTAAAGTTTATATATTTTTATAGAATAATTATATATGTATATAATAAATATATATAATACATATACACATATATTGTAAGACAAAACATTATCCTTATCCTCTTTTTTTATGTATGTAGAGCAAATGAAGAAATAGTGTGTACAGGATAAGCTGGACCCACAGCCAGTATGGCTTCAAAGTCTGGGTTCCAAAATGATGCCCCTAGCTATCTAAGGGTTTGGTCATTGGTGAGGACCATAATCTTGTTTTGGGGGATTTGTGGCTTACTCCATACAATCACAGTGCCTCACAATGTGACTCAATCTTATGAGAAAAAGGGGGTTCAAGCATTTCATATAGATTTTCCCCAAATTGTGTTGAAGTTACTTTTTATTTATTTTATTTTCCTTTTTTAAATTTTATGGTATTATGTTATGTTAATCACCATACATCATTATTTTTTTTATGTATTCATCCATGATTCATTGTTTTCGTATAACACCCAGTGCTCCATGCAGTATGTGCCATCCTTAATACCCATCACTGGGCTAACCCATCCCACCACCACCCTCCCCTCTAAAACCCTCAGGTTGTTTCTCAGAATCCATAGTCTCTCATGGGTTCATCTCTCCCTCTGATTTCCCTTCCTTCTCCTATGTCCTCCAGGCTATTCCTTATGTTCCACAAATAAGTGAAACCATATGATAATGGACTTTCTCTGCTTGACTTATTTCACTTTGCATAATCTCCTCCAGTCCCATCCATGTTGATGTAAAAGTTGAGTATTCATCCTTTCTGATGGCTAAGTAATATTCCATTGTATATATGGACCACATCTTCTTTATGCATTCATCTATTGAAGGGCATCTCAGCTCTTTCCACAATTTGGCTATTGTGGACATTGCTGCTATGAACATTGGGGTACATATGGCCCTTCTTTTCACTACATCTGTGTCTTTGGGGTAAATACCCAGGAGTGCAATTGCTGGGTCATAGGGTAGCTCTATTTTTAAATTTTTGAGGAACCGCCACACTTTTCCAAAGTGGCTGTACCAACTTGCATTCCCACCAACAGTGTAAGAGGGTTCCCCTCTCTCCACAACCTCTCCAACATTTGTTGTTTCTTGCCTTGTCAATTTTTGCCATTCTAACTGGTGTAAGGTGGTATCTCAGTGTGGTTTTGATTTGTTTCCCTGATGGCTAATGATGATGAACATTTTTTCATGTGTCTGTTAGCCATTTGTATGTCTTCTTCGGAGAATTGTGTTCATATCTTCTGCCCGTTTTTTTATTTGATTATTTGTTTTTTGGGTGTTGAATTTGAGAAGTTCTTTACAGATCTTGGATACCAGCCGTTTATCTGTAGTGTCATTTGCAAATATCTCCTCCCATTCTGTGGGTTGCCTCTTTGTTTTGTTGACTGCTTCCTTTGCTGTGCACAAGCTTTGTATCTTGATGAAGTCCCAAAAGTTCATTTTTGCTTTTGTTTCACTAGCTTTTGGAGATGTATCTTGAAAGAAGTTGCTGTGGCCGATACTGCCTATGTTCTCCTCTAGGATTTTGATGAATTCCTGTCTCACATTGAGGTCTTTCATCCATTTTGAGTTTATCTTTGTGTATGGTGTTAGAGAATGGTCGAGTTTCATTCTTCTGCATGTGGCTGTCCAATTTTCCCAGGACCATTTGTTGAAGAGATTGTCTTTTCCATTGCATGTTTTTTCCTGCTTTGTCAAAGATTATTTGACCATAGAGTTGAGGGTCCATATCTGGGCATTCTATTCTGTTCCATTGGTCTATGTGTCTGTTTTTGTACCAGTACCATGCTGTCTTGGTGATCTCTGCTTTGTAATATAGCTTGAAATCAGGCAATGTGATGCCCCATGATTTGTTTTTTCTTTTTCAACATTCCCTTGGGCATTCAGGGTCTTTTCTGATTCCATACAAATTTTAGGATTGTTTGTTCCAGCACTTTGGAAAATGTCATTGGAATTTTGATCAGGATGGCATTGAAGGTATAGATTGCTCTGGGTAGCATAGACATTTTAACAATGTTTATTCTTCCAATCCATGAACATGCAACGTTTTTCCATCTTTTTGTGTCTTCTTCAATTTCTTTCATGAGTGTTCTGTAGTTCCTAGAGTATAGATCCTTTACTTCTTTTGTTAGGTTTATTCCGAGGTACCTAATGGTTTTTGGTGCTATTGTAAATGGAAGCGTTTCTCTAATTTCTCTTTCTACAGTTGCATTGTTAGTGTATAAGAAAGCAACTGATTTCTGTGCATTGATTTTGTATCCTGCCACATTACTGAATTGTTGTATGAGTTCTAGTAATTTGGGGGTGGAATCTTTTGGATTTTCCACATAAAGTATCATGTCATCTGCGAGAAGAGAGAGTTTGACTTCTTCTTTGCCAAACTGAATACCTTTTATTTTTTTTGTTATTGTTGTTGTCTGATTGCTGTTGCTAAGACTTCTAGTACCAGGGCCTGACCGATTCCCTGGGGAATTCTACCAAACAGTCAAAGAAGAAATAATACCTATTCTACTGAAGCTGTTTCAAAAAATAGAAACAGAAGGAAAGCTTCCAGACTCATTCTAGGAGGCCAGCATTACCTTAATCCCCAAACCAGGCAAAGACCCCAACAAAAAGGAGAATTTCAGACTGATATCCCTGAGGAATATGGATTCCAAAATCCTCAACAAAATCCTAACTAATAGGATCCAAAAATACATTAAAAGGATCATCCACCACGACCAAGTGGGATTTATCCCTGGGATGCAAGAGTGGTTCAACATTCACAAATCAAACAATGTGATAGAACACATTAATAAAAGGAGAGAGAAGAACCATATGGTCCTCTCAAATGATGCAGAAAAAGCATTTTACAAAATACAGCATCCTTTCCTGATTAAAACTCTTCAGAGTATAGGGATAGAGGGAACATTCCTCAAGTTCATAAAATCCATCTATGTAAAACCCACAGCGAATATCATCCACAATGGGGAAAAGCTGAGAGCCTTTCCCTTAAGATCAGGAACACATCAAGGATGACCACTCTCGCCACTATTGTCCAACATAGTATTAGAAGTCTTTTTTTTTTATTATTTAAATTCAATTAGTGAACACAGAGTACATCATTAGTTTTTGATATAATGTTCAATGATTCATTAGATTGTTCTCTTTTTCTGGGGTATTACTGACATATAACATTCTACTAGTTTCAGTGGTAGAAGGTAATGATTTGATATTTCTGTGCACTGTGAAATTATTTTTTCTGAAATAGAATATACCTTGAAGAGTTTTTAAAATCTCAGTTGGATTCTTAGACCAGAGAGGTTAATGATATTTGGATATCTACAACAAAAATTCTAGAAGGGTATATACATATATAATTTTTTTTTGCATTTTGATTCATTTTTTGTGTTTGTTTAAGGCAACTGCTAAACTAAACAAATTTACATGCTTATTGGTAAAGGATACTATAGCAAAAGGTAAGCTCACAATGCAATGAACAATGTAACCTCACTATATGGTAAATTTATAGAATTATAGGTAATTTGTAATCTCTAAATCTACAGGACCATGGATTTTTTTTTCCTGCTAGCATAACTGGGTTCTCTTTCTCTCTTTCTCTCTCAACACATTCATTTCAAGGGGTGGTGTTTCATGATTGAATAATTAATCCCAAAGCTTTCCCAGGTTGCCTCGGTGAAATATCATGGAGAACACCTACTGGCTGGTTAACTACACTGGGAGATCAGATTTCATCCTGGTGGGAATCTTCAGTGAATCCAAACACCCAGCTCTCCTTTGTTTGGTCATTTTTGTGGTTTTCCTAATGGCCTTGTCTGGAAACACCATCCTGATTCTACTGATACATTCTGATGCCCACCTCCACACTCCCATGTATTTTTTCATCAGCCAGCTATCTGTCATGGACATGATGTACATTTCTGTTACTGTGCCCAAGATGCTTATGGACCAAGTCATGGGTATGAACAAGATCTCAGCCACAGAATGTGGGATACAAATGTTTCTCTATGTGACACTAGCAGGTTCAGAATTTTTTCTTCTAGCCTCCATGGCCTATGACCGCTATGTGGCCATCTGCCATCCTCTCCATTACCCTGTCTTCATGAACCATCGGGTGTTGCTCCTCCTAGCATCTGGCTGCTGGTTCCTGGGCTCAGTGGATGGCTTCTTATTCACTCCCATCACCATGACCTTCCCCTTCTGCAGATCTCGGGAAATCCATCATTTTTTCTGTGAAGTCCCTGCTGTATTGAAACTCTCTTGTTCAGACACTTCCATCTATGAGATTTTCATGTACCTGTGCTGTGTCCTCATGCTTCTCATTCCTGTGACAGTCATTTCAGGCTCTTACTACTTTATCCTCATCACCATCCATAGGATGAACTCAGCAGAAGGCCAGAAGAAGACCTTTGCCACTTGTTCTTCCCACATGACTGTGGTCATCCTCTTCTATGGGGCTGCCATTTATACTTACATGCTCCCCAACTCCTACCATACACCTGAGAAGGACATGATGGTATCTGTTTTTTATACCATACTCACTCCTGTGCTCAATCCTTTGATTTATAGTCTAAGAAATAAGGATGTTATGGTAGCTCTGAAGAAAATGTTGAATGTGGGACCTGTCTTTCAAGAAACTATAAAGTAGGGGCACCTGGATGGCTCAGTAGGTTAAGCATCTGCCTTTGGCTCAGGTCATGATCCCAGGGTCCTGGGATTGAGCCCTGCATTGTGCTCCCTACTCAGCGAGGAGTCTGCTTCTCCTTCTCCTTCTGCCCCTCCCACCCACTTATGCTCTCTCTCTCAAATAAATAAAATCTTTTTAAAAAAAGAAACTATAAAGTAGGAAACTTTGATATTATTGTGTTTTTCCTTCTCTTTACACATTGTAAGTTCAGAATTTTATGTCAACTTTTCCTTAGAGTTTTATACCATGGTGTTTCATCTCACTTTTGCATCTTTATTTTTTTTAAGTATTGCCTCCCTGTACTATAAAACTCTTAAATTTCCTAATTCTTATCTTTCAAAATGTATTATACAATCATATTATAGTGATTTTATAGTTACTGAAGTTGATAACTGCTCTCTGACTCTGTAGAACACCCATATTCTTAGGAAATACATAATCAAAATATTTAGAAAGGTCATGTGATTCTATGTAATTGATTCAAATGAGAGAGAAGGAGAAGGGTGATGAAGAAAAAAAGGTAAAAAATGTTAATTGTTTAGTCTGGGTAAAAGGTATGTGGCTGTGGTTTGTACCATTCTTATTCATGATACTTTTCTGTAAGTGTAATATTATTCCACACAAACCATTAAAATATCAGTCGTCCTAACTTTTTAAAGTTTGTGTTCTATTTGCTGGCAGTGTAAGTGATGATATCTTATAAAATGTGCTCATTTCAATGCGACTAATTATTACTAGGACAATCCTGTCATCTGCCTACCTGTATCATCCCTTAATTTGCTAGACCATAATGATACACACTATGTGGATATGGTCCAAAACTGAAAGCACCTACTGGTTAAAAGCCCTACAAAATGGTAGTTTTAGAATCCATACTTGTATAAGAAACTGTGGGAAAAATATGAATTCAGAATGGAAGGAAGATTTAGGGGAGGTTCCCTGCTTGAGGTGATACCTGAACTGAGTTTTGAAGTATGTAATTTATTAGACAAAAAAAGAGAGAGAGAGAGAGAGAGAGAGAGAAGCAGGATATCAAATATTCAAACATTTATTCAATTATTCAATAAATATTTAAACTCTTATAATCCAAAAATAACAGCTAAATGAGATTAAAATCTTAACACTATATGGTTGCTGTTTTCAAGGAATTTGAACCTGTATAGTTTTATACGCAAATAGGTACTATACAATATATGATATGCCTTGATGCTAATGTGGAAAGTGTATGGCTCATAAGGACACATCTGTTCTACCTGTGATACACAAATTTGGTAAAAAAGGGGGACTGAGAACAGCCTCTGGAACTCAGTGCTGAATGTTGACTAGATATGCCCTCAGATGAGTACAGGAGGCTGTGGCAGAGGGGGCTTTCTCAGAGACAATATGCCACAGAAAAGACACAACATGAGCAGAGGTCAGAAGGTTGGCACAGTATAAGGGGTAAGTGTTTCAATTGCTCCATCGTTCCTACTTTGCTTTATAGACTTCTTTCTTGCCCTTCTGTGACCCAGAGTTTTACAAACAGTAGCAAAATGATTAGATCTGCATTTTAGAAATGTTAAATTAGTGGTCATTTGGGGAAGTGCAACACTGCAAGTAGAGAGAGCAAGTGAGTGAAGATAGTGAAGTAGATGGTGTTGATCTAAATGGAATGGACCATGCCTTGACACCAAGATGGACTGGATGGAGGAAAAGGATATTTGGAGTATGTGGGGCCTTTTGAACCTGTTCCATAAAACCACAGACATGGTTACATATATACCATTTTATAATGGGCGTGTCCAACTCATGAAGAATCAGACAGTTTCAAAAGTACAGATTCATTTGTCCTCTTGACACACTTGATTAGTTAGTGACTGTAAAATAAGGATCTTGCAATGTTTTGGAAAACAATATCAGAAAACCAACCCCCAATATTATTTGTTGCAGTAAAACTGAATTATACAATACACACACTCTAAAGTAATTAAGAAATGTATGTATCACCCCTCAATTTTCATGACTATAATGATACATTTGATGGTTCCATTTAAAACAACCTGACATAGAGAACAAAATGAGACAAAATAAAACAAAATGTGGCATTAAGCTATATTATTCAAAAGATTTTATTTCAAAAATTTATTTTTAATTTTTTATTATTAACATATAATGTATTATTTGTTTCAGGGGTACAGGTCTGTGACTCATCAGTCCTACACAACACACAGCACTCAACACAACACATATCCTTCTCATGTCCATCAACCAGCCTCCCCATCCCCCCAACCCCCTCCACTCCAGAAACCCTCAGTTTGTTTCCTGAGATTGAGTCTCCTGTAGTTTGTCTCCCTCTCTGATTTCATCTTGTTTCATATTTTCCTCTATTCCCCTATGATCCTCTGCCTTGTTTCTTAAATTCCACATATCAGTGAAAGCATATGATAACTGTCTCTTTCTGATTGACTTATTTCACTTAGCATAATACTGTCTAGTTTCATCCAGGTCATTGCAAATCGCAAAATTTCATTTTTGATGGCTGCATAATATTCCTGTGTGTGTGCATGTGCGTGTGTGTGTGTACCACATCTTTATCTATTCATCTGTGGATGGACATCTGGGTTTTTTTGTTTTTTGTTTTTTTTTTTCCTGGAACCAAAGTGTATCTATTTGCTTTATTAGGTTATGTTAATCACCATACATTACATCATTAGTTTTTGATAGAGTGTTCCATGATTCATTGTTTGCATATAACACCCAGTGCTCCATGCAGTACGTGCCCTCTTTAATACACATCACAAGGCTAACCCACGAACCAACTCCCCTCCCCTCTAGAACCCAGAGTTTGTTTCTCAGAGTCCAAGATCTCTCATGGTTCTTCTCCCCCTCCGATTTCTGCCCCTTCATTTTTCCCTTCCTGCTATCATCTTCTTCTTCTTCTTCTTTTTTTTTTTTAACATATAATGTATTCTTTGTTTCAGAAGTAAAGGTCTGTGATTCAATAGTCTTACACAATTCACAATGCTCACCATAGCACATACCCTCCTCAATATCTATAACCCAGCCACCCCATCCCTCCCACCCCCCACCACTCCAGCAACCCTCAGTTTCTTTCCTGAGATTAAGAATTCCTCATATCAGTGAGGTCATATGATACATGTCTTTCTCTGATTGACTTATTTCACTCAACATAATACCCTCCAGTTCCATCCACATCATTGCAAATGGCAAGATTTCATTCTTTTTGATGGCTGCATAATATTCCATTGTATATATGTATACCACATCTTCTTTATCCATTCATCTGTCAATGGACATCCTGGCTCTTTCCATAATTTGGCTATTGTGGACATTGCTGCTATAAACATCGGGGTGCATGTACCCCTTCTGATCCCTACATTTGTATCTTTGGGGTAAATACCCAGTAGTGCAATTGCTGGGTCATAGGGTAGCTCTATTTTCAACTTTTTGAGGAAACTTCATACTGTTTTCCACAGTGACTGCACCAGCTAGCATTCCCACCAACAGTGTAGGAGGGTTCCCTTTTCCCTACATCCCCGCCAACATCTATTGTTTCCTGATTTGTTAATTATAGCCATTCTGACTGGTGTGAGGTGGTATCTCATTAAGGTTTTGATTTGGATTTCCCTGATGCGAATGATGTTGAGCACTTTTTCATGTGTCCGTTGGCCATTTGGATGTCTTCTTTGGAAAAATATCTGTTCATGTCTTTTGCCCATTTCTTGATTGGATCATTTGTTCTTTGGGTTTTGAGTTTGATCAGTTCTTTATACATTTTGGATACTAGCCCTTTATCTGATATGTCATTTGCAAATATCTTCTACAATTCTGTCAGTTGTCTTTTGGTTTTGTTGACTGTTTCTTCTGCTGTGCAAAAGCTTTTTATCTTGATCAAGTCCCAATAGTTCATATTTGCCCTTGCTTCCCATGACTTTGGTGATGTTTCTAGGAAGAAGTTGCTGCAGCTGAGGTCGAAGAGGTTGCTGCCTGTGTTCTCCTTTAGGATTTTGATGGACTCCTGTCTCACATTGAGATCTTTCAACCATTTTGAGTCTATTTTTGTGTGTGGCATAAAGAAATGGTCCAGTTTCATTCTTCTGCATGTGGCTGTCCAATTTTCCCAACACCATTTGTTGAAGAGACTGTCTTTTTTCCATTGGACATTCTTTCCTGCTTGGTCGAAGATTAGTTTACCATACAGTTGAGGGTCCATTTCTGGGCTCTCTATTCTGTTCCATTGATCTATGTGTCTGTTTTTGTGCCAGTACCATACTGTCTTGATGATGACAGCTTTGTAATAGAGCTGGAAGTCCGGAATTGTGATGCCGCCAGCTTTGCTTTTCTTTTTCAACATTCCTCTGGCTATGCGGGGTCTTTTCTGGTTCCATACAAATTTTAGGATTATTGGTTCCATTTCTTTGAAAAAAGTGGATGGTATTTTGATAAGCATTGCTTTAAATGTGTAGAATGCTCTAGGTAGATTTGACATCTTCACAGTATTTATTCTTTCAATCCATGAGCATGGAATGTTTTTCCATTTCTTTAGGTCTTCCTCAATTTCTTTCGTGAGTATTTTATAGTTTTCTGAGTACAGGTCCTTTGCCTCTTTGGTTAGAATTATTCCTAGGTATATCATGGTTTTGGGTGCAATTATAAATGGGATTGACTCCTTAATTTCTCTTTCTTCTGTCTTGTTGTTGGTGTATAGGAATGCCACTGATTTCTGTGCATTGATTTTATATCCTGCCACGTTGCTGAATTCCTGTATGAGTTCTAGCAGTTTTGGGGTGGAGTCTTTTGGGTTTTCCACATAAAGTATCATATCATCTGCAAAGAGTGAGAGTTTTTCTTCTTTGCCAATTTGGATGCTTTTAATTTCTTTTTGTTGTCTGATTGCTGTGGCTATGACTTCTAGTACTATGCTGAATAGC
This sequence comes from Halichoerus grypus, assembly GCF_964656455.1. Lineage (NCBI taxonomy): Eukaryota > Metazoa > Chordata > Mammalia > Carnivora > Phocidae > Halichoerus > Halichoerus grypus. Next base: position 146,639,466 of record NC_135713.1, on the reverse strand, counting down.
AGTGGTGATAGTGGACATCCCTGCTGTGCTCCTGACCTTAGGGAGAAAGCTCTCAGTTTTTCCCCATTGAGAATGACATTCGCTGTGGGTTTTTCATAGATGGCTTTTATGATATTGAGGTATGTACCCTCTATCCCTATACTCTGAAGAGTTTTGATCAAGAAAGGATGCTGTACTTTGTCAAATGCTGTTTCTGCAACTATTGAGAGGATCATATGGTTCTTGTTCTTTCTTTTATTAATGTATTGTATCACATTGATTGATTTACGGATGTTGAACTAACCTTGCAGCCCAGGGATAAATCCCACTTGGTCGTGGTGAATAATCCTTTAATGTACTGTTGAATCCTATTGGCTAGTATTTTGGTGAGAATTTTTGTATCCACGTTCATCAAGGATATTGGTCTGTAATTCTCCTTTTTGATGGGGTCTTTGTCTGGTTTTGGGATCAAGGTAATGCTGGCCTCATAAAACGAGTTTGGAAGTTTTCCTTCCATTTCTATTTTTTGGAACAGTTTCAGAAAAATAGGTATTAATTCTTCTTTAAGTGTTTGGTAGAATTCCCCTGGGAAGCCATCTGGCCCTGGGCTTTTGTTTGTTGGGAGATTTTTGATTACTGCTTCTATTTCCTTCGTGGTTATACATGTGTTCAGGTTTTCTATTTCTTCCTGGTTCAGATTTGGTAGTTGATACATCTCTAGGAATACATCCACTTCTTCCAGATTATCTAATTTGCTGGTATATAGTTGTTCATAATATGTTCTTATAATTGTTTGTATTTCTTTGGTGTTGGTTGTGAACTCTCCTCTCTCATTCATGATTTTATTTATTTGGGTCCTTTCTCTTTTCTTTTTGATAAGTCTGGCCAGGGATTTATCAATCTTATTAATTCTTTCAAAGAATGAGCTCTTAGTTTCATTGATCTGTTCTGCTGTTTTTTGGTTTCTATTTCATTGATTTCTGCTCTGATCTTTATTATTTCTCTTCTCCTGCTGGGTTTAGGCTTTATTTGCTGTTCTTTCTCCAGCTCCTTTAGGTGTAGGGTTAGGTTGTGTATTTGAGATCTTTCTTGTTTCTGGATAAAGGCTTGTATTGCTACATACATTCCCTTAGGTCTGCCTTTGCTGCATCCCAAAGGTTTTGAACAGTTGTGTTTTCATTTTCATTGGTTTCCATGAATTTTTTTAATTCTTTAATTTCCTGGTTGACCCATTCATTCTTCAGTAGGATGCTCTTTAGCCTCCATGTATTTGAGTTCTTTCCGACTTTCCTCTTCTCATGGAGTTCTAGTTTCAAAGCATTGTCATCTGAAAATATGCAGGAAATGATCCCAATCTTTTGGTACTGGTTGAGACCTGTTTTGTGACCTAGGATGTGAACTATTCTGGAGAATGTTCCATGGGCACTAGAGAAGAATGTGTATTCTGTTGCTTGGGGATGGAATATTCTGAATATATCTGTGAAGTCCATTTGGTCCAGTGTGTCATTTAAAATCTTTATTTTCTTGTTGATCTTTTGCTTAGATGATCTGTCCATTTCAGTGAGGGCGGTGTTAAAGTCCCCACTATTATTGTATTGTTGTCGATGTGTTTCTTTGCTTTTGTTATTAATTGGCTTATATAATTGGCTGCTCCCATGTTAGGGGCATAGATATTTACAATTGTTAGATCTTCTTGTTGGATAGACCCTTTAAGTAGGATATAGTGACCTTCCTCATCTCTTATTATAGTCTCTGGTTTAAAATCTAATTTGTCTGATATAGGGATTGCCAGCCCAGCTTTCTTTTGGTGTCCAGTAGCATGGTTAATAGTTTTCCACTGCCTCAGTTTCAATCTGGAGGTGTCTTTCGGTCTAAAATGAGTCTCTTGCAGACAGCATATCGATGGGTCTTGTTTTTTTATCCAATCTGATAGCCTGTGTCTTTTGATTGGGGCATTTAGCACATTTACATTCAGGGTAACTATTGAAAGATAGGAATTTAGTGCCATTGTATTTCCTGTAAGGTGACTGTTACTGTATATTGTCTGTGTTCCTTTCTGGTCTATGTTATTTTTAGGCTCTCTTTTTGCTTAGAGGACCCCTTTCAATATTTCTTGTAGGGCTGGTTTTGTGTTTGCAAATTCCTTTAGTTTTTGTTTGTCCTGGAAGCTTTTTATCTCTCCTATTTTCAATGACAGCCTAGCTGGATATAGTATTCTTGATGCATATTTTTCTCATTTAGTGTTCTGAATATATCCTGCCAGTCCTTTCTGGCCTGCCAGGTCTCTGTGGATAGGTCTTTGTCAATCCAATGTTTCTACCATTGTAGGTTACATATCTCTTCTCCTGAGCTGCTTTCAGGATTTTCCCTTTGTCTCTGAGACTTGTAAGTTTTACTATTAGATGTTGGGGTGTTGACCTATTTTTATTGATTTTGAAGGGGGTTCTCTGTGCTTCCTGGATTTTGATGCATTTCCTTCCCCAAATTAGGGAAGTTCTCTGCTGTAATTTGCTCCAATATACCTTTTGCTCCTCTCTCTTTCTTCTTCTTCTGGGATCCCAATTATTCTAATGTTGTTTTGTCTTATGATATCATTTATCTCTCGAATTCTGCCCTTGTGATCCAGTAGTCGTTTATCTTTTTCTCAGCTTCCTTATTTTCCATCATTTGGTCTTCTGTCTCACTGATTCTCTCTTCTGCCTCATTTATCCTAGCAGTTAGAGCCTCCATATTTTATTGCACTTTATTAATAGCCTTTTTTATTTTGACTTGTTTAGATTTTAGTTCTTTTATTTCTCTAGAAAGGGTTTCTCTAATATCTTCCATGCTTTTTTCAAGCCCAGCTAGTAACTTTAAAATCATCATTCGGAACTCTGGTTCCAACATCTTTTTTTTTTTTAAATTTTATTATGTTATGTTAGTCACCATACAATACATTATTGGTTTTTGATGTGGTGATCCACGATCCATTGTTTTCATATAACACCCAGTGCTCCTTGCAGTACGTGTCCTCCTTAATACCCATCACTGGGCTAACCAATCCTCCCTCCCCCCTCCCCTCTAAAACCCTGTTTGTTTCTCAGAGTTCATAGTCTCTCATGGTTTATCTCTCCCTCCAGTTACCCCCCCATTTTTCCCTTCCTTCTCCTAATGTCCTCCATGCTATTCCTTATGTTCCACAAATAAGTGAAACCATAGGATAATTGACTTTCTCTGCTTGAATTATTTCACTTAGCATAATCTCCTCCAGGACCATCCATGTTGATGTAAAAGTTGGGGATTCATCCTTTCTGATGGCTGAGTAATATTCCATTGTATATATGGACCACATCTTCTTTATCCATTCATCTGTTGAAGGGCATCTCGGCTCTTTTCACAGTTTGGCTATTGCGGACATTGCTGCTATGAACATTGGGGTGCATATGGCCCTTCTTTTCACTACATCTGTGTCTTTGGGGTAAATACCCAGTAGTGCTCCAACATCTTACTAATGTCTGTATTGACTAGGTCCCTGGCAGTCAGTACTGCCTCTTGTTCTTTTTTTTAGGAGATTTTTTCTCTTGTCATTTTGTCCAGAGGAGAATAGATGAATGAGAGAACAAAATGCTAACAGGGTAACAACAACCCAGAAAAATATACACTAAACAAATCAGAAGAGGTTTGCAACCATGGGAAAAGAAAGGGAAAGAAAGAAAAAGATAAAGATAAAAACAAATAAACAAACAAACAAAAAACAGAATATGATCTAATATGATCAGGCTGGTCCATAAATCAGTGCCACACACTAGTTTTGGGGCATAATTTGGTCTGTTAGAAGAAAGTGTCTCCCAAAATTTTAAAGAAAGAAAGACTTATATATGTACAAAAATAAGGGTAAATACGATGAAGGGATGGAATATGAGTGTAAAGATGAAAATATAAAAGATTTTATAAAAGGGGTGCCTGGGTGGCTCAGATGGTTGGGTGTCTGCCTTCGGTTCGGGTCATGATCCCAGGGTCCTGGGACCAAGCCCCACATCAGGCTCCCTGCTCTGCGGGAAGCCTGCTTCTCCTTCACCCTCTCCCACTCTCCCTGCTTGTGTTCCCTCTCTTGCTGTGTCTTTCTCTGTCAAATAAATAAAATCTTTAAAAAAAAAAAAAAGATTTTGTAAAAGGAGTTGATAAGATAAGATGTTGGTTGAAAAAAGAAGAGGATTTAAAAAAAAAAAGGGAGAGAATGTGATCAGGCAGGAGAGTAGAACAAAGCCATACACTAGAGATTTAGGGTATATTTTAGTCTATTAGAAGAAACTGTATCCCAAAATTTTAAAGAGAGAACAATGTGTATAGATATATATATATAGATATCTATCTATCTATCTATCTATCTATCTATCTATCTATATATATATATATACCAAAAATACAGTTAACTACTATGAAGGTATAGAATATGACTCTAAAAATGAAAAATAAAAAAAAATTAAAGAAGGGATTCATAAGATGTTGGTTGAAAAAGGGAAAAGAAAAATTCAAAAAAAGAAAAAGAAAAAGAAAGTTAAAAAAAATTAACTTTGAAAGAGTAAAGAATCATGGGAAAAAAGCCATGAATTCTTTGTGCAGTGTTCCCCTAGCACTGGAGTTCTCATTGATCAGTAAACTTGGTCTTGGCTAGCTGTTCTTGAGGATCTTCTGGGGGAGGGGCCTGTTGCAGTGGTTCTCAGATGTCTTTGCTGAAGGCGGAATTGCCCCACCCTTGCTGGAGCCGGCCAAAAAATCAGCTCGGGTTTCCTCTCGGGAGCTTTTGTTCCCTGCAAGCTTTCCATATAGCTTTGAAGGACGAGAGTGAAAATAGCAGCCTCCCAATCTCTGCCCAGAGGAGCCAAGAACTCGGTGCCCCACTCCTCAGTGAGCCCCCAGAGAGAAAAGCAGTCAATCACTCCCATCTCCCCAGTCTCCGGCCGCACTCCGTTGTCAAAGGCCTGTGACCCAGCATTTCTATCTCTGGGACACGACCCCGTTTGGAGTCTCCAAGCTCAGCAGATTCCTGTGGTGCACTCCCATGCTGCTCCTCCCAGGGGAGGAAGGGGAGTTTCCCCAGATCTGCTGCTTGTTGGGTCCCTGCTGGAAGAGCAGTGGCCCGACTGTGCTGTGGATCACGGTTTATAGCAACCCCGAGCTGAGAGCCCACTCCTCGGCTCCATCTCTGCAGCTGCTTCCCTGCTCTGATACCTGGGAGCTCTGCCACACTCAGGCACCCCCAGTCTTTCTGTGACCCCGAGGGTCCTGAGACCACACTGTCCCAGCGAGGATTCCACTCCCTGCTTAGGCACTGGAGCGACATCCCTCAGCAGAGCTGACTTTAAAAGTTCTGATTTTGTGCTCTGCTGCTTTATCACTTGCTGGTAGCAGCTGCCGGAGGCCTCCCTCCCCCGCCCTCTATCTTCCTGAATATCACCTCAGATTCACTTCTCCACACGTCCTACCTTCCAGAAAGTGGTTGCTTTTCTGTTCAGAGAGTTGCTGCTATTCTTTTCTTTGATCTCCTGTTGAGTTCATAGGTGTTCAGAATGGTTTGATCCCTATCTAGCTGAATTCCTGGGACCAGATGAAATTTAGGCCTATTACTTCTCTGCCATCTTGCTCCTCCTCTGGACATCTGGGCTCTTTCCGTAGTTTGGTTATTGTGGACATTGTTGCTATAAACATCGGGATGCAGGTGCCCCTTCAGATCAGTACATTTCTACATTTGTATCTTTGGGGTAAATACCCAGTAGTGCAATTGCTGGGTCATAAGGTAGCTCTATTTTCAACTTTTTGAGGAACCTCCATACTGTTTTCCAGAGTGGCTGCACCAGCTAGCATTCCCACCAACAGTGTAGGAGGGTTCCCCTTTCTCCGCATCCTTGACAACATCTATTTCCTGACTTGTAAATTTTAGCCATTCCGACTGGTGTGAGGTGGTATCTCATTGTGGTTTGATTTTTATTTCCCTGATCCCCAGTGATGTTGAACACTTTTTCATGTGTCTGTTGGCCATTTGGATGTTTTCTTTACAGAAATGCCTGTTAATGTCTTCTGTCATTTTTTGGTTGGATTATTTGTTCTTTGGGTGTGAGTTTGGTAAGTTCTTTATAGATTTTGGATACTCGCCCTTTATCTGATATGCTATTTGCAAATATCTTCTTCCAGTCTGTTGGTTGTCTTTTGGTTTTGTTGACTGTTTCCTTTGCTGGGCAAAAGCTTTTTATCTTGATGAACTCCCAATAGTTCATTTTTTGCCTTTGTTTCCCTTGCCTTTGGAGACGTGTCTAACAAGAAGTTGCTGTGGCTGAGGTCGAAGAGGTTGCTGCCTGTGTTCTCCTCAAAGATTTTGATGGATTCCTGTCTCACATTTAGGTCTTTCATCCATTTTGAGTCTATTTTCGTATGTAGTGTAAGGAAATGGTCTAGTTTCTTTCTTCTGAATGTGGCTGTCCAATTTTCCCAATAAAAATTACTCTATCTTGAACCAGAAATATCAATTTTAACATTTTTAGAACAATTAATTTTCTTTTTAGGTAATGTGTCTAAGATACAATTTCCATAGTCTTTATTTATAGGAACTTACAAGTGCTATGCAGTCTGTAAAGTTATTTATCAAATTATATACAGTATCTAATACTTAGAATTTGTGCTCCAAATTTCTTGCATCTAGAGTTAAAAACTGAAATGGAAGAGCTACAAGCACTCAAATGCACTTGCTTACAAATACCAAATAATTAGTTGCTCTAAAATAGTCTCAAACTTTCAAATGTCTTATTTAGTCATGCGTTTTTGATAGTGATGCCACCAGCATTTGGCCAAATGAATCACTTCTATCCCATGGTAACATGGTTTCAGGTTTCTACATCCTTCAGAGCACGTTAAGGAACATTGTTGGAGTTCTTCATCCAAATCCGGAATTAACATTATTATGCATCACATAGAAAAGCTTCTATTATTTTTCATAAAATTTCTGCTTTCTTAAATGTGTTCAAAGAATAACATTTGAAGAAATATAATGAACAAAACCATTTTCTAAGGATGGCTAAAAAATGAGGCTTCTTAAACATAATTAGATACATTAAAATTAACATTTAACATAGTTTTTATTGCTTTTTTCCCCTTCGGTTATTATTTGTAAACATATGGTTTAGTGTACCTAATTGACACTGAGTCTTGAAAATGAAAACCTCTAATGATATGGTTAAAAACCTTTGAGTTGTGCAATTCAAACTTCTATTTTAGTAAGAAATTCAAGCTACAACATGTTTTTTTAATTCAGTGAGCTAATTTAAGTATCTTACCAGTTTAGTGCTTGGAGACTATTCCATAGGATGGGTATGTCCTCAGTTTCAAAATAAATTACCTATTACTAAGCTTAATGATGTCATTGTTGAATCTTGATAGCCATTATTTGAAGAAAAAAAAATGAGTGTCTGCTACAAATATCTCCCCATGTATGATTACTTCGGTAGGACAAATAATCAACCATTTTTGAATTTTGATACAAAGTATTAATTTGCATACTATATAGTTCTAGACTAATTTAACCCCTACCATCTGTGAAGAAAGAGAACCCACATTCTCATTGTGCCGAAGAGTCTCTATCCACCCCCTAATGCATGTCTGTTCTGTGACCAGAGGGGGCTACTTGTCCCTCTGCTTTCTGGTTGGTTTGCCAATGAGAGACCCCAAGCAAATGATTAAAGGGTAGAAGAAGACTTAGGTCGTGGTATTTATACCCTCAGCATTGCCTGTCAGGCTGAGACTGTTAATGGCCAAGATCCTCCCTGCTGAGGCTCTGCCCTCACCTATGGTCATCCTCCCAGCACTTTTAGCTGTTGTGGAACTTGATAACCACTGCTACTGTCCCTGCTGTCCCTTGGGAGCAAGGCTCGTGAGAGCTTCCTTTTTTTGGTGACTTTGGGGTCATTCTCCAAACATTGATAAAAATCCTTAAGCCTGTCTACCTCATTTCTGTATCAATCCCGATGTAATCATCCATCAATATTGGCTACACTCTACAGATTTTTGCCAATATAGTCAATTCCATCTAGATTACATGTTTAGTGATTAATTTTTATTTAGCATCTTTCTGTATTGTCATTACTCCTAGTATTTCTTAAACACTGAATTAGCCAATTACAAAATTATGTTATTTCTGACTCTATAGTTTGTCCTCTATCTGGCTTGTTTCCTCTTATCTATTATTAATATTAATCGCTGGTTATATATGAATTATTTTTCCCAAAAGTTAAATTTTAACATATGCTTATCTTTTTGTCTTGTGCAGATTTTGATTATGGTGTCAATTATGTCAGTCATTTTCTCTCAAATTTGGAATTTTCTATTTTGTTTAGGAAGCCTTCTCCATCATAATATATAGAAACTGTCTTCAACATTGTTCTAAAGAGGTCTTAAAATTTTGTACATATAGTTCTTTAATCTGCATGGAATTTTTTTTAGTATGTTGTGGGAGAAACATGTAATGTTTTAAATTTATCAGAAATATTACTTTATACAGTGATTCAACCAATCACTTCCTACATAAAACATACACACATTGACACATTCAGGTTTCTTTAAAAATGCTGTAGCAAATAAGGGATCTATACTGAGCTCCCTCATGGGGACATTTAGAAATAGCTGTAGGTCAAGAGAGTCTTAGGTGTAGAAATAAGAGGCTTCTGGGTTAAAGAACTTCACAGCCAGTTGCATATTGGGAAGACCATGACAATGTTAACATGGCATCCCCAAATTCCAAATAGCAGCTGCCCTGTTTCAGCAGAAACCAAGTTGGGCTACACAGACTATCTCTGCTGGCTGAGATGCCAGTGAGGCTCCAGTGGGCAATGGTTTATCTAAGGCAATTTGCTACCTTACATCATAGGACATAGAAAATCTCCTGAATCTACATGGAAAACAGTTAGTGACAGCTAGAATTCTGAAATACCGGATTCAACCCAGAATGGGCCTCAGTAACCAGAAAGAAGACAATTATATAATTATAGTCTAAGATACCACCACCAGGTAATTTTAAAATTAATTTCCCCTTCCCAGCCTTATAATATGCTGTGAAGTCAGGTGTGACCCTACAGAGAATAAAAGATTCATTCAAGAAAAATGTCAAACATCCTGTGTCTCTATCCTTTCTCCCTTTCACAAAAACAACATCTATCTTGAGAACTATATAACCCATGAGTTACTTTCATACATAAATGTCTCCAAATAGCAAATATTTACTTGATGTATATTCACCAGATAAGGGAGTGCTGGCTACTGTAGCAAACCTTAAAATACATAATGCCCTAAACACAGTAGAGGGCCATCTCTAGTTAACATAAATTCTAAATCATGAAAGAGAATATCTGGGAGATTCTCAATAGTCAGGCCTGGCATTGGTTCACAATTCCATTCAAAGACCATTGGTCAGAACTAAGTCACAGTCACACCAAAGGATGCTGGGAAATGAAGAGGTGAGAGACAAGGTCAGTGAAGATTAGGACAGTCCCTATATAACGTATTTAAATTTACATCCATAACACAGATTGTTCCAAACCTATTGTCGTCCATTAAAATGATTATATTTGAGACTCTGTCTTTTCAGAAATATATAGTTCAATTTACTCTAACATACAATTTCATAATTTAACCACAAATTAATTTTATTATTTCAGTGTATAATTTCAAATTCTATTTAATCATTTCTTTATATTAAAAATTGATGTCTCTTATTTTTTGCTACTCCAAAATATTGTAAATATATATCATTGTTAATTTCTGTATACATGTAAATACAATGAGTTAGATTTTTTTGGTATGTAGTTATAAGATTTTGTTATAGGCCATACACTTCTCAATTTTATTAGATGCTGCTAAATTTTATATTTTTATCTTTTTCTATTACATATGTGTCCCAGAAATATTTATAAAGTATGAGAAGTGAGATGTACTGTTGTATATTTAAAAACTAAAGAGTAAGCAAAACAAAGTTGTTACACTCAAGAATTTTAGGGCATTATGGTTGACCCTTAAACAATATGGAGGTTAAGGGTGCCAACCCTCTTGTACAGTCAAAAGTCTACATATAACTTTTGAATCCCCCCAAAATTAAGTGCTAATAGCCTATTGTTGATTGGAAGCCTTATCAATAACAAACAAATAAATATTTTGTATGTCATATATATAATATACTGTATTTTTTAAAGATTTTATTTATTTATTTTAGAGAGAGAGAGACAGAAAGAGAGTGTGCACAAGTAGGGGGAGGAGTAGAGGGAGAAGGAGAGGGAAAAACAGACTCTCCGCTGAGCATGAAGCCTGACAACAGGGCTTCATCCCAGGACCCTGAGATCATGACCTAAGCTGAAGTCAGATGCTTAACTGACTGAGTCACCCAGTTCCCCCTAATATACTGTATTCTTTTTTTTAAGATTTTATTTATTTGTCAGAGAGAGCACAAGCAGGTGGAGAAGCAGGCAGAGGGAGAAGCAGGCTCCCCACCGAGCAGGGAACCTGATGTGGGACTCGATTCCAGGATCATGACCTGAACGGAAGGCAGACACTTAACTGACTGAGCCACCCAGGTGTCCCTAATATACTGTGTTCTTACAATAAAGTAAGTTAGAGATAAAATGTTATTTAAAAAATCATGAAGAATAGAAAATACATTTATAGTACTGCACTGTGCTTATTGATTCTGTAAGTTTATATCATCGATTTACAAGATGAATTCTCTTTCAGTACCTACATCAATATTGTCTTATATGATACAAAACACTTTAGATGTTTTATATTTTTTACTAACATTAGACATCAAAAGTGAAAAGATCATATGAAAAAGAAATTCATATTTACACGTATAATGATATATACATTGATAATGAAGAAGCAGCGATATAATTGCTTTATAGTAGCCCAGTGTAATTGATACAATTGCTTCACAGTTGCCTAGTCTATACACTAATGAATGAATCACTATACAATTTTATGGCATACAGTATTATAATCATATTCATAATACAGTATTGGAAACATTTCTAAATTACAAAAAAAAAAAATGATGACAGGCTGATATGCCCTTTCTCCAATGATGAGAGAAATAAATATATATAGTACAATAATGTAATTCTTTGAAAGCTGTTATAAAACAGTAAGAAAGCTAACACATTATTATTTTTTTATTAAATATCACTCATCTTATGCTTACATAAGGATGGGTTATCCACTTCCCTACAAGACTTGCACATGATCAATAGGTAGTGATGATGATAATAGCACAAATACATCTCATACAGTTCTTGCTGTACAGTTATTAGATTTCCACACAGTCGCACACACACACACAGCAGATAAGTTTGTTAACTGCACAGCATAATTGTTTACTATTCATTAGGTGGACATGGATTATAATAAAGGTCTTCAACATCATCATCTTCATATTGAGTAGCCTGAAGAGGAGGAAATGAAGGAGGAATGTGCCTTGCGGTCTCAGGGATGGCCAAAGTGGAAGAAGTGGAGGAGGTGGAAAGAGAGGCAGGAGAGGCAGATACACACTTCATAACATTATGGAAATATACTTCATAATTTTTTGTCTTTTGACTTTTTCTATTTCTCTAAAATTGATTCTATATTATATTAATCTTTCTTCCACCATTTGCTTTAGTTTCAGTGCTCATATCATAGACATGTCCATATCATAAAAGAAGTAAAAAGCAGTCCTAAAAAAAGCAGAACCCTTCTACTGGATTGTCTAGTGTCAATTTGTTTTCTGGCATTGTTACTTCTACATCTTCTTCCTCATCATCTGACACTAGTTTGGAAGCACTCATCTTCATCAAGTCACCTTCTGTTAATTCTTCTGATGTGGAGTCTTTTAGCTCTTGAAATTTTCCAAGATCCATATCTTGAAATCCTTCACACTCCCCCACCATTTTTGCCATATCCACAATCTCATTCATGTTTTCCTTGATTGGCTCTGTTATAAATCCTGTGAAGTCATGCATAACATCTGAATACAGTTTTCTCCAACAGGAACTCATTTCAGGCTTGATGCCTCTTATGGCTCTTTCTATAACAATGTTGTAATCCTTCCAGATTTTCATGATGTTTTCTCTATTGGGGTTCCTTTTGATAGCATTGAAAATCATTTCCATAGAATTGTGTGTAATGAGCCTTAAAGGTTCTTATCCCTGGTCTAGAGGCTGAATTAGAGATGTTGTGTTTGGGGTCAACTAGACCACTCAAATGCCTTAGGTGTTGAACTCATGGGGTTCTGGGTGACAAGAGCAGTGTCATATCAAAAGAGCTTTAAAAATACATCCCTTACTGGCAAGGTGCTTCCTGACTTCAAGGACAAATCATCAATGGAACATACCCAGAGAAAGGGTTCTCATTGCCCAGGCCTTCTAGTTGCACAACAAAAAGACTGGCAGTTCATGTTTATTTTTTCCCTTCAAGGCTCAGGAGTTAGCAGCTTTATAGATAGGGGAGGTTCTGATTATAAACGTGAATAAATATGCACAAAACATTAGCATTAGCCTATCCCTTTTTGCCTTAAATTCTGATGTTTTCTTTTTTTTTTTCTTACTAATAAATGTCCTTTATGATTTTTTTTTAAATAATAAAGTATGTTGTTTGCATTAAAAGCCTGTTCAGGCAGATATCCTTTCTCCTCAATGCTTTTCTTTTTTTTCTCAATGCTTTTCTTAATAGTGCCTGGGAACTCATCTGTCATCCCTTGGTGGGCAGAAGCTACTTCTCTCGTTGTCTCAAAATTTTTGAAGCCAAACATCTTTCTAAAATTGTCAAACCAAGCTTAGTTGGGAGTAAGTTGTTCAGCAATAAATTATTCACCTTCATCTTGCTTTGTTTTCATATAATGACTTTACTACTTCTTGAATCATATTAGAGATCATAGGTATGCCTTCTGTTTTTGCTTTACACATGTGATATGGTTAGTCTTTGTTTTCTAATAGGTTCAAAGATTCTCAGTACATGATGCCATATTATCATGCAGAAAATGTGTACACATTTATACTCTAATAACATGCCTGTGCTAGCATTGAATTGATTATTTATCTATTTTTTAGTTTAATTTATTTTTTATGTTTTTTTTATTTCTTAGGTTTTTTTTTATTCAATACACCAAGGTATAGTACATCATTAGTTTCTGATAAAATGTTCAATGATTCATCAGTTCAGTATAACGCCTAGTGCTCATCACATCACATGCCCTCCTTAATGCCCATCACCCAGTTATCCCATTCCCCCAACCATCTCCCTTTCAGAAACTCTGTTTCCAGGAGTCAAGAGACTCATATGGTTTGTCTCACTCTCTGATTTCTTCCCATTCAGTTTCCCCCCACCTCTTTGTCCTCTGCACTATTCCTTATGTTCCGCATATGAGTGAAACCAGATGATGATTGTCTTTCTCTGCTTGACATATTTCACTTAGCATAGACCCTCCATTTCCATCCATGTCAATGAAAATGGTAGATATTATCTTTTCTGATGGCTGAGTAATATTCCATTGAATATATGAACCACATCTTTATCCATTCATCCATTGAAGGACATTTTGGCTTCTTCCACAGTTTGGCTCTTGTGAACATTGCTGCTATGAACACTGGAGTGTATGTGCCCTTCTTTTCACTGCACCTGTGTCTTTGGGGTAAGTACCCAGTAGTGAAATTTCTGGGTCATAGGGTAGCTCTATTTTTTAACATCTTGAGGAACCTCCATACTGTTTTCCAGAGTGGCTGCACCAGCTTGCATTCTCACCAACAGTGTAAGAGGTTTCCCCTTTCTCCACATCCTTTCCAACATTTGTTGTTCCCTGTCTGGTTAATTTTAGCCATTCTGGCTGGTGTAAGGTAGTATCTCATTGTGGTTGTGATTTGTATTTCCCTGGTGGTTATTGATGTTGAACATTTTCTCATGTGTCTGTTAGCCATTTGTATGTCTTCTTTGGAGAAGTATCTGTTCATGTCTTCTGCCCATTTCTTGACTGGATTATTTGTGTTTTGGGTGTTGAGTTTGAGAAGTTCTTTATAGATGTTGGATACCAGCCTTTTATCTGATATGTCACTGGCAAATATCTTCTCCCATTCTGTAGGTGGCCTTTTAGTTTTGTTGACTGTTTCCTTTGCTGTGCAGAAGCTTTTTATCTTGAAGTCCCAAAAGTTCATTTTTGCTTTTGATTCCCTTGCATTTGGAGACGTGTCTTGCAAAAAGTTGCTTTGTCCAAAGTCAAAGAGGTTGCTGGCTATGTTCTCCTCTAGGATTTTAATGGATTCCTGTCTCACATTTAGATCTTTCATCCATTTTGAGTTTATATTTGTGTATGGTGTAAGAGAATGGCCCAGTTTCATTCTTCTGGTTGAATTGGTGGTTGTCCAATATTCCCAGAACCATTTATTGAAGAGACTGTCTTTTTTCCATTGGACATTCTTTCCTGCTTTGTTGAAGATTAGTTGACTATAGAGTTGAGGGTCCCTTTCTGGGTTCTCTATTCTGTTCCATTGGTCTATGTGTCTGTTTTTGTGCCAGTACCATGTTGTCTTGATGATCACAGCTTTGTAATATAACTTGAAGTCAGGCATTGTGATGCCCCCAGCTTTGGTTTTCTTTTTCAGCAATCCCCTTGCGATTCTTTTCTGGTTCCATACAAATTTTAAGATTGTTTGTTCCAGCTCTGTGAAAAATGCTGATGGTATTTTGATAGGGATTCCATTGAAAGTGTAGATTGCTCTGGGCAGCACAGACATTTTCACAATGTTTATTCTTCCAATCCATGAGCATGGAATGTTTTTCTATCTCTTTGTGTCTTCCTCAATTTCTTTCATAAATGTTCTGTAGTTTCTAGAGTACAGATCTTTTACCTCTTTGGTTAGGTTTATTCCTAGGTATCTTATAGTTTTTGTTGCAATTGTAAATGGAATCCATTCCTTAATTTCTCTTTATTCAGACACATTGTTAGTGTATAGAAATGCCACCGATTTCTGTGATTGATTTTGTTTCCTGCCACGTTGCTGAATTTCTGTATGAGTCCTACCAATTTTGGGGTGGAGTCTTTTGGGTTTTCCACATAAAGTTTCATGTCATCAGTGAAGAGAGATTTTGACTTCTCCTTTGCCAATTTGAATGCCTTTTATTTCTTTTTGTTGTCTGATTGCTGAGGTTAAGACTTTTAGTACTGTGTTGAACAATAGTGGTGAGAGTGGGCATCCCTGTCATGTTCCTGACCTTCAGGGAAAAGTTCTTAGTATTTCCCCATTGAGAATGATATTTGCTGTGGGCTTTTCATAGATGGCTTTTATCATATTGAGGTATGTTCCCTCTATCCCTACATTTTGAAGAGTTTTAATCGGGAAAGGATGCTTTATGTTGTCAAATGTTTTCTCTGCTTCAATTGACAAGATCATATGGTTCTTGTCTTTTATTAATGTGCTCTATCTCATTGATTGATTTGCAAATGTTGAACCATCCTTGCATCCCATATATAAATCCCACCTGGTTGTAATGAGTAATCCTTTTAATGCAATGTTGGATCCTATTACCTAGGATCTTAGTGAGTATTTTGGCATCCATGTTCATCAGGGATATTGCTCAATAATTGTCCTTTTAATGGGGTCTTTTTCTTGTTTTGGTATCAGGGTAATGCTGGCCTCACAGAAGGAGTTTGGACGTTTTCCTTCTATTTCTATTTTTGAAACAGCTTCAGTAGAATAGGTATGAATTCTTCTTTAAATGTTTGGTAGAATTCACCTGGGAAACCGTCTAGCCCTGGACTCTTATTTTTGGGAGACTTTTGATTACTGCTTCAATTTCGTTACATGTTGTTGGTCTATTCAGATTGTCTATTTCTTCTGTTTCACTCTTGGTAATTTGTAAGTTTCCAGGAAGGCATTCATTTCTTCCAGATTGTTTAATATGTTGGCATATAGTTGTCGGTAATAATTTCTAATAATTGTTTCTATTTCCTTTTTATTATTCGTGATCACTTCCCTTTCCTTCATGATTTTATTGTTTTGGGTCCTTTCCCTTTTCTTTTGGATAAGTCTAAAAAAGTAATTGAAGCATAATTAGCATACAGACTTATATTAGTTTTAGGTGCACAATATAATGATTCAAAATTTCAATGCATTACTCAGTGCTCATCAAGATAACTGCACTGTTAATCCTTTCTTTATTTTTTAAATTTAAATTCAATTTAATTAACATACAGTATTATTAATTTCAGGGGCAGAATTTAGTGATTCATCAGTTGCATATAACACCCAGTGCTTATTACATCCAGTGCCTTCCTGAATGACCATCACCCATTTATCCTATCCCCCCATCCCCTCCCATCCAGAAACCCTCAGTGTGTTCCCCATAGTTAGGAGTCTCTTATGGTTTGTCTTCCTTTCTGTTTTTATCTTAATTAATTTTTCCTTTCTTTCCCCTATGTTCATCTGTTCTGTTTCTTAAATTCCACATGAGTGAGATCATATGGTATTTGTCTTTCTCTGACTGACTTATTTCATTTTGCATAATACCCTCTAGTTCCATTCACATCATTGCAAATGACAAGATTTCATTCTTTTTTTTTTAAAGATTTATTTATTTGACAGAGAGAGACACAGTAAGAGAGGGAACACAAGCAGAGGGAGTCGGAGAGGGAGAAGCAGGCTTCCCACTGAGCAGGGAGCCCAATGAGGGGCTCGATCCCAGGACCCTGGGATCATGACCTGAGCCGAAGGCAGACACTTAACCGACTGAGCCACCCAGGTGCCCCGAGATTTCATTCTCTTTGATGGCTGAGTAATATTCCATTCTATGTATATACCACCTTTTCTGTATCCATTTTCCTGTTGATGGACATCTGGGCTCTTTTCATAGTTTGTCTATGATGGAACTTGCTGCTATACACATTGGGGTGCATGTGCTCCTTCGAATCACTATGTTTGTGTTATTTGGAGAAATACCTAATAGTGCAATTGCTGGGTCATAAGGTAGTTCTATTTTTAACTCTTTGAGGAATCTCCACACTGTTAATCCTTTTTATCTGTTTCACTCCTCTCCTCTCCCACCTCCCCTCTAGCAACCACCAGTATAGTGTCTGTGTTTAAGAGTCTATTTCTTTTGTCTCTTTTTTTCTTTATTTCTTTACTTTGTTTCTTAAATTCCCTTTATAAGTAAAATCAGATGGTATTTGTCTTTCTCTGATGTATTTCACTTAGCTTTAAACCCTCTAAGTCATCCATGGTGTTGGCAAATGACAATATCTCATTTTTTATGACTGAATAATATTCCATTGTATAAATTCAATTCAGGTATATGC
Source organism: Halichoerus grypus (assembly GCF_964656455.1). Taxonomy (NCBI): domain Eukaryota; kingdom Metazoa; phylum Chordata; class Mammalia; order Carnivora; family Phocidae; genus Halichoerus; species Halichoerus grypus. The sequence continues at coordinate 146,622,158 of NC_135713.1, read as the reverse complement.
ATTTCTCTACACGCTATCTCAATAGACAAAGAGGGGAGTGACTCACACAAGACTGGACAGTCCAATTTAGAGCCCAGTCTAGAACTTACAATTCTTATTCTTGGTCTGTGTCCTTTACCAAAATTAGTTCTCATCTCCATCTCTTGGGTCTCCCCTCCACCCTCTTACCCTCTCCTCATGATAAGGAGCAGAGGAAGAAAGAAAACTATATTTTTGATGTTTTAAACTGGAGATTGGTGGGGAAAATGTGCATATGTAAATTTGGTCTTTTGATTCTTTAGTTTATTTTATATGATTCCAAAATTCATTGTATTATTCAACTGGTTAGTTTGATATTCTACCTTTTTAAATTGTCTGAATCAGAAAAGTAATTTAGTCCTGTAATAACAAAGCAATACTCATTGTATATATGGTTCAAATACATATTTTTCAGTCTAATAATCTAAAATAAGTTGAATAATTAAAATAGGAGTAATATTTTAAAAAATTCACTATATGTTCTTTATACATTCATCTCTGAATGGGCACTTGGGTTGCTCTATATCTTAGTTATTTGTAAATAATGCTGCAATAATCACAGGGGTGAATTTATCTTTTTAAATTAGTGTTTTTGTATTCTCTGGGTAAATATTCAGTGGTGAAATTACTAAATCAAAATAGATTAGAAAAAAATGGATTAGGGGCATCTGGATGGCTCAGTCAGTTAAGCATCTGCCTATGGCTCAGGTCATGATCCCAGGGTCCTGGGATTGAGCCCCACATTGGGCTCTCTGCACAGTGGAGAGCCCGCTTCTCCTTCTGCCACTTTCCCTGCTTGTGGTCTCCCTCTCTCTCTCCATCAAATAAATAAATAAAATCTTTTTAAAAAAACAAAGAAAAAGAAAAAAAAATGGATTAGACACCCAAATGTGAGACCCGAAACCATAAAACTCCTAGAAGAAAACATAGGCAGTAATTTCTTTGACATCAGCCATAGAATCATTTTTCTAGACATATCTTTTCAGGGAAAGGAAGCAAACCAAAAGTAAAGTATTGGGATTAGACCAAAATAAAGAGCTTTTGCACAGTGAAGGAAGCCATCACCTAAACAAAAAGGCAACCTACTGAATTGGAGGTGATCTTTAAATGGCAGATCCAATAAGAGGTTAATATCCAAAACATATGAATAACATACACAACTCAGCTCCAAAGAAACAAACTAACAAATACTCTGATTTAAAAATGGGTAAGGACCTAAAGAGACATATTTTCCAAAGAAGACATATAAATGAACCACAGACACATAAAAAGATGTTCAACATCACTAACCATCATGAAAATGCAAATAAAACTACAGGGTACATTTATGAAAGAATTTGAGGATGACACAAAGAAATGGGAAGAAGTATGGTGACTAACATAACATAATAATTTTTTTTTTAATTTAAAAAATGGGAAAAAAATTCCATGCTCAAGGATTGGAAGAACAAACATTGTTAAAATGTCTATACTACCCAAAGCAATCTACACATATAATGGATTCCCTATCAAAATACCACCAGTATTTTTCACAGAACTAGAACAAACAATGCTAAAATTTGTATGGAACCACAAAATATTTTGAATAGCCAAAGCAATCCTGAAAAAGAAATCAAAGCTGGAAGCAATAGGATTCCAGATATCAAGTTATATTACAAAGCTGTAGTCATCAAAACAGTATGCTACTGGCACAAAAACAGACACATAGATAAATGGAACAAAACAGAAAACTCAGAAATGAACCCACAACTATATAGTCCACTAATCTTTGGTAAGCAGGAAAGAGTATCCAATAGGAAAAAAAAAAAAAAAGACAGTCTCTTCAACAAATGGTATTGGGAAAACTGGACAGAAGAAGAAGAATGAAACACAGAAGAATGAAACTGGACCATTTCTTACACCACACACACACACACACACACACACACACACACACACAAATTCAAAATGCAAGAAAGACCTAAATGTGACACAGGAATCCATCAAAATCCTAGAGAAGAATAGAGCTAGCAAACTCTTGGACCTTTGTGGTAGCAACTTCTTACTAGAGACGTCACTAGAGTCAAGAGAAACAAAAGCAAAAATGAACTATTGGGACTTCATCAAGATACAAAGCTTCTGCACAGCAAAGGAAACAATCAATAAAACTAAAAGGCAACCTATGGAATGGGAGAAGATATTTGCAAACAACATATCCTTTAACAGATGTATGGATAAAGATGTGGTTCATATACACAATGGAATATTACTCAGCCATCAGAAAGGATGAATACCCACCATTTGCACTGACATGGATGGAACTGGAGGAGATTATGCTAAGTGAAACAAGTCAAGCAGAGAAAGACAATTATCATATGGTTTCACTCATATGTTGAACATAGGGAATAGCATGGAGGACCATAGGGGAAGCGAATGAAAACTGAATGGGAAGAAATCAGAGAGGGAGACAAACCATGAGAGACTCTGGACTCTGGGAAACAAACTGAGGGTTACAGAAGGGAGGGGGTGGGGGATGGGGTAACCAGGTAATGGGTATTCAGGAGGGCATGTGTTGTGATGAGCACTGGGTGTTATACACAAATAATGAATCATTGAACACTACATTAAAAACTAATGATGTAGGCTAACTGAAAAAAAATAATAAAAATGTCTTATTTTATATATGCAACTGATATAAATCACAAAAGTTCACCCTCTGAAACTAATCAAAAAAATAAATAAAAAAGGTTTAGTATCCAAAATCTATAAGTAACTTATCAAACTCAACAGCAAAAACAAAACAAAACAAAACAAAAAAAGCAAAAAAACAAACAAAAAAACACAAATAATCCAGTTAAGAAATGGGCAGAAGACATGAAAAGATATTTCTCCAAAGAAGGCATTTAACAGACATATGAAAAGATTCTCAACATCACTCATCATCAGGGAAATACAAATTAAAACCACAATGAGATATCACCTAACAATTATCAAAATGGCTAAAATTAACAACATAGGAAAAAACAGATGTTGGTGAGGATGTGGAGAAAGGGGAACCTTCTTACATTGTTGGTAGGAATGCAAACTGGTACAGCCACTCTGGAAAACAGTATGGATGTTCCTCAAAAAACTAAAGTAGAATTACCCTATGATCCAGCAATTGCCCTACTAGGTGTTTACCCAAAGGATACAAAAATACAGCTTTGAAGGTGTACCTTCACCCTGCTGTTTACAGCAGCATTGCAATAGCCAAACTATGAAAAGAGCTGAAGCGCCTTTTGACTGATGAATAAATAAAGACGATATGTATATAAATATATATATAATGGACTTTAACTCAGCCATCAAAAAGAATGAAATCTTGCCATTGCAAGGAGGAGGATGGAGCTAGAGAGTATTATGCTAAGCAAAATAAGTCACTCAGAGAAAGACAAATACCATGGTTTCACTCACGTGGAGTTTAGGAAACAAAACATGAACATATGGACAGGGAAAGAAAAAGAGAAAGGGAAGAAAACCATATGAGACTCTTAATGATGGAGAACAGTGTTGATGGATGGAGGTGGGTGGGGGATGAGCTAAAGGGTTGATACAAGTATTAAGTAGGGCACTTGTTATGATGAGCACTGGGTGTTATACGTAAGTAATGAATCACTAAATTCTACTCCTGAAACTGTTAGGAGTTAATTGGACACTTAGATAGTCAGGGCAGGTTCCCCAACAAGAAAGCAAAAAAGATGGACAACTAAGACAAAACTGCACTAGCATAATGTTTTACAGCTTAGACAAAACCAAAATAGCATCCTGTCTAGCAGTATCTGCAGAAGTGACTTTTGCAAAACATCCTGATACAAAACAATTAACCATAAAACATTGGTCACTATCATAAGTTGAGGCAGTTAGTTTTCAAATGTCAGCCCAAAATACAATCAACATGTGAAAAATAACCCAATAGGTATATGGGTGCCTGATCAAAGCCCTGATTGGCACACCTTAGCAGTCAATCCACAGGGGTCCCACACTCAGGAGGCTCAAGATAGTTCTGCAAAAGAGCTTATAAAAAACCCTAGATTGGAACGCCAAAACAGCAACTCTCTTGGGTCCCCTCCCTCTCTGGAAGCTTTGTACTATCTGTCAATAATCTTTGCTTTGCTGCCTACCACTCTTCTTCTGGTCTACCTCTTCATTCTTCAAAGTGGCATGACCATGAACCACAGGCACCAAGGGAACAAAAATCCTGTAACATAACCAGTATTACAGTAAATGTTAACTAACTGAATTTAAATAAAATTTTGGAGAAAAAAACACAATTAGAGTTTTTTTTTCTTTCCTGGTTACATTTGACAAGGGGTTCAAACAAAGAGGAGCTCAGAAAATAATTGGTTGATATGCACAAAAGTGAAACAGAGCAGATAGAACTAGAAATGGAGGGCATTGCAGGGTTTGAAAATCTTATTCTATTGTATATCAAGTAGGAAGGAAGGAAATTTTTAAAAGACTTTGATCAATACGTGGAAAGAGCCCAATTGTCCATCATCAGATGAATAGATAAAGAAAATGTGGAATATTAGCCATCAAAAAGAATGAAATCTTGCCATTTGTCAAAATGTGGATGGAACTAGAGGGTATTTCCCAAGCAAAATAAGTCAGTCAGACAAAGACAAATACCATATGATCTCACTCATATGTGGAATTTAAGAAACGGAACAGATGAAAAAGGGGAAGGAAAGGAAAAATAAGATAAAAACAGAGAGGAAGGCAAACCATAAGAAACTCCTAACTATAGGGAACACACTGAGGGTTGCTGGAAGGTAGGTGGGTAGGGGGAAGGGATAATTGGGTGATGGTCATTAAGGAGGGCACGTGATGTAATGAGCACTGGGTGTTATATGCAACTGATGGATCACTAAATTCTACCCCTGAAACTAACAATACACTATCTGTTAGCTAAATTGAATTTAAATTAAAAAAATAATGTTCCAGTACAAATTTTAATCAACTGATAATGATTAGCAAAATTCCTCAGACAAAGCTCAGATTAGGAGTATGGACTTTATACCTGTTGTTTCAGATTATTTCAAAGTAACTGTTTATATGGAGAGAAGCACAGAAGGTAAGGATTAAATAAATCAGGATTCAGCATTTTTTCTCAATTCCAGTATAGTTAACATACAATGTTATATTAGTTTCAGGTGTACAATATAGTGATTTAACAATTCTATACATCATTACTCAGTGCTCATCATGGTAAGTATACTCTTCATCCCCTCAACATATTTCACCCTTCCCTCCATTCACTTACCCTCTTATGTGCTTTATTTTAAATATGTACCTTCAGTTAAAGTTCTTTTTTTAATAAGAACATTTTTAAATTGATGAATACTTCAGAATACATTGTTCTAAAAGATATGTATAAAATATTATCTCCAAGAAAAATAGAATACACATTTTCTTCAAACACAAAGTAGAATGCCCTGGTTCAAATAAACAGATACATAACAAATATTACAAATTTAAGAATACTGAAATAATACCAAGTATATTTTCTAACCACAATGGTACAAAATTAAAGATCAACAATCAAACAGGGGCTCCTGGGGGGCTCAGTTGATTAAGCATCTTACTCTGGATTTCAACCCAGGTCATAATCTCAGGGTCCTGAGACGGAGCCCTGCATGGGGCTCCATGCTGAGCATGGAGTCTGCTTAAGATTCTCTCTTCCTCACTCTCTGTTACTCCCCACCCCACTCATGCTCATGCTCTCTCTCTATATATAAAATTAATTAATTAATTAATTAAAATAAAATAAAATATAACAGATCTGGAAAGCCTACAATGTAAATATTAAATATTTAATATGTAAATATTAAAAAACTCACTACTTCACAAGCAATGAACCAAATAAATCAAATGGCAAATCAAAATATGTCTCAAAACAATAGAAAAAGAAAACAGTATTCCAAAATCTAAGGAATGTAGCAAAATCAGACGTTAGAGTGAAATTTATGCTATAAATGCTTGTATTAAGAAAAAAAGTTCAAATTAAAAATATTATACCAAAGGAATGAGAAACAGAAGAAACTTAGCTGAAATTTAGTAGAGGAAGGAAACACTAAAGAAAAAAAACAGAAATAAAATAGAGAACAGAATAAACAATAATATTACATTGAAAGTAATGACAATTTTTCCAAAAAGTAAACAAAAAAGGCAATGCTTTAACTACATTAAGAAAAAAAAGAAGACTCAAAAACCAAAATGAGAAATGGAAGAGAAAACAATACAACAGAAAAACACAGAAATATATAATGTGATAACAGATTACTATAAACAATTATATACTAACAAATCAGGTAACTTAGAGGGAAAAACAAAAAACAAAAAAACAGAGAATTCCTGAATACACCAGTAACCAGGATTGAGTCATGGATCTTGAATCCAAGAAGTAGAAAACGTTCAGACCAATAACAAGAATGAAAGTTGAATTAGGAATCAAAAATCTCCCAGCACAGAAAAGGCCAAGACCACATGGTTACATTGGTGAATTCTACAAACATTAAAAAAATAATAATTGATGACAATCCTTTTTTTTTAAATTTTATTATGTTATGTTAGTCACCATACAATACATCATTAGTTTTTGATATGGTGATCCACAGTCCATTTTTTTCGTATAACACCCAGTGCTCCATGCAGTACGTGCCCTCCTTAATACCCATCACCAGGCTAACCAATCCCTCTCCTCCCACCCCATTAAAACCCTGTTTGTTTCTCAGAGACCACAGTCTCTCATGGTTCATCTCTCCCTCTGAAATCCGCCCCCTTCATTTTTCCCTTCCTTCTCCTAATGTCCTCCATGCTATTCCTTATGTTCCACAAATAAGTGAAACCATAGGATAATTGACTTTCTCTGCTTGACTTATTTCACTTAGCATAATCTCCTCCAGTCCCATCCATGTGGATGTAAAAGTTGGGTATTCATCCTTTCTGATGGCTGAGTAATATTCCATTGTATATATGGACCACATCTTCTTTATCCATTCATCTGTTGAAGGGCATCTCGGCTCTTTCCACAGTTTGGCTATTGTGGACATTGCTGCTATGAACATTGGGGTGCATATGGCCCTTCTTTTCACTACATCTGTGTCTTTGGGGTAAATACCCAGGAGTGCAATTGCTGGGTCATAGGGAAGCTCTATTTTTAATATTTTGAGGAAGCTCCACACTGTTTTCCAAAGTGGCTGTACCAATTTACATTCCCACAAACAGTGTAAGAGGTTCCCCTTTCTACATAACCTCTCCAACATTTGTTGTTTCTTTCCCTGTCCATTTTTGCCATTCTAACTGGTGTAAGGTGGTATCTCAATGTGGTTTTGATTTGAATTTCCCTGATGGCTAATGATGATGAACATTTTTTCATGTGTCTGTTAGCCATTTGTATGTCTTCCTCAGAGAAGTGTCTTTTCATATCTTCTGCACACTTTTTGACTTGATTATTTGTTTTTTGGGTGTTGAGTTTGAGAAGTTCTTTATAGATTTTGGATACCAGCCGTTTATCTGTAGTGTCATTTGCAAATACCTTCTCCCATTCTGTGGGTTGCCTCTTTGTTTTGTTGACTGCTTCCTTTGCTGTGCACAAGCTTTTTATCTTGATGAAGTCCCAAAAGTTCATTTTTGCTTTTGTTTCACTAGCTTTTGGAGATGTATCTTGAAAGAAGTTGCTGTGGCTGATGTCAAACAGGTTACTGCCTATGTTCTCCTCTAGGATTTTGATGAATTCCTGTCTCACATTGAGGTCTTTCATCCATTTTGAGGTTATCTTCATGTATGGTGTTAGAGAATGGTCAAGTTTCATTCTTCTGCATGTGGCTGTCCAATTTTCCCAGCACCATTTATTGAAGAGACTGTCTTTTTCCCATTGCATGTTTTTTCCTGCTTTGTCAAAGATTATTTGACCATAGAGTTGAGGGTCCATATCTGGGTTCTCTATTCTGTTCCATTGATCTACATATCTGTTTTTGTGCCAGTACCATGCTGTCTTGGTGATCACAGCTTTGTAATATAGCTTGAAATTGGGCAACGAGATGCCCCCAGCTTTGTTTTTATTTTTCAACATTTCCTTGGTGATTCGAAGTATTTTCTGATTCCATACAAATTTTAGGATTGTTTGTTCCAGCACTTTGAAAAATGTCATTGGAATTTTGATTGGGATGGCATCGAAGGTATAGATTGCTCTGGGTACCATAGACATTTTAACAATGTTTATTCTTCCAATCCATGAGCATGGAATATTTTTCCAACTTTTTGTATCTTCTTCAATTTCTTTCATGAGTGTCCTGTAGTTCTTAGAGTATAGATCCTTTACCTATTTGGTTAAGTTTATTCCGAGGTATTCTATGGTTTTTGGTGCTATTGTAAATGGAATCATTTCTCTAATTTCTCTTTCTACAGTTGCATTGCTAGTGTATAAGAAAGCAACTGATTTCTGTGCATTGATTTTGTGTCCTGCCACATTACTGAATTGCTGTATGAGTTCTATAATTTGGGGGTAGAGTCTTTTGGGTTTTCCACATAAAGTATCATGTCATCTGCGAAAAGAGAGAGTTTGACTTCTTCTTTGCCAATTTGAATACCTTTTATATCTTTTTTTTTTTCTGATTGCTGTTCCAGGACTTGTAGTACTATGTTGAACAACAGTGGTGACAGTGGGCATCCTTGACGTGTTCCTGATCTTAAGGGAAAGGCTCTCAGCTTTTCCCCATTGAGGATGATATTCGCTGTGGGTTTTTCATAGATGGATTTTATGAACTTGAGGGATGTTCCCTCTATCCCTATACTCTGAAGAGTTTTAATCAGGAAAGGATGCTGTATTTTGTCAAATGCTTTTTCTGCAGCAATTGAGAGGACCATATGGTTCTTCTCCCTCCTCTTATTAATATGTTCTATCACACTGATTGATTTGCAAATGTTGAACCACACATGCATCCCGGGGATACATCCCACTTGGTCATGGTGGATGATCCTTTTAATGTATTGTTGGATCCTATTAGCTAGGAATTTGTTGAAGATTTAGGAATCAATATTCATCAGAGATATCGGTCTGAAATTCTCCTTTTTGAAGGGGTCTTTGCCTGGTTTGGGGATTAAGGTAATGCTGGCCTCATAGAATGAGTTTGGAAGTTTTCCTTCTGTTTCTATTTTTTGAAGCAGCTTCAGTAGAATAGATATTATTTCTTCATTGAATGTTTGGTAGAATTCCCCAGGGAATCCATCAGGCCCTGGACTCTTGTATTTTGGGAGGTTTTTGATCACTGCTTCAATCTCGTTACTGGTTATTGGCCTATTCGGGTTGTCAATTTCTTCCTGTTTCAATCTTGGCAGCTTATAGGTTTCCAGGAAGGCCTCCATTTCATCCAGATTGCTCAGTTTATTGGCATATAGTTGTTGATAATAATTTCTAATAATTGTTTCTATTTCTTTGGTGTTAGTCATGATCTCGGCCGTTTCATTCATAATTTTATTAATTTGCATCCTTTCTCTTTTCTTTTGGATAAGTCTGGCCAGTGGTTTATCAATCTTATTAATTCTTTCAAAGAACCAACTTCTAGTTTTGTTGATCTGATCTACTGTGTTTCTGTTTTCTAATTCATTGATCTCTGCTCTAATTTTAATTATTTCCCTTCTAATGCATGGCTTAGGCATCATTTAATGTATTGTTGGATCCTATTAGCTAGGATTTTGTTGAGGATTTTGGAATTCATATTCATCAGAGATATCGGTCTGAAATTCTCCTTTTTGATGGGGTCTTTGCCTGGTTTGGGGATTAAAGTAATGCTGGCCTCATAGAATGAGTTTGGAAGTTTTCCTTCTGTTTCTATTTTTTGAAACAGCTTCAGGAGAATAGGTATTATTTCTTTTTGAATGTTCAGTAGAATTCCCCAGGGAATCCATCAGGCCTTGGACTCTTGTTTTTTGGGAGGTTTTTGATCACTGCTTCGATCTCGTTACTGGTTATTGGCCTATTCAGGTTGTCAATTTCTTCCTGTTTCAGTCTTGGGAGTTCATAGGTTTCCAGGAAGGCCTCCGTTACATCCAGATTGCTCAGTTTCTTGGCATATAGTTGTTGATAATAATTTCTAATAATTGTTTCTATTTCTTTGGTGTTAGTCATGATCTCTCCCCTTTCATTCCTAATTTTATTAATTTGGGTCCTTTCTCTTTTCTTTTGGATAAGTCTGGCCAGTGGTTTATCGATCTTATTAATTCTTTCAAAGAACCAACTTCTAGTTTCGTTGATGTGATCTACTGTGTTTCTGGTTTCTAATTCATTGATCTCTGCTCTAATCTTAAATATTTCTCTTCTAATGCATGGCTTAGGCATTGCTTGTTGTTTTTTCTCTAGTTCTTTAAGGTGTAGAGTTAGTTGGTGAATTCGGGATTTTTCTATTTTTTTGAGTGAGGCTTGGATGGCTATGTATTTCCCACTTAGGACTGCTTTTGCAGTATCCCATAGGTTTTGGACTGATGTGTTTTTGTTCTCATTGGTTTTCATGAATTGTTTAAGTTCTTCTTTGATTTCCCAGTTGCCCCAAACATTCTTGAGCAGAGTGGTCTTTAGCTTCCAAGTGTTTGAATTTCTGCCAATCTTTTTCTTCTGATTGAGTTCCAGTTTTAAAGCATTGTGGTCTGAGAATATGCAGCGAATAATCTCAATCTTTTGGTATCGGTTGAGACCTGATTTTTGACCCAGTATGTGGTCTATTCTGGAGAAAGTTCCATGTGTGCTCAAGAAGAATAAGTATTCTGTTGTTTTAGGGTGGAATGTTCTGTATATATCTATGAGGTCTATCTGGTCCAGTGTATCATTCAAAGCTCTTGTTTCCTTATTGATTTTCTGCTTATATGATCTGTCTATTGCTGAGAGTGAAGTATTGAGGTCTCCTACAATTAATGTATTGTTATCAATATGACTCTTTATTTTGGTTAACAGTTGGTTTATGTAGATGGCTGCTCTCATGTTGCAGGCATAGATATTTACAATTGTTAGATCTTCTTGTTGGATAGACTATTTAAGAATGATATAGTGTCCTTCTGTGTTTCTAACTACAGACTTTAGTTTAAAATCTAATTTGTCTGATATAAGAATTGCTACCCCAGCTTTCTTTTGAGGTCCGCTGGCATGGAAGATGGATCTCCATCCCCTCACTTTCAGTCTGGATGTATCTTTAGGTTCAAAATGAGTCTCTTGTAGACAGCATATGGATGGGTCCTGTCTTTTTTTTGGGGGGGGGGTCCTGTCTTTTTATCCAATCTGCAACCCTGTGCCATTTTATGGGAGCATTTAGGCCATTCACGTTGAGAGTGATTATTGAAAGATATGAATTAATTGTCATCATGTTGCCTGTGAAGACGTTGTTTTTACAGATTGTCCCTCTAAATTTCTGTTGTATATCACTCTTGGGGTCTTTCTCCTTTTATAGAACCCCCCTTAATATTTCTTGCAGGGCTGGTTTAGTGGTCACATATTCTTTCAGTTTCTGCCAGTCTTGGAAGCTCTGCATCTCTCCATCCATTCTAAATGACAGCCTTGCCAGATAAAGTATTCTTGGCTGCATGTTCTTCTCCTTTAGTACCCTGAATATGTCTTGCCAGGCCTTTCTGGCTTGCCAGGTCTCTGTGGATAGGTCTGATGTTATTCTGATGTTCCTCCCTCTGTATGTAAGGAATCTCTTCCCCCTAACTGTCCTTAAGGTGGTTTCCTTGGTTCTAAGATTTGCGAGTTTTACTATTACATGCCGGGGTGTTGGCCTGTTTTCCTTGATCTTGGGAGGGGTCCTCTCTGCCTCTAGGACACGAATGTTTGTTTCATCCCCCAGATTAAGGAAGTTCTCAGCTACGATTTGCTCAAATATATCTTCTAGTCCTCTCTCTCTCTCCACTCCCTCCGGGATTCCAATAATTCTGACATTGGAACACTTCATGGTGTCACTTATTTCTCTAATTCTATTTTCATGGATTCTGAGTTGTTTTTCCCTGGCCTCCTTTTTTCCCTTTTTATCTATTAAATTGTCTTCCATGTCACTTATTCGTTTTCTGCCTCACTTACCCTAGCTGTTAGATTATCTAGATTAGATTGAATCTCATTGACAGCATTTTTAAGTTCTGCCAATTTAGCTTTCATTTCTACCCTTAGAGACTCTATGTTGTAATTAATTGATTTCTCCATTCTAGCTATTGTCTTCACAATTGCTAGCCTGAATTCCATCTCTGACATCTTGGTTATATCTGCATCCATTTGTAAATCTGCTGCATAAGTCATAATCTCTGAGTCTTTCCTATTTTGGGGGTTCCTCCTCCTAGTCATTCTGTTGTTGGGTGGTTGAGGGAACGTGTAGAGTCCAAATTATTGACCAGAACCCAAGCAAGATGCACCTGTTTTCTAGGGACCTTAGGGTTACTGGCCTCTTGTTTTCCCAGCCTGTCTTCTTGGGGAGGGGCCTGCCACGCTGTTACTCAGGCAGCCCTGTTTGGGCAGAGTTGCCCTGCCCTCCTGTGGCCGGGGATGGGCTCAGTGGGAATCAGTTTTTTGGGGCTTTTGTTCTCTGGCGTCTTTCCCTGGCAGCTTTCCATGTCTTTTCCGAGAGTCAGAGCAGAAAAGACCGTTTCCAACCCTCTGCCTCAGAGCAAAGAGGTCGCAGTCTGTTCTTCAGTGAGCTCTTCAGCCACAGTCTCTCTGTTTCTGTCTGTACTGCTATAAATTGCAGGGTCCTGGGTTGTGGGCCCCTCCACAGTGCTCCCAGTCCTGCCTCCAGGTCGGGGCACGTCTCTGCCTTTTGTGCTTCTAAAACTGCCAGCCACTTCCAGTTCCCAGGGGCAACCCTGCCGCTCCAGGTTTCCATCCCGGGGGCTGCCCTAAAGTCCTTTCCCTGCCACTACCAGTCTGCGAGTCTGTGCCCTGTCCCCAGCGTGCAAGGCTGTCGCTCACTGGCAGTGTAGGATCCCCATGGCCAGGCTCCCTCCTACTGCCGTTTATTCTCCAATATCTTCCCGCGGAATCACAGCTCCCCATTTCGTACCTTGAAATCAACCACCTGAGAAATTCTGTTTGTAGAGATCTGGATCTATTTTCTTACATGTCAGGCTGATTTCGTGGGTGCTCAGAGTGGTCTGGTAGTTATCCAGCTCAATTCTGGGGACCAGTTGGAATAGGGTCCCCTACTCCTCTGACATCTTTTCTCCTCCTATCCATTAATGACAATCTTTATCAAATTCTTACAGTTAATGGAATAGAGGAAAGAAATTCAAAATCATTCCAAGAGTCCAGTCCTAATCTGACACTAAAGCAGGATAAAAACAATACAAGAACAAAAGAGGTCTAATTTGTCCAATGTAAATATTGCTATTCAGACTTTCTTTTGACATCCATTTGTGTGATAAATATTTCTCTACCCTCTCACTTTCAATCTGCAGTGTCTTTACATGTAAAATGAGTCTCTTGTAGGCAGCATATAGATAGGTCTTGAATTTTATCAATTCTGACACTCTGTGTCTTCTGTTTGGAGCATTTAATCCATTTACTTTCAAAATAATTATTAAAAGATATGCATTTAGTGTCATTTTATCACATATTTTGTCATTGTTTCTGGCTATTTTCTCTGTTCCTTTCTTATCTTTGACATGTTTGGTCTCTACTTTGTACTCAGTCTCCTTAAATATTTCTTGCAGGGCTGGTTTAAATAGTGTTCATGAAGTCTTTTTAATTTTTGTTTGCATGGAAAATCTTTACCTCCCCTTCTATTCTGAATGATAGCTTTGCTGGATAGAGTATTCTTGGCTGCAGCTTTTTCCCATTCAGTACTTTGAATATCATGCCACTTTCTTCTGGCTTGCCAAGCTTCTGTTGAGAAATCTCTAGTTAGCCTTATGGGTTTTCGTTGTAAGTTAAGGACTTCTTTTGTCATGATGCTTTTAAGATTTTTTTTTCTTTATCACTATATTTGGCAAATTTAATTACAATATGTCTTGGCATTGACCTGCTTTTGTTGACTTTGATGGCGAGTTCTCTGTGCCCCCTGGATCTGGATGTCTGTTTCCCTCCCCAGATTAGGGAAGTTTTCTGCGATTATTTCTCAAAACAAATGATCTGTCCAATTTTCTTGCTCTTCTTCTTCTGGGACTCCTAACATACGAATGTTATTATGTTTGATGGAGTCACTGAGTTCCCTAAGTCTATTTTCATGTCACATAATTCTTTCTTGCTTTTCTTCAGCTTCATTATTTTGTCATTTCCATTATTTTATTTTCTATGTCACTAATTCATTCCTCTGCTTTTTCCAGCCTGCTGTTCATTGCATGAAGCCTGTTTCCAATCTTATTTATTGCATCTTTCATCTCTGGTTGTTTTTTTTTTTCACTCTTTTATCTCTGTGCAAAGGTTCCACTGTTGTCTTCTATTCTTTCCTCAAGCCCAGTGAGTATCCTTATGCTTATTGCTTTATACTTTCCATCAGGCATGTTACTAATATCTGTTTTTCTTAGACCTTTGGCTGTGGCCTTATCCTATCCTTTCATTTGGGAATAATTCCTCCATCTTGGAATTTTGCCTAATTCTCTGCCTTCTTGTGTGTGTGAGAAAAGCCAGTTATGTCTCCTGCTCCTGAAAGTAAGATAATTATGAAGAAGAGGTCTTGTAGTGCCCAGGATCTGGCACTTCAGGGAGTGTCTTCAGTGTTTGCTTTGTATGTTCTGCTGTTGTGTTTTTGCTGTTCTATCCTTTAGGCCAGTGGTCTGCAGAGACTCTCCTTGTCTGCTGTGGGTGGTGTTTGGTCCCTGGCCTGAATGTGGTGACTTTTTTTTTAAAGGTATTTATTTATTTATTTATTTATTTGAGGGGGGAGGGGCAGAGGGTGAGAGAGAGAATCTCAAGCAGACTCCATGCTAAACATGGAGCCCAAAGCAGAGCTCAATCCCATGACCCTGACATTATAACCTGAGCTGAAATCAAGAATTGGTGCTTAACAAACTGAGCCACCCAGGCACCCCTGAATGTGGTGACTTTTAACTAGGTGTTCTATGGTCTGCTTGTGAAATGAGACCTGACACTGTCTTCACCATAACTGAGGTCCTGCAGGATTCCCTGTTCATGGATACGTGGTGTAGCAGGGGTTTGTGCTAGTCTCCTGGGGAAAGGGCCCACCATGCTGGAACTGAAGCAAGCTTAACTGAGAAAGGCAGTCCCTCCAGAGCACTGGGGATTGGGCTTGGTGTAAACAAGTTAGGCAACCAGTGTCCATGTTAACCTGCTTCCGTCAGGTGGCTTTGTGTTTATGTTGAATGGCAGGGTAGGGAAATGGCATAGGCCAGCTCCCCTGTTCCCAGAGAGAGTCTCTAGGCACAGTGCCTCTCAGGGAAATTCTCTGAGAGGAAAAAAAAAAATCCCCACAGTATGCCTCAGGCATTCTTCAGATTGCTATTTCCATGCTTTCTGCCCTGGGGTTGTTTCTTACCTTCTCTCCAGGAACAGCAGTGCCCTCCAGACTATCCCTGCCAAACCCACTGACCCTTAAAACTCCAGTCTTTGAGCCCCATTGGTTACAAAAACTCATGGAAATCAGGCCCTTTCATTTTCTTAGCCAATATCTTTGGGGAAATGTTCTCTTTGTGCATTTCCCTATGTGCTCCTCTCTCTCTCTCACCTTTCTCTTTAACCATGGCTCTCTCCCTTCTGCTGTAACTGCCATCTATTTCTCCGCTAAAGCACATCTCTGAACTTCCTACATTCCTCAATGTGGCCTGTGTTCTCTGATCTCTTTGAGATCTGAAATAAGACCTTTTGGAGCCTCCCCATCTGCATTAGCAATGTTTGCATACCTGTATGGCTACATTACTGTGGTTGTCTGTCTCTATGTTATTTATTTTCCTCTCCTTTCTAAATAGGAACATCTCTTGAATCATCTTGTTTCTGTTTTAGCACTGTATAAACACTGTATCCTTTATGTTCTCTTGATGAAGGTCAGATGAGAGAAATTATTCACATTTTACTTCTTATGAATGGACCAAGAGGACCCCCATTTGTTTTGGGTCCTTCAGAAATCTTAGATCTTGAACTGAATGCAATAACTGGACAGATCGTTATACTCTTTCATGAGGATAGTGTATTCTATGTGTAAAAAAAGGAATACATAGGAGTATTTGGTGACCAAAGTGACTGAATGTGGGAGAGATGGGCAATATTCTATTAGAAATGGATACTCTCCTATCATTATGTAGAGATGTTCCTGAATGTGTTTGCCCCCTTAGGGCTATATATCTCAATCTTATTCCAACTGGATGAAACCATGTGGATATGACAACCCTGGGGACCTCAATGGAAAGTACATCCTATGTGAACAAGACATCCTGTGGAATATCAGTGGAGGGTCATTTTATATGGACAGTACATTCAGTGAGATGTCACTGCAAATACATTCCATGCACACAGGACATCTTTTAGGATATTAGTGAGGTGTTATTCTTTACTTCTGTGGCATAAGGCTTCATTCTCCCTTTCTCTCCTTTTCCTTGGCTGAAGCCTGGCTATAAATAACTTATCAGGTCAGATGTAGAGACCTGCAAAGAGACAGTTGATGGGAAGGACCTTGATCTTTGAGTCACTGCTTGGATCAGCACCACTTAAAGAACAATTTGGCAAGGAACAGTCACATGTTATTCTGACTGTAAGAGGAATTAATTTATTTTTATGGAATCAAGCCCCTAAGATTTGAGATTAGTTCATAATAGTGGCTAGGTTATGTTCCCTAATAATAGAGGAATTTTCTGGAAAAAGGTTGACTATAAATATGAAAACTATAAAGGCAGGATTATTGTTGAAAACTAGCCAAGTGTTCTATGTGCTTGAAGTGGAGTAAGAAAGAATCAATGTGGTAGAAATTAGGCTGGAGAGTTCAATGGGGCTCGATTACTTGTGGCCCTGGGTAAGGAATTCATGCTCTCAAATGACATGGAGAGTAATGGGAGGGTTTCCAGGAAGACATATTCTTTTAATTTTTTTTTATTATGTTCAGTTAGCCAACATACAGTACATCATTAGTTTTTGATGTAGTGTTCAACAATTCATTAGTTGCATGTAACACCCAGTGCTCATTTTTAAAGAGTTACTCAAATGTCTGTGTGGAGAATGAAGAAATGAAAAGATTGGAGAAGTAATGTGGGTGGAAAATGGGCTGAGTTTAGGAAATATTTTTCTATTATAAAGACAAGGACTTGATGATGCCTTTAGATTTATGAGAGAAGTGAAATATGAACTTCAAGTTTAATTGAGCCAAGACATTGAAAAAATGGAGTTTACATTTTCTCAGATGGGGTGGACTGAGGAAAGCACACAGGAGGAGGAGAGGCAAGTGTTCAGTTTAGTATAGGGAAGATTAGGATGTCTATTAGCCAAGAGCAGTTATTGAATAAGTAATCTGATATCTAAGTCCAGAAGGCAGGGCAGAGATAGGAATGAAAGTATCCATTTGGCCATTTTCAGGAGGTACTTGGCAATCACAGCCATGATCCTGGATGAAGTTCTGGACAGAATCTGAACAGAGAAAGTAGGAATCTCCAAAGGGAAGAGGACAGTGAATTGAAGAATTTCCAGCAAAGGTAGCCAAAAAGAACAGTCTCTGGTGAAGAAGGAGAAACAAGGGAGAGTATCCTAGAAATTAAATAAAACTACTGTTTTAAGTAGGGCAGAGGAATTCAGGATAACTCCTTCTAGTCATTGAGAAAAATGAAGACTGAAAATTTAATCATATTTGGAAAGACTGACGTCATTGTTGCCTCTGGGGAGTTTTTTCAGAGGAGGGATAATGTAACTGAACCAAACAAGGTTTTGTCCACCAAATGTGTAATAATAAAAACAGACATTAAGCTTTTGCGATAAAGATAGACTATTTATAGGTGTGGCACTTCCCGGGAGAATGGGAGCTTAATGCTCAAAGTCCCAAACTCCCTGAAGATTCATAAGCAGGAGTTTTTAAAGGGTGAAAATTCAGAGTAAAGGTCTCAGGGTCCTAGATCATGATAATTAAGGATTAGGACTGGTATAATATTTAATTTCTTGATCATCTTGTTCCTTCTGGCTACTCCCTGTCTGATTTCAGTGTGATGGTCGTGAAGCAGTCATTCTACTTCAGGTGCCTGGTTGTTCCATGTTAGGGGCCTGGAACTGCAAAATATTCTTGGCAGATAGCATTAGTGATGTCATCTCTAGAGTACAAAGGCAAAAGTTCTATATCCTGTGACTATTACTAAGCTCCAAATGATTATTAGTGTCTTGTTTTTTTTGTTTTTTCTTGCAAACACAGCCTGGTATGTTTGTTATCTCAGTCAAAAAGAAGAACATCCCACAGACCTTTTTGAAAGCAATTTTATGTTATTTCCTAAGGCAAATCTATAGGTTTAACAGTGCCTCAGGGCTACATGACTCTGGTCAGAGGCAGCTAGGAGCCATATATCTAAATTGTGGTGTCTGTGGGGGCTTGCATCCTGATTTCAATGGGAACAACAGTTGGATTAGAGTCGAATGTAGGGAAAATGGGAGAATAATTTTAGAGGAAATGGCCTCATTGAAGGGGTTTGCTGGGATCAAGGATTACCAGTGATGTTTCACAGCCCAGACATAGGTCGCCTAGAGAGAAAGCCAACTTGGAACTGTTTTCACAGTGCATTTTTCAAGAGGACAGCCAGGGGAAAGTTTTATTCAGGGAAAAGATCAGGTGCTATACCAAATAAGTTCCCAAATCTGGTGACTGGTAGATTTCCTTTCCTTGAAGCCACTTCCCTGCCCCTTATCAAGGTCACATCAACTCTCTCCCCTCCTTCCTCTTCAGTGCCAACCTCATTGTCTTCTCCAAATTTCTGGAACACACCACATCTTTCTCTCTGGGCTTCCTTAATGCTCTTCATATCTGGAGTATCTGTCCGTGCCTGTCCTCTCATTCACACACAAACAATTGTCACAGATGCCTCTGGGTGTCAGCTCCATGTACCTCCCCAGGCTGCTCCCCGCAACTCCACAGTATCCTCTGTGTTCCACCTTTGGTCTCAGCCAGAGCTCTCAGCTTAAGATTCCCCTTCCAGACTACTTGACCAACTCTTGGAGCATCTTCTCACCTGCCAGTAAGGCTCTAGAGGACAAAAGTCATGTAGGTCATTTTCTCCATTTTGACCTCAGCCTTTTGCCTGTTTCTCAACTTCAGTGTTTATTGAATGAAGGAACTGCTTTCTCTAAGGCAACGGATTCTCTTAAAAGTCACCTCTTCACTGTTGGGAAGATGGTGTCATGTTAAAGTCCACATCAATCTTGCTATTGAAAGGAAGGAAGTCACAGAGTTGGGAGCATCTAAGAATAGCTCTTTAGCACCCTCTTTTTGCAGATGGAGATTTTGAGGCCACTTTTCCAGGCAGTGCAGCAACTCACTGGGCTGGGACAGGGTGTGTTCTCTGGCTCTGGGTCTGTTTTCAGGGATCAGTCTTCCTGAGCTTGCCCTGTAGAAACATCTTGACTGTATGGGTGTCTCTGTCCTACCCCATTCCTGATGGAGCACAAGGGTCCTGCTGAGCACAAGGGTGTTGAGCACAAGGGTGGCCCTCCATTTGGGCAGTGACATCTTAATTATGCAGCCCAAAGAGGATGCTTGCTCTCTTCAGGTCCCTCCTTTCCCCAAGCCCTCAATGTCCCAATGTAGAAGTCCCTCCAGGCTTGATGGTGACCATGGCTACCTGGTCAAAATCAGGCTGGGCTCTGAGTTCTGTGCCTTATGAGAACACCTGAGCATCCTGAGCATCAGTACTGGACTACTGTCCTGAATCTCTGAGAAGGTGCTTGTTCTTATCTCCCACCACCCCTTGCACAGTGCAGAGTGAGAGCAGGTCCCAGACCCTGTGGGGGCCTGTGAGGACTTGCCAATGCTGGCCCCACTGACTGAAGGGAACTGCTGCTGTTTCAGAACCTCTAGGATGCAGCGTTGTTTCTCCTGAGGAAATGCTTCCAGCAGGGGAAAGGGCATTTTTCCAGTTCTATGTCTCTTCTTTTCTGATTTTTAACTTTACAATTGTTTCAAGGAGGTATCTCCCCTTAGTTCATAACTAAAGCAACAATGTCCTTGGATTAAAAATCATTGCATTCTTCATTGGATAACTTTAGCAGATCATTTGACCTCTCTTAGTCTCAAATATTGTTTGAAAAATATCCTCTTTGAGTCTGTTTCCTCAAGTGAGGAAAAATGAGGATTATCCTTATTATATAGGCTTGTGGGGATTTAATTTGATAATGGATGTGAGAAGACCTTAGAGTCATTTAAAAACTACACAGGTAGTATCAATGCTCAATTACAAGGTTGACACTATCTGTCCCATGCTCTCTTCTGATGTTTGTGTATGGGGATTTACCTATCTTTTTTTTTTTTAAGATTTTACTTATTTGACAGAGAGAGACACAGGAGAGAGGGAACACAAGCAGGGGGAGTTGGAGAGGGAGAAGCAGGCTTCCCGCTGAGCAGGGAGGCTGATGCAGGGCTCTATCCCAGGACCCTGGGATCATGACCTGAGCAGAAGGCAGATGCTTAACGACTGAGCCACCCAGGCGCCCCATGATTTACCTATCTTTATAAGAAAACTAGAAGGTTTGTATCATTGCTATTACTGTTACTGTTGTTGTTGTTATTATTATCTGCCCCCCAACACATCACTCTCCATCAAAGCAACCACCTTTCACTACTGAGAAAGGAAACAGAAATCAGAAAATTGGAAACTCTGCTGAAGTCATTAATAGCATCTATAACCCTAACCCCTAATAAATCTTAGAGAAATTACCATAATACTCAACTTCCCTCATTAAATTTGCTGAACTAAAAACTAATAGGCACATACTGTCTTCAGAAAACAAAACAAAACAAACAAAAACACATCGTATTGGTAAGCTAATCACTTTGAAAGCATTAACTCGTATAATCCTCATCACTAACCTTACTCAGATCTCATTTGTCATAGACAGCTTCTATTTTGATTACTAGTGTGTCAACCATTTCCAATATAGTACCTAATACATAGTAAGCACTTCAATTCATTAGTTGAATGAATCAATTTTGTCTATTCAAGTAAGTAACCTCAATTTCTTAATATAAAATGATGATATTTCATCATATAATCTACAATTGATATTTACTTATTTATTGTCCATGGTCAC
Source organism: Halichoerus grypus (assembly GCF_964656455.1). Taxonomy (NCBI): domain Eukaryota; kingdom Metazoa; phylum Chordata; class Mammalia; order Carnivora; family Phocidae; genus Halichoerus; species Halichoerus grypus. Next base: position 146,600,932 of record NC_135713.1, on the reverse strand, counting down.
AGGAAGAGTTCATCTCAGAATCCATAGTTTAATGTCCCCAGAGAGAAGCAGAGTATATCAGCAAATGTCAGTTAACTAGTTTTATATTTGAAACGTAGTATAATCAAGAAAACTGTAGGGTGCCTGGGTGGCTCAGTTGGTTAAGCATCCTCCACTTAGACATGATCTCAGGGTCATGAGAGAGAGCCCCACATCTGGCTCTACCTTCAGCATAGAGTCTGCTTGAGATGCTCTCCCTTTGTAATCTCTCTCTCTCTTTTTCTCTCTCAAATAAAATAAATAAATAAAATCTTAAAAAGAAAAGCTGTGATACTCTCTTATCCATATCTACAATCATCTTAACTATATTTGTTCTAATTTCTCACAAATACACACACATACACACACACACACACTCACAAAAAAACCAGTGATTGTGGTAATTAGAGTGATGCTGGTGCTGGAGTCCATACAGCTGGTTTAGTTATTTTACATGCATCTTAACATAAAAACATATGTACATGGATACATACATGCATACATATCAGAAGACACTCACAGGGGCAGTGAAATAGATACACTCTCTTACATTGCTACTCAGAGCGTTAAAGAATTCATCTTCAGGGACACCTGGGTGGCTCAGTTGATTAAGCCTCTGCCTTTGGCTCATGTCATGATCTCAGGGTCCTGGGATCAAGTCTTTTGTTGGGTTTCCTGCTCAGCGGGGAGCCTGATTCTCCCTCTCCTTCTGCTCTCTCTTTCTCTCTCTCATAAAATCTTTAAAAGAAAGAATTCATCTTGAGGTTTATTTGGCAATATGGATTTTTGTCCCTTGATGTAGCAATTCCACTTCTTGATAACTATTCTGAAGAAGTAGAGTTGCAGTGGAATATTTCTATACAAAGTTATCCATTTTATTGCTGTTACATAATGGCCCCAAATAAAACTAACATAAAAAACAAGTTAAAATGGTTTTTCTTTATAGCAATTTACCATCAGATCATTAGAATCAGATTGCAGAATGGTGAAACTGGTCATAATATATTATGACGTGAAAGAGTGAAGTAAATATACTTAATAACATGACCTAGTTATCTAACTTTGATCCATTCATAATTACATACACAGAAATGTAACACTGGTTCTTTGACTGATGGAGGGTCATGTGGTGATAATATTTTTATTTACTTTCACTTACTTCCATTTTAAGTAATCACAAGAAGTATTCATTGGAGACCTCAGAGTCTGATGTTCACAGAGATAAATTGAACATATCAAAGTTTTCAGACTAAACTGACACACTTTTGCTTTTTTTTTTTTTTTTTTTGGTAATAGTGATGAAGTATTTTCCATGTTTTTTGAAGTTTTAAAATGAATTGTTGCTTTAAAGAAGACAGTCATGGCTTATTTTTTTCCAAACAAGGGTGGCCTGTTCATGGATTAAGAACTCCCAATCTGGGGGGGGCGGAGCAAGATGGTGGAGGAGTAGGAGACCTGGATTTCGTCTCCTGTCAGGAATTCAGCTGGATAGGGATCAAACCATGCTGAACACCTACAAACTCAACAGGCGATCGAAGAAAAGAACAGCAACAACTCTGAACAGAAAAGCGACCACTTTCTGGAAGGTAGGACGTGCGGAGAAGTGAATCCGAGACGTTATTCGGGAGGATAGACGGCGGGGGAGGGGCCTCCGTCGGCCGCTTCTGGCAAGTGATAGAGCCGCGGAGCACAAAATCGGAACTTTTAGAAGTCTGCTCCACTGAGGGACGTCACTCTGGTGGCGAAGTGGAGGGTGGAACCCTCACGGGACAGTGTGGTCTCAGGACCCTCGGGGTCACAGAAAGACGGGGGGTGCCTGAGTGCGGCAGAGCTCCCAGGTATCGGAGCAGGGAAGCCGGCTGCAGAGATGGAGCCCAGGCGCGGGCTCTCAGCTCGGGGTTGCCATAAACCGGGATCCGCGGCACAGTCGGGCCACTGCTCCTCCAGCAGGGACCCAAAAAGCGGCAGATCCGGGGAGATTCACCTTCTTCCCCCGGGGGGAGAGGTGCGGGAGTGCACCACGGGGATCTGCTGGGTTTGGAGACTCCACCCGGGGTCGGGTGCCAGATAGAAAGGCGCGGTCATAGGCCGGGTGAGCACAGAGTGCGGCCGGAGACTGGGAAGACAGGAGTGACTGACTGCTTTTCTCTGGGGGCTCGCTGAGGAGCGGGACCCCGAGTTCTTGGCTCCTCCAGGGCGGAGACTGGGAGGCTGCCATTTTCACTCTCCGCCTCCAAAGCTGTAAGGAAAGCTTGCAGGGAACAAAAGCTCCGGAGAGCAAACCCGAGCAGATTACTTAGCCCGGACCGGCAAGGGCGGGGCAATTTTGCCTCCGGCAAAGACATTTGGGAACCACGGCAACAGGCCCCTCCCCCAGAAGATCAGCGAGAACAGCCAGCCAAGACCAAGTTTACCAATCAATGAGAACGGCAGAATTCCAGCACTAGGGGAATACTGCACATAGAATTCATGGCTTTTTTACCATGATTCTTTAGTCTTTCAAAGTTAATTATTTTTTTTAACTGTCTTTTTTTCTTTTTTCTTTTTTCTTTTTTTTTGAATTTTTCTTTTTCCCTTTTTCAACCAACATCTTATCAATCCCTTTTTTAAAAAAAAACATTTTTATCTTTCATTTTTAAAGTCATATTCTATCCCTTCATAGTAGTTACCCATATTTTTGGCATATATATATAAGTTGTTCTCTCTTTAAAATCTTGAGATAGTTTCTTCTAACAGATCAAAATATACTCTAAATCTCTAGTGTATGGTTTTTTTCTACTCCCCTGCCTGATCATATTCTCTCCCTTTTTTCTTTCTTTCTTTTTTTTTTTAATCCTCTTCTTTCTTTTTTCAAACAACTTATCAAATCCTTTTATAAAATTTTTTATAATTTCAATCTTTACAGTCATATTCCATCCCTTCATCATATCAACCCTTATTTTTGTACATATATAAGTTTTTCTTTCTTTAAATTTTGGGAGGCACTTTCTTCTAACAGACCAAAATACACCCAAAATCTAGTGTGTGGCACTGATCTATAAACCAGCCTGATCATATTTGATCACATTCTGTTTTTGTTTTGTTTTGTTTTGTTCTGCTTTTGTTTGTTTTTATCTTTATCTTTATCTTTTTCTTTTTTCTTTTTTTCTTTCTTTTTCTTTTTTCTCTCTTTCCCTTTCTTTTCCCACTGCTTCAGGTCTTTTCTGATTTGTTTAGAGTATATTTTCTGGGGACGTTGTTACCCTGCTAGCATTTTGTTCTCTCATTAATCTATTCTCCTCTGCACAAAATGACAAGACGGAAAAAATCACCTCAACAAAAAGAACAAGAGGTAGTACCGACTGCCAGGGACCTACTCAATACGGACATTAGTACGATGTCAGATCTAGAGTTCAGAATCATCACTTTAAAGATACTAGCTGGGCTTGAAAAAAGCATGGAAGTTACTAGAGAAACCCTTTCTGGAGAAGTAAAAGAACTAAAATCTAACCAAGTCGAAATCAAAAAGGCTATTAATGAGGTGCAATCAAATATGGGGGTGCTCACGGCTAGGATAAATGAGACAGAAGAAAGAATCAGTGACATAGAAGACCAAAATGATGGAAAATAAAGAAGCTGAGAAAAAGAGAGATAAACAACTACTGGATCACGAGGGCAGAATTCGAGAGATAAACGATACCATAAGACGAAACAACATTAGAATAATTGGGATCCCAGAAGAAGAAGAAAGAGAGAGAGGGGCAGAAGGTATAATGGAGCAAATTATAGCAGAGAGCTTCCCTAATTTGGGGAAGGAAACAGGCATCAAAATCCAGGAAGCACAGAGAACCCCTCTCAAAATCAATAAAAATAGGTCAACACCCCGACATCTAATACTAAAACTTACGAGTCTCAGAGACAAATAGAAAATCCTGAAAGCAGCTCGGGAGAAGAGATCTGTAACCTACAATGGTAGAAACATTAGATTGGCAACAGACTTATCGACAGAGACCTGGCAGGCCAGAAAGGACTGGCAGGACATATTCAGAGCACTAAATGAGAAAAATATGCAGCCAAGAATACTATATCCAGCTAGGCTGTCATTGAAAATTGAAGGAGACATAAAAAGCTTCCAGGACAAACAAAAACTAAAGGAATTTGCAAACACGAAACCAGCCCTACAAGAAATATTGAAAGGGGTCCTCTAAGCAAAGAGAGAGCCTAAAAGCAACATAGACCAGAAAGGAACACAAACAATATACAGTAACAGTCACTTTACAGGCAATACAATGGTACTGAATTCCTATCTTTCAATAGTTACCCTGAATGTAAATGGGCTAAATGCCCCAACCAAAAGACACAGGCTATCAGATTGGATTAAAAAACAAGACCCATCGATATGCTGTCTGCAAGAGACTCATTTTAGACCGAAAGACACCCCCAGATTGAAAGTGAGGGGGTGGAAAACCATTTACCATGCTAATGGACACCAAAAGAAAGCTGGGGTGGCAATCCTTATATCAGACAAATTAGATTTTAAACCAAAGACTGTAATAAGAGATGAGGAAGGACACTATATCATACTTAAAGGGTCTATCCAACAAGAAGATCTAACAATTGTAAATATCTATGCCCCTAACATGGGAGCAGCCAATTATATAAGCCAATTAATAACAAAAGCAAAGAAACACATCGACAACAATACAATAATAGTGGGGGACTTTAACACCCCCCTCACTGAAATGGACAGATCGTCTAAGCAAAAGATCAACAAGGAAATAAAGACTTTAAATGACACACTGGACCAAATGGACTTCACAGACCTATTCAGAACATTCCATCCCAAAGCAACGGAATACACATTCTTCTCTAGTGCCCATGGAACATTCTCCAGAATAGATCACATCCTAGGTCAAAAATCAGGTCTCAACTGGTACCAGAAGATTGGGATCATTCCCTGCATATTTTCAGACCACAATGCTTTGAAACTAGAACTCAATCACAAGAGGAAAGTCGGAAAGAACTCAAATACATGGAGGCTAAAGAGCATCCTACTGAAGAATGAATGGGTCAACCAGGAAATCAAAGAAGAATTAAAAAAATTCATGGAAACCAATGAAAATGAAAACACAACTATTCAAAATCTTTGGGATACAGCAAAGGCAGTCCTAAGAGGAAAGTATATAGCAATACAAGCCTTTCTCAAGAAACAAGAAAGGTCTCAAGTACACAACCTAACCCTACACCTAAAGGAGCTGGAGAAAGAACAGCAAAGAAAGCCTAAACCCAGCAGGAGAAGAGAAATCATAAAGATCAGAGCAGAAATCAATGAAATAGAAACCAAAAGAACAGTAGAACAGATCAACGAAACTAGGAGCTGGTTCTTTGGAAGAATTAACAAGATTGATAAGCCCCTGGCCAGACTTATCAAAAAGAAAAGAGAAATGACCCAAATCAACAAATTCATGAATGAAAGAGGAGAAATCACAACCAACACCAAAGAAATACAAACAAATCTAAGAACATATTATGAGCAACTCTATGCCAGCAAATTAGATAACCCGGAAGTAATGGATGCATTCCTAGAGATGTATCAACTACCAAAACTGAACCAGGAAGAAATAGAAAACCTGAACAGACCTATAACCACTAAGGAAATAGAAGCAGTCATCAAAAATCTCCCAAAACACAAAAGCCCAGGGCCAGATGGCTTCCCAGGGGAATTCTACCAAACATTTCAAGAAGAATTAATACCTATTCTTCTGAAACTGTTCCAAAAAATAGAAATGGAAGGAAAACTTCCAAACTCATTTTATGAGGCCAGCAATACCTTGATCCCAAAACCAGACAAAGACCCCATCAAAAAGGAGAATTACAGACCAATATCCCTGATGAACATGGATGCAAAAATTCTCACCAAAATACTAGCCAATAGGATCCAACAGTACATTAAAAGGATTATTCACCACGACCAAGTGGGATTTATCCCTGGATGCAAGGTTGGTTCAACATCCGCAAATCAGTCAACGTGATACAATACATTAACAAAAGAAAGAACAAGAATCATATGATCCTCTCAATAGATGCAGAAAAAGCATTTGACAAAGTACAGCATCCTTTCTTGATCAAAACTCTTCAGAGTATAGGGATAGAGGGTACATACCTCAATATCATAAAAGCCATCTATGAAAAACCTACAGCGAATATCATTCTCAATGGGGAAAAACTGAGAGCTTTCCCCCTAAGGTCAGGAACGCGGCAGGGATGTCCACTATCACCACTGCTATTCAACATAGTATTGGAAGTCCTAGCCACAGCAATCAGACAACAAAAAGAAATCAAAGGCATCCAAATTGGCAAAGAAGAAGTCAAACTCTCACTCTTTGCAGATGATATGATACTTTATGTGGAAAATCCCAAAGACTCCACCCCAAAACTGCTAGAACTCATACAGGAATTCAGTAAAGTGGCAGGATATAAAATCAATGCACAGAAGTCAGTGGCATTCCTATACACCAACAACAAGTCAGAAGAAAGAGAAATTAAGGAGTCGATCCCATTTACAATTGCACCCAAAACCATAAGATACCTAGGAATAAATCTAACCAAAGAGGCAAAGGATCTGTACTCAAAAAACTATAAAATACTCATGAAAGAAATTGAGGAAGACACAAAGAAATGGAAAAACGTTCCATGCTCATGGATTGGAAGAACAAATATTGTGAAGATGTCAATGCTACCTAGAGCAATCTACACATTCAATGCAATCCCCATCAAAATACCATCCACTTTTTTCAAAGAAATGGAACAGGGCGCCTGGGTGGCTCAGATGGTTAAGCGTCTGCCTTCGGCTCAGGTCATGATCCCAGGGTCCTGGGATCGAGTCCCACATCGGGCTCCCTGCTCCTTGGGAGCCTGCTTCTCCCTCTGCCTCTCTCTCTCTCTGTCTCTCATGAATAAATAAATAAAATCTTTAAAAAAAAAAAAAAAAAAAAGAAATGGAACAAATAATCCTAAAATTTGTATGGAACCAGAAAAGACCCCGCATAGCCAGAGGAATGTTGAAAAAGAAAAGCAAAGCTGGCGGCATCACAATTCCGGACTTCCAGCTCTACTACAAAGCTGTCATCATCAAGACAGTATGGTACTGGCACAAAAACAGACACATAGATCAATGGAACAGAATAGAGAGCCCAGAAATGGACCCTCAACTCTATGGTCAACTAATCTTTGACAAAGCAGGAAAGAATGTCCAATGGAAAAAAGACAGTCTCTTCAACAAATGGTGTTGGGAAAATTGGACAGCCACATGCAGAAGAATGAAACTGGACCATTTCCTTACACCACACACAAAAATAGACTCCAAATGGTTGAAAGACCTCAATGTGAGACAGGAGTCCATCAAAATCCTAAAGGAGAACACAGGCAGCAACCTCTTCGACCTCAGCCGCAGCAACTTCTTCCTAGAAACATTGCCAAAGGCAAGGGAAGCAAGGGCAAAAATGAACTATTGGGACTTCATCAAGATAAAAAGCTTTTGCAAAGCAAAGGAAACAGTGAACAAAACCAAAAGACAACTGACAGAATGGGAGAAGATATTTGCAAATGACATATCAGATAAAGGGCTAGTATCCAAAATCTATAAAGAACTCATCAAACTCAACACCAAAAGAACAAAGAATCCAATCAAGAAATGGGCAGAAGACATGAACAGACATTTTTCCAAAGAAGACATCCAAACGGCCAACAGACACATGAAAAAGTGTTCAATATCGCTCGGCATCAGGGAAATCCAAATCAAAACCTCAATGAGATACCACCTCACACCAGTCAGAATGGCTAAAATGAACAAGTCAGGAAATGACAGATGTTGGCGGGGATGCGGAGAAAGGGGAACCCTCCTACACTGTTGGTGGGAATGCAAGCTGGTGCAGCCACTCTGGAAAACAGTATGGAGGTTCCTCAAAAAGTTGAAAATAGAGCTACCATATGATCCAGCAATTGCACTCCTGGGTATTTACCCCAAAGATACAAAAGTAGAGACCCGAAAGGGTACGTGCACCCCGATGTTTATAGCAGCAATGTCCACAATAGCCAAACTGTGGAAAGAGCCAAGATGTCCATCAACAGATGAATGGATAAAGAAGAGGTGGTATATATATACAATGGAATATTATGCAGCCATCAAAAGGAATGAGATCTTGCCATTTGCAACGACGTGGATGGAACTGGAGGGTATTATGCTGAGCGAAATAAGTCAATCAGAGAAAGACATGTATCATATGACCTCACTGATATGAGGAATTCTTAATCTCAGGAAACAAACTGAGGGTTGCTGGAGTGGGGGGTGGGGTGGGAGGGATGGGGTGACTGGGTGATGGACACTGGGGAGGGTATGTGTTCTGGTAAGCGCTGTGAATTGTGCAAGACTGTTGAATCTCAGACCTGTACCTCTGAAACAAATAATGCAATATATGTTAAGAAAGAAAAAAAGAAGAAGAAGAATGTAGCAGGAGGAGAAGAATGAAGGGGGGGCAATCGGAGGGGGAGAAGAACCATGAGAGACGATGGACTCTGAAAAACAAACTGAGGGTTCTAGAGGGGAGGGAGGTGGGAGGATGGGTTAGCCTGGTGATGGGTATTGAGGAGGGCACGTTCTGCATGGAGCACTGGGTGTTATGCACAAACAATGAATCATGGAACACTATATCTAAAACTAATGATGTAATGTATGGGGATTAACATAACAATAAAATTAAAAAAAAGAAAAAAAAAAAAGAACTCCCAATTTGGAATAAAGCATTTTCATCAATTTTTTTTCTAACCACATGTTAAAGAAGGTTTCATAATAATCACTTTCACCAAACTGGGTTTTTATATCAATTACACTTTCAATAGGTTAAACAAAAACATACTTTCTTATCAAATTCCCCAATGCTTTTATTAAATTGGTAATTGTACAAGTTATCTTGGTGGCATTTACTTAATATGAGAAGTAGATTAATGAAAGAGAAAAATGGCAGGATTAAAAATAACAATTATTCTTGAAATGAGAAATTAAATGACCACATGAAAAATTTCTCTTTCCTTCCTTTGGCTATCTTCCCAACATTACTAATTTGTTCTCTAGAGAATAAAAGACATAAGTGTCTACTGATGAAACATCCAGAAAACAGTTGTTCTCAAGCCATTAATAATGGAAAAAAAAAACTGGGGAGAATTCAGCCCAATCATTTTAGCTTTGGAACATTTGTTTTCAATTTAGACATTTGATTGAAGTGTTCAGTACCTACCAGAACAGTTTAACTGATACTCATTTGGATTCTGAGAAGAAGATGTCTCTGTGAGACATCTCAGAATGGTTATAATGACACTGTCTAGGTTATTTAAACTCTCTCTTTGGTTCCCTGGTGTTATGTGTCCCAAAGTTTTTGTGGCACTGAAGTGTGAAATCCATGGCTACAATTAAGAGTGTCATCTTTAAATACTTTTAACAATCTCCTTTTTGATGCTTTGTGTCTTTCAATCTGGATCTCCTGCCATCTCTTCAAGGAAAAAAGGAAGCCTCTATGAAGTTAGAAGACAAGGAAACCAAGGAAGTTCCATTTTATTTGCTAAGTTTCTAAGGTCTTATCTCTTGTGAAGTTGTCCATAACTAGTTTTGCCTTTGACCAATATACCTTTTTCTAGGTATATTATACTTAAAGGTGATCTACTGCCATCAACTTCTTCACCTCCATTCTTCAAATGGTAAGAAAACCATTTGGCTCTCTTAAATAATGTGCATGGGGGCCAGGGTGGGCTAGGGGTGGGAGAATGGATAAAAAAGGTCAATGATTTGCAATAATTCAGATATTTTGTGTGTGTTCATTTCTCACACACTTGATATAAGTTTAAAGCATGGGGACTTAGGTAAGATGACAGAAGGATTAAATTGAATAGGTTTGGAAAGGAGAAATTTTGGTGGAGGTGTAAGGAATTAGGATGCTTTACCTAAGAAGAGTAGATTGGAAATCAATGAAGCACAACCCAGGAGTCCAGAGGCAAATAATTTTGACCGAATTAATAATGCCCAAACTGTAGACTAACACCTAGTTGTCAAACCTGAAAACATGGGTTATTATTGAGCTATTTCTAAATACTGTCATATTTTTCATTTATTACACATAAAGATAGATTTCTCAGGTAAAAATGAAATACAGTAAAATGGGGTCAGCATTTGGGTATAATAATGGATATAGGTATAGAATAGTATATAGATATGGTATAATACAGGCATATAGGTATAGTATAATAATAATCATAGAAACATTGTGAGGAGTCTGCAAATTTCCTGTTGCTTCAACTATAAAATATCCACTCACTTGTTTAAAACAAATATCACTTTCTTCCACAAGTGCTTAGGCCACAGATAACCAAATGGTATATCATTCTGGTAGCATTGTGATTAAAGCCAACTATTTCATGAATGATTTTATTTATTGCATTTTGTGGCCCACTTTGGACACATCAAGAAGCAGTATCCAAAAGATGGGAGTGCTCTTTATTAATGGCTGTGGCTGCTGGTTGGTCAGATGTTGTGAGGCTGTGTTTGAAGTACAAGGTGATGCACATTATGTGGTTAAGGGGGCAAATAGCTCACAGCATCACCTCTCTGACTGATGTCATTAGCTTTCTTTTTTTCCCAGAGACCCCATGTTGTCCTGACTCAAGAGGTCTTTCAAGTTAGCCTTTTGGTACAGAGTGACTTTACAGGGAATAGCAAAAGCAAATATTTACCCTTCTGTCCCCTCATGTATACATTTGCAATGGTAAAATATTAAGTAATTAATTAACTTAATTAATTAAATTTATTTTTAGTTAATTAAATTTATTTTTATTAAATTTAATTAATCAATTAATTAATCTAATAATAGACTCAGGAGTAATCTATTGATATATAGACTGTCTATTATATACAAGACTGTTCTAATGGCTGTAAATATAAAGGCTATTCAGAGGATGGCTCTACCCTCAAATAGGTCACATTGTAGTTGGAAGACAGAAACAGCAGATAAAACCCCCAGGGAGACTGCTACAAGTTGTGGAAACAAGTTGAAAAACTACCATGGGGGTAGGGGACAGTGTTCTCCCTGGTCTGAAGTTTGAGAGCATCAAGGAGAGATTGAAGGTGTCTTTATGGAACTCTGATTACCATCAGGGTCTAGTCCGTTTTATTTGGAAAAGGATTAAATATAAAGCTTATAATATACAGTAAGTAAGATAAACCAGATTCTAGGATGCTCTGGTAAAGTGTCTTCCTGATTCCTCAAGTGCCATTCTGTTCTGCAGAGGCTCCAGGATGTTTTCTCTTGAGCCGGGTTTCTTCCCTTGGGCTTATTCTTTCCTATCTCAGTACTAAAATTGCTGAACTAAGTATAGGTGATTATGTTTCTATGCATATATATTTCTGTAAATGAGTAGTAATATGTTTTTTTAGTCAAAAATATATTATGCACATATTTACATGACCAAAAAAACTAAACTACATCACTATTATCAACAGGTGTAAGGTAAGTTGCATAAAGTTTAATTTTGTTAATCTGGTAATGTTGATTATTTAGATTGTTTCCAGTTTATTTTTACTATCAAAAGCAATGATTCATTAGTATCTTTGCATACACTCGCATTTTCAAACTATTTTTTCCTAAGAATAAATTTATAAAAGTAGCTAAAGTGTAGATATTTGATATCAATAAATATTGCCAAAAACATCTAGAGAAATTATTTTAATTTTCACTCACACTAGCAGTGCATGAGAGTGCATGAACTCACTTCCTCATATTGAAAATCCTAAGGGGCGCCTGGGTGGCTCAGTTGGTTAAGTGTCTGCCTTCGGCTCAGGTCACAATTCCGGGGTCCTGGGATGGAGTCCCGCATCGGGATCCCTGCTCAGCGGGGAGTCTGCTTCTCCCTCTCCTCCCTGTTTGTTCTCTCTCTCTCGCTATCCCTGTATCTCTCTCTTAAATAAATAAAATCTTTAAAAAAATCTCAAATGTATGGGGTTCTTGGCTGGCTCAGTTGGTGGAGCATGTGACTCTTGATCTCAGGGTTGTGAGTTAGAGCCCCATGTTGGGTGTAGAAATTACTTACAAAATGAAATCTTAAAATAAAGAAAATCCTAAATGTTACTGTCATCCTTTAAACATATCTTTTTCTTATTAAAAATAACATTTCTTTGTCAAACAGATTTGAGTACTGTATAAATTTTTCTTTCAGAAATGCACATATATTTATTTTATTCAAGTATTTGAGCCATCTTATCTAAAGATTGTGAGTTTAAAAGAAAAGTCTTAGGGGTGCACCTGGATGGCTCAATTGGTTAAGTTTCTGACTCTTGACTTTGGCTCAGATCATGATCTCAGGGTCATGAGGTTGAGCCCCACATTGGGCTCTGCACTCAGTGCAGAGTCTGCTTGAGATTCCCTCTCCCCCTGCCCCTCCCCCAGCTCTTGCTCTTTCTCGTTCTCAAATAAATAAATAAATAAATAAATAAAATCTTTATAAGTAAATAAATAGAATAAAAATTTTATTCTTTAAGTTGCATTTTTTTTTTAAATCTCTGTAGGGGAGACAACACTTTACCTCTACTCATGTTATGTTTAGCTGGGACTCTTTAACAAAATGATGAATTAACAAAAGAAAAACAACTTATTAATATGTGCAGTGTACAACACCTGGGAGAAACCTCGACAAAAAAGTAACTCAAGGTGATGGATTAGAAATGAGGCTCAAATAACATGTTCAACAAAGAATGATGAATTCATAGAGAAATGACAGGACAAAAGAAAGCACTTCTAGGCTTCCAAAAGCAGCAAACTGGGAATGTAAATACAAGAGAGGAAACTAATAGAGTAAGGTTTGTTTGCAGATTTATCAGGTACCCTCTCTAGGCTGCTGAGAGTCTGTCTCTAGGAGAAGGATAATTTATATTTTGCCTTGAGGCAGGAAAGGGAGAGGATTTTCTGAGTTTGCCTCTTCTTAATTTCCTTCAGCTCAAAATAATTTTTATGTCAGAGAAACATCTGGGAGTGATATATTCCATTTCTCTTCATCTCCATATACATATTATGAAATTAATCTTTCCATTTATTTGAATTCTTATTTTATGTGCAGCACCAATTATATGCTATGATTTTTGTGTATCTTTTGGGGGGTCATGGTGGTGAAGGATGTTTATTTCTAACCACTCTTTTCTGTCCAGTTGTTCAACTTCTATATTTTATATAGATCTCACAGAGGTGAATATACTGTCAAATTTTAGCATTTTTCCCCCTGGACATTTAACACATGCTCATTCTTTCAGATAAAATTTAGAATTATTTCACCAAGTTTCCTATTGGGCTTTCAATTAAGAATGCATTTTATTAGTTTCACACTTTTCTCCGAGTTTAGTATGTTACCAGCGATTTCAACATTTTGTTGATATTATGTGCCAATATTTTGTTGATATTTTTGTTGATATTATGAACAAATATGCAACAAATATAAACATTATGAGGGCATTTGATGCTATTACTGACAGCAGAGAGTGTCCCTGTGGGAAGTTATGTGAGCTGAGACCTGAGGCTATGGAAACCAGAGGAAGGGAGAATTATGCTCCTCGCAGGGGGAATTTCTGAGTCTGGTTACTTGCTAGGAGACAAATGCTAGAAATCGATGGAGCACCAGAGAACAGAGGATGAATGTTCAGGCTACTGAGAGCCATGAAACCCACATTCAGGACTATGGATTACAAACAATGCAGAGCTCTACAGAGTGTTGAGAGGTAGTGGGTTTATATGAACAGATTTGCAGATATGTTATTCTTAATGCACTGCTGTGTTTAATGACTAATATTAACTTGGGGAATTTTAATCTACAAGTGAGAGTTGTTTATAATTATAGGGCAGTGGTGTTTTTTTTTTCAGGTCCTCTGATATTTTAATGAATGATGTATCTGTAATTTTATTTATTGGGTTTTTCCTATATAATAGAATCACTTTATTTTTTTTAAGTTTTTATTTAAATTCCAGTTAGCTAACATACAGTGTAATATTAGTTTCAGGTGTACAATTTAGTGATTCAACACTTCCATAAACACCCAGTGCTCACCTCACAACAAGTTCATTCCTTAATACCCATCACCTATTTAACCCATCTGCCCAGCCACCTCCCCTCTGGTTCTCTATAGTTAAGAGTCTGTTTCTTGGTTTAAATTATATTCCATATATACTTAAGTCACTCGCTTTTTTACATCTTTTAAGTCTATATCTTCCATTTTTGTACCTCTTCTGATTTGCTTTCTTAGAGTGAAACTACACTTTAAAAGCAGGGGTTTTATCTATTACATTGTTGCAAACTAACAATTGTTTTCTATCTAATCTCATTATATGCTTTTTTTTTTACCTCCTGCACTATATAATGTATTTTTCTTCATATTTTTCAGTGTTTTAGAATGCACACACACACACACACACACATTCTTGTGTCTCATTCTAATACTAGTACTGATTAATTGCTCTTTTCCTTATAGTTTTCTTTTTGAGTCATGAGTTTAAAAAAATCTATCTTTCCTCACTCATTAATTAAAAGAAAAATGTTACACTTTTGGTGATTGTATATTCATTTATCACTGGTTCCTTCCACTAGAATATTTGTTCCAAGAGAGAACACTGTCAATGTATCTTCAGCTCCTAAACCAATGGATCACGATACATAGTTAAATGGAAAAAAAAAAAAAGAATTAATGCAGGCTTTCTGGTGTTCCCTAAATTTCAATGTAAATGAAATCTGCTTTTTTATGTAGATAATTTGCATTCAATTTTCCAACCTTCATATATATATATAATTGTTGTTAAGAGTTATTTTTAATTATATGCAATTTTGCAATCATATTTACACTCTTTTTAAACGAATATACTTAAACTGATTTCAGTGGTCATTATTAGTAACATTACACAGTTTCTGCTTTATTCCTACTTCTCAATTTTTTTCATCTACAGAAATATCTGGATCTATCTTAGCGTTTATTTCTCACATATATCTCAGAATGTCTTCCTGGGTCATTCACATATTACTGACAACTCATATATACCTAATAATATTGACAATAACCCTTATTAAACACTTAGCACATTCTGTGCATGGTCTGAGAAATTTATGTTTATTAACTGGTGTAGTCCTGGAGACATGTGTCAGTCCTGGCATTACAGAACCGATGGGAAAACTAAGGCAAAAACAAGATAAGTAAATTGACAGTGGTCACACATCTGGGTACTGAAGAAAGAACCAAACCCAGGAAAACTCTGGCTCTGGAACACTCACTTTTTTTTTTTTAAATTAACATATAATGTATTATTTGTTTCAGAGGTAGAGATCTGTGATTCAACAGTCTTACACAATTCACAGCGCTCACCATAGCACATACCCTCCCCAATGTCTATCACCCAGCCACCCCATCCCTCCCACCCCCCACCACTCCAGCAACCCTCAGTTTGTTTCCGGAGATTAAGAGTCTCTTACAGTTTGTCTCTCTCTCTGGTTTCATCTTGTTTCATTTTTCCCTCCTTTCCCCTATGATCTTCTGTCTTGTTTCTCAAATTCCTCGTATCAGTGAGATCATGTGATAATTGTCTCTCTCTGGAACACCCACTTTTAACTCCAACATCACATGTCTTCTGTTTTGGACATTTCTTCCCTTTTATTTGGTTTTTATCATTATCAAAAAGACATTTGTGGCCAGTCTGAATTTTATTTTGTTGTAAGTGACTGTTTTTCTCCTTTCTTTTATTCCATCTGTATGCTTCTAGATTTTTTTGTACTTCTTTACTTCCTGCTTGTCTTTCCTCTATTTCTCCCTTCCTTCCTTTTTTTTTCCTTCCTTCCTTCCTCTTCTCTTCTTCTCCTTCTTCCTCTTCTTCCCTTTTCATATTGCTTTCACCTCGATAATTTGCAAGGACACACATAAGTGTATGTATCATTTATTACGGAAAACATCCATACACACAGTCTGTTTGTTCCTTTCCCAACAGTTTTCTTCTTTTCAACTTGTTAATAATTCTCTTATATTTGTGGAAGCACTCTTTTCAAAGCCACTGATTATTTATACTTTAATTTTGTATTGCCATTATCCCATATCTATTACTTTGTTTCTTATCATTTAATCTCTGTCCTTGTATGTTTCCAGGGAGCTACTCAAATTTTATTCCCCACAGTTGTGATACAATTTCATATCATCAGCACTGTTCTTTCCTGCCTTTCCTATAATTTCTCACCCTGGTACCATAGTTTTAGTTGTCCTGGGTAACTTTCTCTTTCCCTTTCAGGGATTAGTGTATTAATCTATGTGTTTCTCCTCTCCTTAAAAGTCCCTAGCTTTACTTGGTCTCCTTGGCTTTTCTATGGGCTCTTTCTGATTTTAGCTCACCACTAGGAACTTAGTAAATATGCTGGTACCTCTTTCTAGAGGATCCCCACTCTGGACATATAGAAGCCAAATAAACAACCATCTCCTCCCCACTCCTCAACACACAATCCATTCAGCCTGTCTAAAATTAACAAGCAAAACTGTACAATTATGTTTCAATTTTTGTTGAAAGATTAGGAAAAAGTTAGAGAAAATATTAGATTTCTAGTTAGCTTACTTGTATTTTCCATCACTTGTGCATGTTTCCCACTTTCCTGAGTCAGGTCTCCAATTCACTCTGTTGAGACTGTTCCTCTAAGCACCTCTCTTGTAGGCATTTTGGCAAAACTCTACTCCTCTTCTAAATAATTGCATGAGGAAATTATTTCTGGGGTGTGGGGATGAAGATGGGAAAGCAGAATCTACCCCAGAGTAGATAATGACTCAGAGAGAGGCAGCCAGTCCTTTGTCTGAGTGGATCATTACTTGTCAGCCTCCTGTAATTTGGTGGGCAAAACTGGACAGATCTTTCCCAACCAGGTAATGACTAGTGTCCATCTTTTTATTTGTCAACATTGTTGAGAGGGAATTATTTTTTCAGCTTCAAAGTATATTAACTAACTGGAATTAAAATTAAAAAAAAAAACTCAATAAAAGTAAATAAAAAGAAAAAAAAGTAAATTTGAGCCAGGCTATGTGGGGAGTTTGCAGACACCTTCAAATTATTTTTTTTTAATGTTCTGGTTGTTCATGCAATGGTAATTATTACCTAGTGTCTTATTCCTCAGTGATTAATCTGAAAGTGAAATTTAGAAATGATAATCTTTCTGGAATGAGTTTTTCCAGAAACTAGTTTGCACAAGTCCCAACCTCTCACTGAGAATTCCCACAAATGACAATCATTAGTGTGATCAAGAAAAATGTTCTGAAAGTCTATCATTTTAAGTAATTTGGAAGACATTGCATGGAAGGATTGGGTAGTATGTGTTCCATGGGTTGTAACTAAGAAATGAAATGTTACCACAGCAACAAATTGTGAGTATTCAGAACACCAGAATAATCCCCCTACCATAGTAGCTTATGCTAGATTAGCAATTAAATATATTTAACTATATAATTAAATATAATTAATATATAATTAAATATATATTAACATTTGCATAAATAATATGATATTTAATCATTACAGCAACACATAGGGTTTCTGTGATAACCTTTAATAAGGATAGTAGAACTGACACCATAAAGACCCCTTACTCCAAACTGCAGTTCTTGGCCCAGGACACTGCCTCCTAATTCCACACACATATAGCTGCATCACCTGCCTCTTTCCACAGTATAATAGCTCAGTACATGCAATGGGTAAAATAATTTTCCAATAATTCAAAAATTATATTTGGCCTTGGAAGAATGGCAAAACTAGTGAAGAATTTGGGGGGAGGATTCTCTTATTTTCATTCTATATAAAAGATGCAAATATACTACCAGTAGGAGGATTCTCTTATTTTCATTCTATATAAAAGATGCAAATATACTACCAGTCCTTATACTCTCTGAGACCTTGCAGGATATCCTGTTGCCCTTTAACCTATGTAGTACTTCATGTACCCTTTATTCGGGTATCATGCCTAAGGCTTATGACTGACCATATCAGGATGCTCTTGAGAGTAAAGCAAAAGGGGGAGGAACACATGCTAAAACAACTGGGATCCTGGGACAGGAGGCACAACTGAGACTGCCCCAGAATTACCTGGATGGGAGTTCCCCTCTTGTAAATCTTTCCAAGTCCACAAAAATGCAAAATCAAGTGGAAAAAAATCATTAGCTCAAATATACAAAAGGGAAACAAACAAACAAACAAAAACAACAGAGTGAACGTTTGTTTAAATTCTCAAAAAATATTACAAGTTGTCAACTAACCTCAATTCTGCTGATAATATTTAGAAAATAATTTGACTTCCTTACCTTGGCATACATGCCTTAAAATCTGACCTCTGGCAACTCACTGCCCTCTCAGTCACAAGGCTCTGCTTGAACTATCCTGAACATTAGCTCATTTCTGCCTTAGGGATTTTAAATTGATATTCATTCTGCAGAAACATCTTTCCCCCAACTCTTCACATGGATTCTCCTTTGCTACACTTCATTGCCTATGTTAAACTTTTCCTCATAGTATTGATGAGCATTATCCAGAACCATCATTGTCCTTTATTTGCTTACTCTCTTTATCTCACAACTAGAGCCATAAGTCACATGAGACACCTCCTCTTTTGTTTACAATAGTATCCATAGTGTGTGGAACACAGGAAACTCTCCATAAATAAAGGTTGGAGTGTGAATGATTAAAAAAATCAACAAATGAGTGAAGAAACAAATAAGGTTGATTAATGATCAGATGGACAATGTTGTAATCCAATTTACTATAGCTCATAATTTTCAGCTGTATCAACAACTTAATAGTTATTTCTAGATGAGGCTGATCACTTTTATAGTTGTGACAAAAATTCTCAACTCAATAAAACATCTTAATAAATTGTTTGGTTATTTGAACTAACTCGATTGTTTTGCAGTCATATCCATGTTTCAGATAAAGGAAGTCAACTCCAGATGAAGAAGACTCTCTGGGGCTCACATGTTCTGCAGTAATAACTGAACTCCCTTAAACCAATCATCAGTTGCCAAATGTTCATTCATCTTCATGCCACGGAGACTCAACTTTCGAATTATTCTTCAACAAGAAGAAATATCCAAGAACGAAAAAGTTGCAAATATACCCTACAACATATACACACATACTAAAGGCTTAATATTAGTTATGTAAATAATTTTAATTTAATAATGCTTCTATAATAAGACATATTATATACTGGAACTTTCATTAACACCCCCACTTATTTCCTTATACCCCCAGGTCCAACTCAACACCATGGGTGGAGACAATAAAACCTTTTCAAGTGACTTCACCCTCACAGGGCTCTTCACTCAAAGTGCAGCCCCAGGCTTCCTTTTCAGCATCATCTGTGCCATCTTCTTCATGGCCATGATAGCTAATGGGGTCATGATCTTCCTGATTCACATAGACCCTCACCTCCACACCCCTATGTACTTCCTGCTCAGCCACCTCTCCTTTATTGACATGATGTACATCTCTACCATTGTGCCCAAGATATTGGTCGATTATCTTGTGGGCAAGGGGACCATTTCCTTCATTGCCTGTACAGCCCAGTACTTTCTCTACATGGGCTTTGTGGGGGCTGAATTTTTCCTGCTGGGACTCATGGCTTATGACCGCTACGTGGCCATCTGCAACCCCCTTCGCTATCCTGTCCTTATGAGCCACCGGGTCTGTTGGGTGATCTTGGCCAGCTCTTGGTTTGGTGGTGCTTTGGACAGCTTCCTTCTCACCCCTATCACCATGAGTCTCCCATTCTGCAGTTCCCACATGATCAATCATTTCTTCTGTGAAGCACCCACCATGCTGAGGCTGGCCTGTGGTGACAAAGCTGCCTATGAAATGATCATGTACATATGCTGTGTCGTGATGCTGCTGATCCCCTTCTCTGTGGTGATTGCTTCCTATGCCCGGATTCTCATCACAGTGCACCAGATGAAGTCAGCAGAAGGGAAGAAGAAGGCCTTTGCCACCTGCTCATCACACATAATGGTGGTGACGTTTTTTTACGGGGCTGCCTTATACACATATATGCTTCCCCAACCCTACCACACACCAATCAAAGACAAGGTCTTCTCTGCCTTTTACACCATTCTCACTCCTTTGTTAAATCCTCTCATCTACAGCTTGAGGAACACAGATGTAACCGGGGCCTTTAAAAGGGTTTTGGCAAGATGTCAAGGGGATCCTGGTGTGTCAAGGGAAGGATTCTGAAAGTCTAAGTCATCCACATCTGCTCAGGGGTACACGGGTGCTGTTATTCCGGGTTATACCGTGGGTAATATGAAAAATGCATTCGGCAACTGCCAATGCCAATTACGTTGAAAGGTGCATCAGCGCTACTTTCGTCAAAAATGTGAAACCAATTGTAACATTCACACATGAATAATGCCAAAGTGCCTAAATACCGCTGATGTTTATTCCTTCTTTGTGTCCACCCATTCTGTTACTGGACTCAGTGGGTACCTTTCCTCAGTGAGTGTAAGCCAATTGTACATCCAAGGCTTACACTCAGTCTGGGTGTGGAAGCTTTTGTTTACTTACAGTAAACAAGCAGAACACTGGAGATATTTCCTAAAGCAGTGTCTCTCCTGGGGATAATGCAGTTAGCTTTTATTCAGTATGCAGAGGAGTCAGAGTCCAGAAGATCGCATATACACTAGGGAACTTATATATATCCTATTACTTAGGCATTCTAGTTTTACTGTGCATGCTTAGCATATACCATAAGTTCAAAAAATGGCCTAAGCTCTAACCCTGAGAGGAGATTTTAGTATTATAATGCACTAAAGTTAACTGTAGAGCAGTCTCAGGGGGCTTCTGCACATGCTTCAACTCTGACCTGTTTCAAACTGGTTTTGTGTTAGATTTCATATCTGTGCATGTCATGTCCTCTTCTAAAGGTGTTGGTGCTTTGCCTTTTCATGTGGTTCTTCTGAGTTGGGTTCCTTAAAAACATCTTATAGAAATAACTTTACATACCACCTGGAGTGACCCTTTATGTTGGTTACAATTCCAGTTATTATCTCATACTATTTCTCTGATTGTAATTAATGTATATTTGATCCCAAATGTCTGGTTAATATTACATACTCTGCTCACTTTCAGTGTTCTCACAAGAATTAGTGATTTTTATTACGCTGTTTAAATGGTCCATTGGTGGAGTTTATAGAAGGGTTAGGTGTGCATACATTTGAAAGATATTTAAAAGATACTAAAATATCAAAACACCTCCAAGGGAATACTTAAATAGGCTCAGATATTTAGAAAATCCAGACATCCTCTTTTTGAGTAGCAACTGAAAACATTCTTCCTTTAGGTAAATTTGGAGCTGGAGAAAATGAACCATGCACTTTTGCAGAAATGCAGATTAATCCTCTATAGGTCAATTTTATGGTGTTATATTTGTTAAATGGTAAATAGTCATTACATCAGAAGACACTGAGAGATGGGAGAGAAAAAAGTGCTCCATTAATTCATAAATTCAGTAATCCTTTTTAAGTCTTCAATTCATTAAGATTTTTTTTAAAGATTTTATTTATTTGACACAGAGAGAGAGGGAACACAAGCAGGGGGAGTGGGAGAGGGAGAAGCAGGCTTCCCGCAGAGCAGGGAGCCCGATGAGGGGCTCGATCCCAGGACCCTGAGATCACGACCTGAGCTGAAGGCAGATGCCAAACGACTGAGCCACCCAGGTGCCCCAAGATTATTTTAATACTGTTTTTCTCATTTAACTTTATTTTTTAATTTAAATTCAATTAGCCAACCAATAGTACATCATTAGTTTCAGATGTAGTGTTCAATAATTCATCGGTTGTGTATAACACCCAGTGCTCATCACATCAAGTCTCCTCCTTAATGCCCATCAGACAGTTACCCCATCCCCACCACCCTCTCCCTTCTATAATCCTCAGTTTGTTTCCCAGAATCCAGAGTCTCTCATGGTTGGTCTCCATCTCTGATTTCTTCCCATTCAGTTTTCCCTCCCTTCCCCTATTGTTCTCCACACTAATCCTTATATTCCACATATGAGTGAAACCAGATGATAATTGTCTTTCTCTGCTTGACTTATTTCACTTAACAAAATACCCTCTAGTTCCATCCATGTAGATGCAAATGGTGGGTATCCATCCTTTCTGATGGCCGAGTAATATTCCATTGTATGTATGAACCACATCTTTTTTATACATTCATCTGTTGAAGGGCATCTCAGCTCTTTCCACAGTTTGGCTATTGTGGACATTGCTGTTATGAATATTGGGGTGCATGTGCCCCTTCTTTACACTATATCTGTATCTTTGGGGTAAATACCTAGTAGTGCAATTGTTGGGTTGTAGAGTAGCTCTATTTATAACTTCCTGAGGAACCTCCATAATGGGGAGGGAACTGATCCTCAAAACTGGGCATTTATTTCAGCTCCATTTTTTTTTTCTTTTTCTTTTCTTTCTTTCTTTCTTTCTTTCTTTCTTTCTTTCTTTCTTTCTTTCTTCTTTCTTTTTTTCTTTCTTTCTTTCTTTCCTTTCTTTTTTTTTGAAGTGAAGTGAAAGTTTATTAAGTGAAGGTGAGAGCAGAAAGGAAAGAAGAAGCTCTCTAGAGTGAGAGGGGTCCTAAGTGGGTTGCCACTGAGGGCTTCTAGTGACAGTTCATTATTGAGAATTGACTGGGAAGCTTGTGGCCTTGAGTTTCTGGTGCTGCCTCGGTTTGAGTTTAGACTATTGCTACAGTGTAATCATGGAAAATGGCCAAACTTCAAAGAATTAAGTCATTAAGGATGCTATCCATAGTTCAGCTCCATTTTTTCAAGAAATTCTGTCCATCATTTAATGTCAGTGGTACCCAATTTCTGTTTCTGTGAAATTTGAGCTAATATACGTTTTTCGTTATAAGATTTTAAAGATTAAATATGAAAAATGTAACAAATTCTAGTATTATTTTAGCTATTCTTAACAAATGTAATTGCTTTTCATCTTCATTATATCTGTGCCTTTTCTTTTTTACTTACCCCAGATTCCATTTTCTATTCTTCACATATATAAGCACACTCCCTTGTTAAGTATGCTAAGGTACAAAGGACTGATAATGGGTAAAATTAATATTCCAACTACAAGAATTGAAAATAAATTTTACTAGGGCAATTAGAAAAAGGGTAAATAGGCATACTTTCAAAATGTAGCAATTAAAACAATAAGTATATAGCACTACACACCTATTAGAATGGCTACAATCCAAAATACTGACAATGCCAAAAACTGGTGAGATACAGTAACTGTCATTCATTGCTGGTGGGAATGCAAAACAGTACATCTACTTGAAAAGACAGTTTGGTGGTTTGTTACAAAACTAAACACAGCCTTACCATACAATCTGGCAATTGTGTTTCTCATGATTTATCCAACTGATTTGGAAACTTAAGTTTACACAAAAACCTGCAAGTGAATGTTTATAGCAGCTTTTTTCATAATCACCAAAAACTTAGAATTAATAAAAATATCTTTAGTAGGTGAATGGACAAACTACAGTACATTTAAACAATGAAATATTTTTTCTTATTTTTTTCTTTTTTTTTTATTATGTTATGTTAATCACCATATATTACATCATTAGTTTTTGATGTAGTGTTCCATGATTCATTGTTTGCATATTGTTATATGCAGTGCTCCATTCAGTACGTGCCCTCTTTAATACCCATCACCAGGCTAACCCATCCCCCCACCCCTCTCCCCTCTAGAACCCTCAGTTTGTTTCTCAGAGCCATACTCTCTCATGGTTTGTCTCCCCCTCTGATTCCACCCCTTCATTTTTCCCTTCCTACTATCTTCTTTTTTAAAAAACATATAATGTATTATTTGTTTCAGCGGTACAGGTCTGTGATTCAACAGTCTTACACAATTCACAGCGTTCACCATTGCACATACCCTCCCCAATATCTATCACCCAGCCGCCCCATCCCTCCCACCCCCCACCACTCCAGCAACCCTCAGTTTGTTTCCTGAGATTAAGAATTCCTCATATCAGTGAGGTCATATGATACATGTCTTTCTCTGATTGACTTATTTCGCTCAGCATAATACCCTCCAGTTCTATCCACGTCATTGTAAATGGCAAGATTTCATTCCTTTTGATGGCTGCATAATACTCCGTTGTATATATATATACCACATCTTCTTTATCCATTCATCTGTTAATAGACATCTTGACTCTTTCCATAGTTTGGCTATTGTGGACATTGCTGCATGTACCCCTTCAGATCGCTACATTTGTATCTTTGAGGTAAACACCCAGTAGTGCAATTGCTGGGTCATAGGGTAGCCCTATTTTCAAATTTTTGAGGAACCTCCATACTGTTTTCCAGAGTGGCTGCACCAGCTTGCATTCCCACCAACAGTGTAGGAGGGTTCCCCTTTCTCCACATCCCTGCCAACATCTGTCATTTCCTGACTTGTTAATTTTAGCCATTCTGACTGGTGTGAGGTGGTATCTCATTGAGGTTTTGATTTGGATTTCCCTGACGCCGAGCCATGTTGAGCACTTTTTCATGTGTCTGTTGGCCATTTGGATGTCTTCTTTGGAAAAATGTCTGTTCACATCTTCTACCCATTTCTTGATTGGATCATTTGTTCTTCGGGTGTTGAGTTTGATAAGTTCTTTATAGATTTTGGATACTAGCCCTTTATCTGATATATCATTTGCAAATATCTTCTCCCATTCTGTTGGTTGTCTTTTGGTTTTGTTGATTGTTTCTTTTGCTGGGCAAAAGCTTTTTATCTTGATGAAGTCCCAATAGCTCATTTTTGCCTTGCTTCCCTTGACTTTGCCAATGATTCTAAGAAGAAATTGCTGCAACTGAGGTCGAAGAGGTTGCTGCCTGTGTTCTCCTTTAGGATTTTGATGGACTCCTGTCTCACATTGAGGTCTTTCAACCATTTGGAGTCTATTTTTGTGTGTGGTGTAAGGAAATGGTCCACTTTCATTCTTCTGCATGTGGCTGTCCAATTTTCCCAATACCATTGTTGAAGAGACTGTCTTTCTTCCATTGGACATTCTTTCCTACTTTGTCAAAGATGAGTTGACCATAGAGTCGAGGGTCCATTTCTGGGCTCTCTATTCTGTTCCATTGATCTATGTGTCCGTTTTTGTGCCAGTACCATACTGTCTTGATGATTACAGCTTTGTAATAGAGCTTGAAGTCTGGAATTGTGATGCCACCAGCTTTGCTTTTCTTTATCAACATTCCTCTGACTATTTGGGGTCTTTTCTGGTTCCATACAATTTTAGGATTTTTTGTTCCATTTCTTTGAAAAAAGTGGTTGGTATTTTGATAGGGATTGCATTAAATGTGAAGATTGCTCTAGGTAGCATTAACATCTTCACAATATTTGTTCTTCCAATCCATGAGCATGGAATGTTTTTCCATTTCTTTGAGTCTTCCTCAATTTCTTTCATGAGTATTTTATAGTTTTCTGAGTACAGATTCTTTGCTTCTTTGGTTAGATTGATTCCTAGGTATCTTATGGTTTTCGGTGCAATTGTAAATGGGATCGACTCCTTAATTTCTCTTTCTTCTGTCTTGTTGTTGGTGTATAGGAATGCCACTGATTTCTGTGCATTGATTTTATATCCTGCCGCTTGACTGAATTCCTGTATGAGTTCTAGCAGGTTTGGGGTGGAGTCTTTTGGATTTTCCACATAAAGTATCATATCATTGGCAAACAGTGAGAGTTTGACTTCTTCTTTGCCGATTCAGATGCCTTTTATTTCTTTTGGTTGTCTGATTGCTGTGGCTAGGACTTCCAATACTATGTTGAATAGCAGTGGTGATAGTGGACATCCCTGCCATGTTCCTGACCTTAGGGGGAGAGCTCTCAGTTTTTCCCCATTGAGAATATTTGCTGTTGGTTTTTCATAGATGGCTTTTATGATATTGAGGTATGTACCCTCTATCCCTATACTCTGAAGAGTTTTGATCAAGAAAGGATGCTTTACTTTGTCGAATGCTTTTTCTGCACCTATTGAGAGGATCATATGATTCTTGTTCTTTCTTTTATTAATGTATTGTATCACATTGATTGATTTGCAGATGTTGAACTAACCTTGCAGCCCAGGGATAAATCCCACTTGGTCATGGTGAATAATCCTTTTAATGTACTATTGGATCCTATTGGCTAGTATTTTGGTGAGAATTTTTGCATCCATGTTCATCAAGGATATTGGTCTGCAATTCTCCTTTTTGATGGGGTCTTTGTCTGGTTTGGGGATCAAGGTAATGGTGGCCTCACAAAATGAGTTTGGAACTTTTCCTTCCATTTCTATTTTTTGCAACAGTTTCAGAAGAATAGGTATTAATTCTTCTTGAAATGTTTGGTAGAATTCCCCTGGGAAGCCATCTGGCCCTGGGCTTCTGTTTGTTAGATTTTTGATGACTGCTTCAACTTCCTTAGTGGTTATAGGTATGTTCAGGTTCTCTATTTCTCCCTGGTTCAGTTTTGGTAGTTGATACATCTCTAGGAATGCAACCATTTCTTCCAGATTATCTAATTTGCTGGCATAGAGTTGCTCATAATATGTTCTTAGAATTGTTTGTATTTCTTTGGTGTTGGTTGTGATCTCTCCTCTTTCATTCATGATTTTGTTGATTTGGGTCATTTCTCTTTTCTTTTTGATAAGTCTGGCCAGAGGTTTATCAATCTTGTGAATTCGTTGAAAGAACTAGCTCCTAGTTTTGTTGATCTGTTCTACTGTTCTTTTAGTTTCTATTTCATTGATTTCTGCTCTGATCTTTATTATTTCTCTTCTCCTGTTGGGTTTAGGCTTTATTTGCTGTTCTTTCTCCAGCTCCTTTAGGTGTAGGGTTAGGTTGTGTACTTGAGACCTTTCTTGTTTCTTGAGAAAGGCTTGTATTGCTATATACTTTCCTCTTAGGAGTGCCTTTGCTGCATCCCAAAGATTCTGAACAGTTGTGTTTTCATTTTCATTGGTTTCCATGAATTTTTTTAATTCTTCTTTAATTTCTTGGGTGACCCATTCATTCTTTAGTAGGATGCTCTTTAGCTTCCATGTATTTGAGTTCCTTCTGACTTTCCTCTTGTGATTGAGTTCTAGTTTCAAAGCATTGTGGTCTGAAAATATGCAGGGAATGATCCCAATCTTTTGGTACCAGTTGAGACCTGATTTGTGACCTAGGATGTGATCTATTCTGGAGAATGTTCCATGGGCATTAGAGAGAATGTGTATTCTGTTGTTTGGGGATGGAATGTTGTGAATAGATCTGTGAAGTCCATCTGGTCCAGTGTGTCATTTAAAGTCTTTATTTCCTTGTTGATCTTTTGCTTAGATGATCTGTCCATTTCAGTGACGGGGTTGTTAAAGTCCCCCACTATTATTGTATTGTTGTCAATGTGTTTCTTTGCTTTTG
Organism: Halichoerus grypus; assembly: GCF_964656455.1. Lineage (NCBI taxonomy): Eukaryota > Metazoa > Chordata > Mammalia > Carnivora > Phocidae > Halichoerus > Halichoerus grypus. The sequence continues at coordinate 146,573,425 of NC_135713.1, read as the reverse complement.
TTATTAATTGGCTTATATAATTGGCTGCTCCCATGTTAGGGGCATAGATATTTACAATTGTTAGACCTTCTTGTTGGATAGACCTTTAAGTAGGATATAGTGTCCTTCTTCATCTCTTATTACAGTCTTTGGTTTAAAATCTAATTTTTCTGGTATAAGGATTGCCACCCCAGCTTTCTTTTGGTGTCCATTTACATGGTAAATGGTTTTCCACCCCCTCACTTTCAATCTGGGCGTGTCTTTGGGTCTAAAATGAGTCTCTTGTAGACAGCATATCAATGGGTCTTGTTTTTTTATCCAATCTGATAACTTGTGTCTTTTGATTGAGGCATTTAGCTCATTTACATGCAGGGTAACTATTGAAAGTTACGAATTTAGTGCCACTGTATTGCCTGTAAGGTGACTGTTACTGTATATTGTCTCTGTTCCTTTCCGGTCAATGTTTCTTTTAGGCTCTCTCTTTGCTTAGAGGACCCCTTTCAGTATTTCTTGTAGGCTGGTTTCGTGTTTGCAAATTCCTTTAGTTTTTGTTTGTCCTGGAAGATTGTTATCTCTCCTTCTATTTTCAATGACAGCCTAGCTGGATAGAGTATTCTTGGCTGCATATTTTTCTCATTTAGTGCTCTGAATATACCATGCCAGTCCTTTCTGGCCTGCCAGGTCTCTGTGGATAGGTCTGTTGCCAATCTAATGTTTCTACCATTGTAGGTTACAAATCTCTTGTCCTGAGCTGCTTTCAAGATTTTCTTTTTGTCTCTGAGACTCATAAGTTTTACTATTAGATGTCGGGGTGTTGACCTATTTTTATTGATTTTGAGAGGGGTCCTCTGTGCCTCCTGGATTTTGATGCCTTAAACAATGGAGTATTATACAACAATAAAAAACTGAGCTATCAAGCCATGAAAATACAGGAAGGAGTTTTCAATGTTTAGTACTAAGTGAAAGAAAATAGTCTGAAAAAGCTATATGCTATATGATTCCAGCTATATGACATTCTGGAAAAGGAAAAACTATGGAAAAAATAAAAGATTAATGATTGCCAGGGGCTAATGGAGAGGAAAGGATGAATAGTCAGAACACAAAGGGTTTTAGGGCACTGAATCTATTCAGTATGATGCTGTAGTGGGAGTTATAAGACCTTATGCATTTGTCAAAATTCATAGAATAGAATGAATCCTAATGTAAACTATAGGCTATAGTTAATAGTAATGTATGAAATTAGTTCTTTAGTTGTAACAAATGTACCACACTAATACAAGTTGTTAATAATAGGGGAAAGGGAAAGAATATACGGCAATTCTCTGTACCATCTGCTAAACTCTCAGTAAACCAAAAAAACTAGAATATCATTTTACTAATAAAAAAACTTCTTACAAACCATATAACCCTCTGATACTGTATTTCACTCAAGAAATCAGGGGCACCTGGGTGGCTCAGTCAGTTAAGCATCTGCCTTCAGCTCAGGTCATGATCTCAGGGTCCCGGGATCCAGCACCATATTGGACTCCCTCCTCAGCAGGGAGTCTGCTTGTCCATTTCCCCTTGCCTCTCACCCCCTGCTTGTGCATGTGCTCTCTCTCTCTCAAATAAATAAATAAGTCCTTAAAAAAAAAAAGAAATCCTTAGAAGCTGTCACCAAAATATAGTAGAGCTTGTAGAAATGAGGTGGAGTTGAGCATTAAATGATAAAATCTCATTAATCTTATTAGTCTTATTTTTAGGATTTGGCCGTGTGCATTTGGGGGATGGGGAACAACAAGGCTAATATATTTTGGAAATAAAAGTTAATTAGCATAATATGAACCAAATTCTATTTTGTTTCACTTGTGCTAATGGTAGCATTTCCTTGGAACTCTGCATTCCAGGTCAGGATCCTTTCTCCTCCTGAATATGTAAGAAGGTACTGGTAATGCACAATCTGTGTGTAGAGGATAAATAAATGGTCTATATTTCCCTGTGCTCTGTATTCTTCTCCACACTAGGAGAAAAGAATATTTCAAAAGAAGGCTGCTACTGCAGGAGAAATCCCTCATTAGAGTGTGTGGCATGGTTTTCTTCTCAGAGTATATTTTGTCATTCATTATAAGTCTCAAGCACTAAAAGTGTTATGTATTTTAGACAATCATAGTTGTGCAAAGATAGTAGAAAATTTTGAAGTCCTTTAAAGAAATGTGAAGCCATTCCTCCACTTGTGAGCCATCCAGCCATAGGTTCAGAACAATCAGGTTGAACATCAGTGTTGGAACCTATGGAAAATGTCTCAGAACTTTGTGTTCCCTCTGATAGAAACCCACAAGCAAAAGGTGTAACTTGTGTTCATTAAATAATTAGTAATGACTGAAAGAGTGGTCAGTTTGGCTCTCAGTTCTGCTAGTCATTCACTCTGTCACTTAGATGACTCTGCTTCTTCAGCCTCAGTTTCTCCATAAATGAATGAGCAATATTCTTGCAGATATAATTGCTGATTCCTTCAGAAAGAAATTACCTTGACAACAATGAGTAGTGCACAGGCCCTTGCAGCAACTACAGGAAAAACATGACCAAAGTTTTTAAATTTTGGTTTCTATTTTGATATTTAGAATACCATGAACATGTTTTGCTAAAAATATGTACTTATATATAGCAGATATAGTGATTTTTGTCATTAATTGGTGTCTCTAAGAAGCACAGGATCATCCATGGAAAGGAGGGAGGGTGAACCGATTGAGGACTATGGTGGGACAAGGGAGGCACTGGTCTTCCAGGATCTGCCCAAGGGCCTGACAATCAATAAGCACTCTGTAAATGATGCCCAAAGGAAATGTGGGGAATCCTTCATACAGGAGAAAAACTCAAGAGACTAAGTAATTCTAGAGGAAATCTTGTCAATGACTGATAAATGGGTTTATGTCATGTGCCAATTTCAATGACTGCCCTTGGCTTCCTAGATTTCTGTGTTGAGGATTTTGTCAAGAACAAAGGCTAGAGTTAAGCTTTGTAAGAAGAGTGATGCAATCTCATTAACCAGGATGGACATAGGCTAGATCCTGGGGAATGAGTCCCACGGTTTAGGTACCAAGTACAAATGCCCTGTATATGTGATTACTGATCTTGTTCAAACTGATCATTACAGAGGTAAGGAAGCAGAGTACAGCAAGCTGTATTAGGTTACACAATTTGCTGTCAACAGCAGCACTGGCACAAAATTCAGATCTCTTGCTTCAAATGTGTTTATCTACAGACCTATTTTTGCCGATGAGCAAACCCAACAACTGTTGAAAAAAAGTGTAATGTGTTCTATGAGATGAAGGAGCACAAATGCATGCACACACACACACACACACACACTTTGTAAAAAATGGTTGCCAAGACAAGGAAGAAGTAAAATTTTCAGTTTTTGCAGATGACATTATACTCTATATAGGAAACCCAAAACATGCCACCAAAAATGCTAGAACTAATAAACAAATTTAGTAAAGTTGCAGGATACAAAATAAGCATACAGAACTCTGTTGCATTTCTATACAATAATGAAGCTGCAGAAAGAGAAATTAAGGAATCAATCCCATTTACAATTGCACCAAAAATTACAAGATACTTAGAAATAAACCTAAGCAAAGAGGTAAAAGACCTGTTCTCTGAAAACTATAGAACACTGATGAAATAAATTGAAGATGACACAAAGAAATGGAAAGACATTCCTTAGTCATGAATTGAAGAAAACACATTGATAAAGTCTCTATACTACCCAAAGCAATCTACACATTTAATGCAATCCTTACCACAATATCATCAGCTTTTTCACTGAGCCAGAACAAACCATCTTAAAATTTGTATGGAACCACAAAAACCCGAAATAGCCAAAGCAATACTGAAAAAGAAAAGAAAAGCTGGAGGCACCACAATTCCAGACAAAGTTATGTTACAAAGCTGTGGTCCTCAAGGCAGTATGGTTCTGGCACAAAAACAGACAAATAGATCAATGGAATAGAATAGAAAACAGAAATGAACCCACAATTGTATGGTCAATTAATCTGGAACAAAGCAGGAAAGACTAACTAAGGGAGAAAAGACCATCTTGTCAACAAATTGTGTTGGGAAAACTGGAGAGCAACATGCAGAAGAATGAACTTGGACCACTTTCTTTCACCATACACACACACACACACACACACAAACTGAATTAAAGACCTAAATGTGAGACCTGAAACCATAAAACACTTAGAGGAGAACACAGGCAGTAACCTCTTTGACATCAGTCTTAGCAACATTCTGGGTATGTCTCCTGAGGCAAGAGAAACAAAAGCAAAAATAAACTATTGGGACCTCATCAAAATAAAAAGCTTCTATACAGCAAAGGAAACAATCAACAAAACTAAAAGGCAACCTATGAATGGAAGAAGATATTTGCAAATGACACATCTGAAAAAAGGGTTAGTATCCAAAATATATAAAGAAATTATAAAACTCAAAAACCAAAAAATGAATAATCCAATTAAAAATGGGCAGAAGACATGAATAGACATTTTTCCAAAGAGGACATCCAGTTGACCAACAAACACATGAAAAGATGCTCAGCATCACTCATCATCAAGGAAATACAAATCAGAACTATAATGAGATATCATTTCACACTGGTCAGAATGGCTAAAATCAAGAACACAAAAACAGGTGTTAGAGAGGATGTGGAGAAAGGGGAACCTTCTTGCACTGTTGGTGGGAATGCAAACTGTTCTCACCATCCTGGAAAACAGTATAGAGTTTTCTCAAGAAGTTAAAAATAGAACTACCCTATGATCCAGCAATCATACTACTATTTACGTCCAAAATACAAAAATACTAATTCAAAGGGATACATACACAATAGCCAAATTATGGAAATAGCCCAAGTGTCCATTGACTGATGCATGGATAAAGAAGATGTGGTGTATAGACATACAATGGACTATTACTCAGCCTTAAAAAAGGAGTGAAATCTTGCCATATGCAAAGATGCGGATGGAGCTAGAGAGCATTATGCTAAGCGAAATAAGTCAGTTAGAGAAATAAAAATACCATATAATTTCACTCCTGTGTGGAATTTAAGAAACAAAACAAAACAAAACAAAACAAAAAAGAAAAAAGGAGAAAGAGAGAGGTAAACCAAGAAACAGACTCTTAACTATAGAGATAAATCTCATGGTTACCAGAGCGCAGGTGGGTGGGTGGGTGGGTGGGTTGGTTAAGTTTGTGATGGGGATTAAGGAGAGCACTTTTATGGTCACAGGGTGATGTATGGAGGTGTGGAACCACTATATTGTACACCTGAACCTAATATTATACTGTATGTTAACTAGTGGAATCTGAATAAAAACTCTTTAGAAAAAAAAAAGAGAGATGGCCTCCAAGAGGTTAAATTCAGAAATCACTGCTGATAGAAAAATTTTGGAGGATTACAAAAAAAAAAAAAAATGTGGAAGTATAATTCCTTACCATGATACGCTATACTTGCCTTAAACTAAGAAAAGATCCAGGTATAATGGTAAAGTAATATACCCATTATTAATAAATTAAAAATAAAGACAAGAAAGGGCACCTGGGACATTCAGTTGGTTAAGTGTGCAACTGTTGATTTTGGCTCAGGTCATGATGACGGGTGGTGAGATCAAGCCTTGCAGCAGGCTCTGTGCTGAGCATGGAGACTGATTAGGGTTCTCTTTTCCTCTCCCTCTGTCCCTCTCCCTCCCTCTCTCTCTCTCTCTCACACACACAAATAAATAAATAAATCTTTGAAAATAAATAAATACATTCATACATACACACACACAAGAAAGTCCATTTTCACCGTGTTGATTGATTGACATAGTTTTGGAAATTCTAAGCAATATAATAAAGATAAAAAATAAGTCCCTCTGTTTTAGAATAAAGAAAATCAAACCTTTATTTTTTGCATTTGATGACTGTGCAAAGTAAACACAATGTGACCCTCTACAAAACCGTTTACTAATTAGATGTTATATGTAGGAGAGCAAAATTAAAAAATACATTAATATTTGGGGCACCTGGGTGGCACAGTCAGCTAAGCATCCAACTGTTGGTGTCAGCTCAGGTCATGATCTCAGGGTTGTTAGATGGAGCCCCACGTTGGGCTCCATGCCCAATGGGGAGTCTGCTTGAGATTCTCTCTCTCCCTCTGCCCCTCCCCCACTCACACACACTCTTACTCTCTTTCTCAAAATAAATAAATAAATCTTAAAAATATACATTAATATTTAAAAACCAGAAGTCCCTCACTTTCCCAGCAATAAACATTGACAAATACCAAAAATTACAAAAACAATAGCAAATGAACTACTTATGAGTGAATTTAATGAGAAATATACAGAATTAATATAATGTAAAATATGGAAAAATATACATAGCACGCACACACACAAACACACAAATATCCACATACCACATACAAATTTAACTCTTCACAAAGGAAGGTAACTGAATACCCAACTAAAGCAGAGTCTAGTACACTCCTAGTTGAGAGAAGAAACTTTATAAAGATGTCAATACTCTTCAAATGAATGGTAAGTCTAGTGTTACTCCAATAAGAACTATAAAGGTTTTGTTGGGGCACATGTGTGGCTCAGTCGGTTAAGCGTCTGCCTTTGGCTCAGGTCATGATCCCAGGGTCCTGGGATCAAGCCCCACATCAGACTCCCTGTTCAGCAGGTAACCTGCTCCTCCCTCTCCCTCTGCCTGCCACTCCACCTGCTTCTGCTCTCTCTCTTTCTCTGTCAAATAAATAAATAAAATTTTTATTTTTTATTTTTTATTTTTATTTAAATAAATTTATTTTTATTTAAATAAGATAAAAATTATATTTTTATTTTATTTTATTTATCTTTTTATTTTGTTTTATTTATTTTACTAAAGATAATTTTTATAAATAAATATCTTTTATTAAAGATTTATTTATTTTATTTAAATAAATAAATCTTAAAAAATTTAAAAAAGATAAAAGGTTTTTGTTGTTGTTTTGAAACATAACAATGAAGTTCTAGAGTTGTTTTCCTTTCTTAAATAAATGGTCAAATAATCATAAAATTAAAAAAGGAAGAAAAAGACCATTATATTTAACACATATAGTACAGAGAACAAATAACATCTTAAAATAATCCAAATGGTGAGGTACAGTTTGAAGAGTTAGAAAAGTTAGTCCATGAAAAATGTAAAAATGTAGTATATGAAAAAAGAAAACTGATATTGAAACTCATCATATAAAGGAATAGTTTCTCAATAATTGGCTTTAGGATAAATACATAGTTATTCAGAGAGAATACAGTAAATCTCTCCTTCAAAATCATATCACAAAATTCCAGACTTCAAAGAATTAAGTGTAAAAAACAAACACAGACAAGAAAACTAATAAAAGTTAAAAAAATATTTCTCAAGTTTGAAGCTATTTAGGCATTTTCTAATCATAGAATTAGTAGAAGAAACTACAGAAGTAATGTTGATGATTTTTACTTCATAACTTAAAAAAATATTATTTAACAAAAAAGCCATGAACAATAATGAAAAAATAGAAAAAAAAAAAACAAACAAGAAAATGCAACAGTATTTGAAACATATTGGCAGACACATAGTCATACTTAATATGAAAAGAGGTTAAATAAGTTTTTAAAATAACACTTCTAATAAATAAAAGAAATAATATTGGAGATAATTTTTAAGATAATAAATATTAACACATTCAAGAAGTTTCAACCTCACTAATTTTTTTAAATAATAATTAAATTCAGTCATCTAGGGTCAATATTACCAGAAATGTAAACATGTGTGTGCCTATTTACTTCTCTTTAGAGACCATTGTGAGGATGTCGGGGAAATAGGAACTATCAACCAATAGGAAAGTAAAATGATGATGTAAAATGCAACTTAAAACGGAAATATTGAAAAAGAAAAACAAAGCTGGGGGCATCACATTGCCTGATTTCAAGCTATATTACAAAGCCGCGATCACCAAGACAGCATGGTACTGACACAAAAATGGACATAGACCAACGGAACAGAATAGAGAGCCCAGATATGGGCCCTCAACTCTATGGTCAAGTAATCTTCCACAAAGCAGGAAAAAATATGCAATAGAAAAAAGACAGTCTCTTCAATAAATTGTGCTGGGAAAATTGGACAGCTATATACAGAAGAATGAAACTCAACCATTCTCTAACTCCAAACACAAAGATAAACTCAAAATGGATGATAGACCTCAGTGCGAGATTGGAATCCATCAAAATCCTAGAGGAGAACATAGACAATAACCTCTTTGACATCAGCCACAGCAACTTCTTTCAAGATACATCTCCAAGGCAAGTGAAAGAAAAGCAAAAATGAACTTTTGTGACTTCATCAAGATAAAAATCTTCTGCATAGCAAAGGAAACAGTCAACAAACAAAGAGGCAACCCACAGAATGGAAGAAGATATTTGCAAATGACACTACAGATAAAGGGCTGATCTATAAAGAACTTCTCAAACTCAACACCGAAAAACAAATCAGCAAGTAAAAAAAAATGGGCAGAAGACATGAACAGACCCTTCTGCAAAGAAGACATAAAAGTGGCTAACAGACACATGAAAAAATGTTCATCATCATTAGCCATCAGAGAAATTCAAATCAAAAGCACATTGAGATACCACCTTACACCAGTTAGAATGGCAAAAATGGACACGGAAAGAAACAACAAATGTTGGAGAGGTTGTGGAGAAAGGGGAACCCTCTTACACTGTTGGTGGGAATGCAAGTTGGTACAGCCACTTTGGAAAAGAGTGTGGAGGTTCCTCAGAAAATTAAAAATAGAGATATGCTATGACCCAGCAATTGCACTCCTGGGTATTACCCCAAAGACACAGATGTAGTGAAAAGAAGGTCCATATGCACCCCAATGTTCATAGCAGCAATGTCCACAATAGCCAAACTGTGGAAAGAGCCGAGATGCCCTTCAAGAGATGAATGGATAAAGATGTGGTCCATATTTACAATGGAATATTACTCAGCCATCAGAAAGGATGAATACCCAACTTTTACATCCACATGGATGGGACTGGAGGAGATTATGCTAAGAGAAATAAGTCAAGCAGAGAAAGTCAATTATCCTATGGTTTCACTTATTTGTGGAACATAAGGAATAGCATGGAGGACATTAGGAGAAGGAAGGGAAAGATGAAGGGTGGGGGGAAATTGGAGGGGGAGATGAACCATGAGAGACTATGGACTCTGAGAAACAATCTGAGGGTTTTAGAGGGGAGGAGAGTGGTGGGACAGGTTAGCCCAGTGATGGGTATTAAGAAGGGCACGTATTGCATGGAGCACTGGGTGTTATGCACCAACAATGAATCATCGAACACTACATCAAAAACTAATGATGTACTGTATGGTGACTAACATAACACAATAAAATAAGATACAATTTAAAAAATGAAATCAAAACTTTAAATATATTTAAACAAATTGACTAAATAATTCTGAATGAAGAAAATGTGAGAAAAAACACTCAAAAATCCACACTCAAAATTAAGTATAAGGATATTTATCATTGCATAATTTATTACTGCCACAATTAAAGCAATATATGTATCAAAAATAAAGCATTGGTTAAATATAATGGAGCATATCCATGTAGAATACCCTGTGAACATTGAACACTACCTTTGGAAGAATATTTCACATCAGAGATACTTCTTATGAAGTAGTTTGTGAACAATGTAAATTACCAAATTATATGAAATACATACATATACCTATGCATATATGTGTTTGTATGTAAATGTTATATATGTGTGTGTGTGTACATATATATATATATATATATAATACTTATTATGTGTCCATACACACAGTGGAAATGCAATTTTGTCATGATGACGTTCTATATGATATGTTTTTGTCAACTATCTCTGGATATTAAGGGAGCTTATAAATTTTTGGGGGGGAGCTTCTAGATTTTTAAACATTTTCTTGTTTTCCTCAGTGCGTGTATTGCCTTAACACACAGATATAATAATTATTAGACTATCAATAAAATGCTAAAATAAATAACATGAATTGGGCTATTTTCATCTTTTTATGTCTTTTCACATTAGTCCACACATTTCTCTAGGAGGAAAAGCTGCTGGAGGAAATTTCTGATGAAATGCTCAGAAAATCAGGGACTTGCCTTTGTGAGCCCAGTGATGGAAACACTTTTCTCAAAGCCCATATGACTCTAGGGCTCACTCTCTTCCACCCCATGAAACACTTCTAATTAGCTGTGACAAATCTGTCTCTTAGTGTCCTCTGCAATCCACAGGGAAGAGGCCTGTTCTTTCCAAGAGCACTTCATTTCATGGCCTTCTCACAAAACTATTTAAGCTCTTGCCTCTTCTCACCCTGGGCGCTCCCCTTGGCGCCCAGGAATCCAAACAGAGAACACCCAGAGAGGATTCAGCATCCTTTAATGGTCTGCAGCTTTCTTTCTGCCTTCTTACTGTTGCACAGTTGTCTCTCTTTGGTTTCTAGATATTTTCTTGTAAAGATAGGAAGCAAGAATTAACACACTTTTGTAGAAGGCTGGAAAATTTGTATGATTTTTCCTTGCAATTTAAAATGTTTCAGGGATTTTAGGATGACATTTTTTTAATGATACTTCCTTCTGCAGAGTTATATTGCAAAATAGTTCTTAATAAATTGCTGCACATCTCTCTTTGTGCTAATTCCATCATCAGTTGCTAAGGATACTTCTAGTCTATAGTTCAGGAAATTCAAGTTCATAAATCCAAATTAAAAACAAACAAACAGGGGGGGCGGAGCAAGATGGCAGAGGAGTAGGAGACCTGGATTTCGTCTCCTCTCAGGAATTCAGCTGGATAGGGATCAAACCATTCTGAACACCTACAAACTCAACAGGAGATCGAAGAAGAGAAGAGCAACAACTCTCTGAACAGAAAAGCAACCACTTTCTGGAAGGTAGGACGTGCGGAGAACTGAATCCGAGGCGATATTCGGGAGGATAGACGGCGGGGGAGGGGCCTCCGTCAGCCGCTTCTGGCAAGTGATAGAGCAGCAGAGCACAAAATCGGAACTTTTAGAAGTCGGCTCCGCTGAGGGACGTCACTCTGGTGGCGAAGTGGGGGGTGGAACCCTCGCGGGACAGTGTGGTCTCAGGACCCTCGGGGTCACAGAAAGACCAGGGGTGCCTGAGTGCGGCAGAGCTCCCAGGTATCGGAGCGGGGAAGCCGGCTGCAGAGACGGAGCCGAGGAGCGGGCTCTCAGCTCGGGGTTGTCATAAACCGTGATCCGCGGCACAGTCGGGCCACTGCTCCTCCAGCAGGGACCCAACAAGCAGCAGATCTGGGGAGACTCACCTTCTTCCCCCGGGAGAAGAGGTGCAGGAGCGCACCGCGGGGATCTGCTGGGGTTTGGAGACTCCACCCGGGGTCGGGTGCCGGATAGAAAGGCGCGGTCACAGGCCGGGGGAGCGCGGAGTGCGGCCGGAGACCGGGGACACGGGAGTGACTGACTGCTTTTCTCTGGGGGCTCGCTGAGGAGCGGGACCCCGAGTTCTCGGCTCCTCCGGGGCGGAGACTGGGAGGCCGCCATTTTCACTCTCCGCCTCCAAAGCTGTACAGAAAGCTTGCAGGGAACAAAAGCTCCGGAGAGCAAACCCGAGCAGATTACTTAGCCCGGACCGGCAAGGGCGGGGCAATTTTGCCTCCGGCAAAGACATTTGGGAACCACGGCAACAGGCCCCTCCCCCAGAAGATCAGTGAGAACAGCCAGCCAAGACCAAGTTTACCGATCAATGAGAACAGCAGAACTCCAGCGCTAGGGGAATAATGCACATAGAATTCATGGCTTTTTTAACCATGATTCTTTAGTCTTTCAAAGTAAATTATTTTTTTTTAACTGTCTTTTTTTCTTTTTTCTTTTTTCTTTTTTTTTGAATTTTTCTTTTTCCCTTTTTCAACCAACATCTTATCAATCCCTTTTTTAAAAAAAAATTTTTTTATTTTTCATTTTTAAAGTCATATTCTATCCCCTCATAGTAGTTACCCGTATTTTTGGCATATATATATAAGTTGTTCTCTCTTTAAAATCTTGAAATAGTTTCTTCTAACAGATCAAAATATACTCTAAATCTCTAGTGTATGGTTTTTTTCTACTCCCCTGCCTGATCACATTCTCTCCCTTTTTTCTTTCTTTCTTTTTTTTTTAATCCTCTTCTTTCTTTTTTCAAACAACTTATCAAATCCTTTTATAAAATTTTTTATAATTTCCATCTTTACAGTCATATTCCATCCCTTCATCATATCAACCCTTATTTTTGTACATATATAAGTTTTTCTCTCTTTAAAATGTTGGGAGGCACTTTCTTCTAACAGACCAAAATACACCCAAAATCTAGTGTGTGGCACTGATCTATAAACCAGTCTGATCATATTTGATCACATTCTGTTTTTGTTTTGTTTTGTTTTGTTCTGCTTTTGTTTGTTTTTATCTTTATCTTTTTCTTTTTTCTTTTTTTCTTTCCTTTTCTTTTTTCTCTCTTTCCCTTTCTTTTCCCATTGCTTCAGGTCTTTTCTGATTTGTTTAGAGTATATTTTCTGGGGACGTTGTTACCCTGCTAGCATTTTGTTCTCTCATTAATCTATTCTCCTCTGCACAAAATGACAAGACGGAAAAAATCACCTCAACAAAAAGAACAAGAGGTAGTACCGACTGCCAGGGACCTACTCAATACGGACATTAGTACGATGTCAGATCTAGAGTTCAGAATCATCACTTTAAAGATACTAGCTGGGCTTGAAAAAAGCATGGAAGTTATTAGAGAAACCCTTTCTGGAGAAGTAAAAGAACTAAAATCGAACCAAGTAGAAATCAAAAAGGCTATCAATGAGGTGCAATCAAATATGGGGGCGCTAACTGCTAGGATAAATGAGGCAGAAGAAAGAATCAGTGAGATAGAAGACCAAATGATGGAAAATAAAGAAGCTGAGAAAAAGAGAGATAAACAACTACTGGATCACGAGGGCAGAATTCGAGAGATAAATGATACCATAAGATGAAACAACATTAGAATAATTGGGATCCCAGAAGAAGAAGAAGGAGAGAGAGGGGCAGAAGGTATATTGGAGCAAATTATAGCAGAGAACTTCCCTAATTTGGGGAAGGAAACAGGCATCAAAATCCAGGAAGCACAGAGAACCCCTCTCAAAATCAATAAAAATAGGTCAACATCCCGACATCTAATAGTAAAACTTACAAGTCTCAGAGACAAAGAGAAAATCCTGAAAGCAGCTCGGGAGAAGAGATTTGTAACCTACAATGGTAGAAACATTAGATTGGCAACAGACTTATCCACAGAGACCTGGCAGGCCAGAAAGGACTGGCAGGACATATTCAGAGCACTAAATGAGTAAAAATATGCAGCCAAGAATACTATATCCAGCTAGGCTGTCATTGAAAATAGAAGGAGAGATAAAAAGCTTCCAGGACAAACAAAAACTAAAGGAATTTGCAAACACGAAACCAGCCCTACAAGAAATCTTGAAAGGGGTCCTCTAAGCAAAGAGAGAGTCTAAAAGCAACATAGACCAGAAAGGAACACAAACAATATACAGTAACAGTCACTTTACAGGCAATACAATGGCACCCGTATTTTTGGCATATATATATAAGTGTATATATATGCCAAATATATCATTTCTCCTGATTTGTGTTTTCTTTGTACTTTCTTCTCTTTCCATCTTTGTGAAGGACGATTCTCCATAGTGGTTTGCTTTGGTTCACTTTTCTTTGTTTTTGTTCATCAACTATAAATTTTTGCTTTGTGTTTACCTTGAGACTTACATAAACATCCTATAGTTATATCAGTCTATGTTAAGGTAATAACAACTTATCTTGGATTGCATAGAAATACTCTACCTTTTCTCATTTGCCATATATTATGCATTTGATATCACAATGTACCTTTTTATGTTGTGTATTTATTATCAAGTTATAGTAGTTTTATTTATTTCTGAATATTTTTCTATAATTTTTATACTAGACTTAATTGATAACACACCATTATATTACAATATTAGAATACTTTGAATATAGAATTATCTTTATTTTTTAAAAATTTATTTATTTATTTGAGAGAGAGAGAGCACACATGCATGAGTTGAGGAGGGGCAGAGGGAGAGGGAGAGGAAGAGACCCTCAAGTAGACTTCCCACTGAGCACGAAGCCCAGTACAGGCCAATCTCCTGACCCTGAGATCATGACCCTGAGATCATGACCTGAGCTGAAACCAAGAGTTGGTCACCCAAACAACTGAGCCACCCAGGAGCCCCTGCAATTATCTTTAAAACTGACTTTTATTTTTCCAAATGTTTTCAAGTTTCTTATTAGTGTTCTTTTATTTAAACTTGAAGATGTCCTTTCAAGCTTTTCTTGTAAGGCAGGGCTAGTGATAAAGAACTCCCTGAACTTATTTTTTTTATCTTGTTAAGTCTTTATCTCTCAGTCATTTTTGAAAAACACATTTGGTTGTTAAAGTATTCTTGGTTAGCAGTTGTTTTGTTTTGTTTTGGTTTGTTTTTTTTTTTCCTTTCAGCACTTTGGATATATTACTTTATCTGGCCTGCAAGTTTTCTGCTACAATATACACTGATGAGGATTCCTTGTATGTGTATTTTTTTTCTCTTCCAGCTTTTAAAATTTACTCTGTGTTTGATTTTAACAGTTTTATTATAAGTTAAGTAATAATTTATTATTTAAGTTACTAAATAATAAGCTTGGGGACTCATGAGCTTCATGAACTTGGATTAAGTTTCCTGCCCCTCTATCTTTATTTTCATTCTGGAACTCAAAAGACTGCATAGATTTTTTTTGTCAGTTGATGATTTCTTATAATTCACATAGGATGTCTTCACTTTTTGTCATCCTTTTTTTTTTTTTTTCCTATTCTGGCTGGATAATTTCAAATAAAGTGTCTTTGGCTCATAAGTTCTCTGTTTGATCAAGTCTGCTATTAATGTTCCCTTTTGAATTTTTAATTTCATTCATTTTGTATTCTTCAGATCTACAAATTTTTTTTGGTTCTTTTCTATAACTTCTATTTTTGAAGAACTCATTTTGTTTGTGTATTGTTTTCCTGATTTTATTGAATCATTTTTCTGTGTTTCTTTTAACTCACGGAGACTTTATAAGAACTATTTTGAATTATTTATTGGATAAATCAGGGATCTCCATTTCTGTGAAGTTGTACTAAAAAACTATTATGTTCTTATTGCGGTATGATGATTCCATGAATCTTTATGTTTCTTGATGTCTACATGTAACATCCTCACATTTGAAGTACTAGACATTTCTAGTCTTTACTGCGTTTTCACTTCAATGAGTCTAATAAGGTTTATTTTCTTAAATGATGTACTGGACCTTTCCTGAGGCTATACCCCCACCTAAATGGTGACTACATTTCTGTGTTTACTCTGTGATGATTTGTCAATCATGCTTCTTCTAATTTTTGTAATTTTCTGTTGTATATTTTAATATAATAATTTAAAAATCACTTTAGACATATGGTGGATATCCTTTCCCTCACTTAAAAGGGATGCCCAAGGATGTTCCCCAGTAATGTTAACAAATTCCTATATTAGATAATTTATGGTAACTAAATTTTCCCCTTTATTAAAAACATTCTATTAACTTGGGAAATAAAATTATACATTATAATAACTTTAAACTGATTTTTAAATTACCAACTGTATACTTGCACAAACCAGATATTGTTTTATATTATGTGTTAAAAGTGAAGGAAAAATTCTCCAATTTCCAAATCATATTTAAATGTATTATCTGGTTTTGATTCTGATTTGCCCAAAGTTCTACTGGTATTTACAGAAGTGATTAGTCCCATGTGAGTTGGGGAAGCTGATGTTCAGAGCAAAGAAAGTATTGCCTCTCACTAGCAAGGGGCAGATGGGAGCCTCAGAACCATGTTCTCTGAGTTTTTTCTTCTGTTTTTATGCCAAATCTTGTCATTAATTGATAAACAATTTCCAAAGAAGAGAAGCATGTGATACAATGAGCAGCTTCCGGCTTATTAATCCTAGTGATAAACTGGGAAAAAAATTCCTCTGAGAGTGACATGTTGATAAAACCCATGTTCATTTTCTGCTGGATACCAGCTAGGCTGGTCTACCAAAGACCTGATGATGCATGTTGAAGGGCAGTCATGCCCGCTCTGGTGTCTTTCTACAGGTGAGAGATATGAACATAAAATTAATTGAACTCTTGCTTCCATATATTTATTTTACTTATACAAAATTTAAAATGTATATTCATATAATGTAAAAATTGAAATAATAGGTGGTATAAAATTTAATTATTAAATGTTTTATTAAATACCCAGGAAGCTTTTAGACATAAAGGAGTGGTAAGAAAAACTAAAAATATTTAGAAATTATTTAATGTGAAGAAATGAATATAGATGTCTTTTGCCTAGAAAGTGACAGTACATCCTTGCCAAGTCAGATTCCTCACTTTGGAAAAAGTCCTGCTAACAGGTCTGATGACAGTGTGAACTAGATGTTCAAAACTTCAGATACTGACCATACAGAAGTTATTTTCATGAGGCAGGACAAATGTGATGGATAATTTCATAGCCTTGAAATGTCATTTGGCTAAAACAAAACGCTGCTTCATAATATACAGCTAGTATTTTTTCAGTTGGTATTGTGTTAAGAATAAATTGTGTTAAACTGCATACCACATACCTACCATGGTCTTGCCAAATATTTAGCAAACATCTTGGGAGTTTTCCTTTCAAAATCCCAAAGACTTAATTTTTAAGAAAATATTTAAGGTTTCCATTCTACTAGATCTCCTTGGTTTCCACAATTAATTAAGGACATAAAGGTGATAAATCCATACCTATAGCATCAACTTTTGGTTATCCCGCATTGCTTTATTTCATTTTCTTTGATTAGATTTTAAGTTTATTCTATTATATCAATTTTATTCATTACATAAGAAAAGGCAGGGATCTTCATTTTGATCTATGATGTACCCCAAGCTCCAAGAAGTATCCCTGATAAAGAAAATGTGCTAAAAATAGTTGAATAAATGAACACTGTTTTATTTCAGAATGATTAGTACTCAAAAATACTTGGGTTTAGGGTCACCTGGCTGACTCAGTTGGAAGAGCATGTGACTCTTGATCTCAGGGTCATGAGTTTGAGCCCCACATTGAGTGCAGAGATTGCTTAAATAAAAATTAAAAAAAAATAAAACTTTTTTTTTGTAATTTTTCCCTTTCTCCTGGGAATCTCAAGCTTGAAGAGTTGTAGTAGAAACTGTAGATCAATGGAATTAGGTGTGTTTTATAAGTTCACATTTAATTACATGTCAAGGATGAAGGTGGAAGCACTCCAAGCATCTACCATACCTAAATTCTTTCCAACGTCATCAATTTTGATGTCATTTCTATTTAAATACTTTAAAGTTGTAGCTCCTGCAAAGAAAACATAGCTGACTTTTGCTATATTTGTCACAGATAATCATTTTCCTTTTGAGCAAACAGGAGGTATGTGTCATAGGTAGGCATTTGCTCAGTTGTGGAGACAAAAAGATGCTTCCTTCCATATTAATTGAAAACTTCGATGTTAAAATGAGGTTTAGGATTACATATTTCAGTTGATATCAAAATCGTTCTTCTCCTGAATTTCCAGTGTTTAACTGAAATGAGTGGTGATTTTAATAAATATCCAATAAACTTAGAAAGATAAAATCAGGAAACATATTTGAAATCTATGTCTCTGGAAATTAGCTTCTGCAGAGCTGATGAAACAGCAGTAGAGACAGCCACTTTTTTGCCTCCCGAGATAAATAGTGGGGGAAACTTCTTTCATGAGAAAAAAAAATTAAGATTAAAATATATACATATATATATACATATATATATATTTAACCAAACTCAGAGCTGCCTGCATAGGATTGTAAAAATGTGTGAGTATTTGTAAGAACAAGATTATATGCTGTGTATATTTTAAGTGGTAAGACCAGTATCAAGAGAGATAACTGGTCTAATGCTATTGTTTTATTAAAAATAAATGCTCTTGATATAGTGTTTAATGATTCATTACTACATCAAAAACTAATGATGTACTATATGTTGGCTAAATGAACATTATAAATAAATAATAAATAAATAAATAAATAATAAAATGGTCTTATAATCTTAAATTTATAATCTAAAATTTATATAATTTACAATCACTTTTACTATCATGTTTGCCTTAAATATAGGGGATATTAGAGTAAAGTGATTTAAGTGATGAAAACAAGGTTATATACTGGCAATTTTAAAATTCAGAAATTAATACTGTTTTCTTACTCTGAGGCCTGTTCTCTCACCACAATTGCCAAACTAGAGAGTTATTTGTTTTAGTAAGGGGATATCCTACAATTTTATAATCAATACTTTGATAGCATTATTAGGTGCCCAGTACTGTTATAAGAGCCTTACACAGACTCCACAATAATCCTGAGGACAGGGGCTACTCTGATGCCCTTTCGGGCAGTGAGGAACTTGAAGAGTGACTTCCCTGGTGTCATATGGCTACTAAGTGGCAGACCCTGGATTTTCACCCAGGCCATTGATGTACAGATCTTGTCTAAGGATCAGATTAAACTGCATCAGAAGTAATGGATAAGGTGACATCTTAAAGTTTGAAGTGATTTTAGAAAACTGGGGAATTTAAACTAGCAAATTGGTGTTGTTTATACCAATGCTAAGTCTCAATTATTTTGTGGCATTCTTTTGTATGTATCTCTCCTTTCTTTGACAATTTTTAAATTTTCTAATACATTATATATTTAAAAATTTATATTTTCTGACTTTTTGATGTGTGTATGTTAGTAAGTCCCTCTGAATTTAGCTTACAATGACTAACATGCATATTTTAAGACCATAAAGATTTATTTCAGGTGGTGTCTTATAGTACAAGGTTTAACAGTTGGGAGGAATTTGATGAATTTTGTTTTCAAATTTGGGAGCAGATGCAGGCAGGGTTCTGGTGTAGGTTCATGCCAGCTCAGTCATCCCCTAATATTTAAAGACCGAGAGACATGGAAAATTATATGTATTAATTGCCCAAGTTTTGAATAAGAAGCTTATCCTTTGACTTAAAGTAATTTCTTTTTACACATATCATCTATACTTGTAGGAAGACAAACAATATCATCCAGAAGAAACTGATGTCACTTGAATCTCCACCATCAGTGAAAACTTGGATTTACTTCATAATTCCATATATGCATATGTATATATATATTAAACTATATATGTATATATAAATATGTATCTACTTATCACATATATATTATTGATATACATACATGTATATGATAAGGAAATTGCCACCTTTTTCACTGTACCTCTGAAACAAATAATACATTATATGTTAAAAAAAGAAGAAAATAGTAGGAAGGATAAAATGAAGTGGGGGAAATCAGAGGGGGAGATGAACCATGAGAGACTATGGACTCTGAGAAACAAACTGAGGGTTCTAGAGGGGAGGGGGTGGGGGGATGGGCTAGCCTGGTGATGGGTATTAAAGAGGGCATGTATTGAATGGAGCACTGGGTGTTATATGCAAACAATGAATCATGGAACACTACATCAAAAACTAATGATGTAATGTATGGTGATTAACATAACATAATAAAATTTAAAAAAATACAACAAAACTGTCATACTCATACCATGCTCATGATTATAGATCCACCTTACATCCCAATGGTTGCTTGAAATTCTATTATGAATTCTAATATTAAAATATAAATTATTTTTTATGTGTCCAATTGCAGATGTTTATATTTCTTTTGCTTTCCCACTATTGCAAAAAGACCAAGGTGAAAATTTTTAAATGTTGCCTACTTATCTCTTGATTTCTGTACAAAATTTCCTACATGCAGAAGTTTATACACATTATTTTTAAGGTTCTGTTATTAGAGTGGTGCTCTCTTAAACAAAAATAATACCCACTCCCATTCTCATCAGCAATTTATGAGCACCACCCCCCTCTTGATACTCATATCAAAACAACCCATCTGTCAACTAAAGGTTCAAGTTGAATAAGATTGGCAGCTTAAACTTCATTTCTATACTCTGTGGCCTGTACTACAGAAGAGAAAATAACCAGTACTCCAAGCATCTAGCCTGTTGAGGAAGATTTTTTGTGCTAGTACTATAGAAAAAGTCAGAGTGAGTCAAGCTTAAGTTCCAACCATCTAACTTTGGATAGCCAATGCCTGGCTATCCACAGTCAGACCAACAACTTCACATTGTATAGCCTTGCACAACACATGAGTTAGAGGATGAAACAGGAGTAGAGACAGCCAGTTCCTTGCCACGTTTAGAATAGAGTGTGCAGTGATTCATACATATTCATAGGAGGAAGGGGTGGGAGTTGTTTTTATGGATTCACCAACAAAATCCAGAGATTTCCACCTGGTTAGAAACAGAGTCCAAGAACACCTTGATTTTCCAATGATATTAAACTTAATAACTAACTCTAATCATACTCAAGTAAGGAATAATCATATTGAAAAGTCTGTTTTTATGGAACCAATGACCTAAATCAACTGTGGGGAAGCTCTCAAAGTATTTCCTGTACTGTAGAGAGGTTTTGGTTTAAGAGAGTGATGTATTATGCTAGACACGACCATAACAGGTTTGAGGTCTGATCGCAGAGCTAGCGTTTTACTTTAAGTCTTTTCTTAATTTTTTTTAATTTTTTTACATTTTTTTAAGTAGGCTCCACACCCAATGTGGGACTGAACTCATGACCCCGAGATCAAAAGTCACATGCCCCACAGACCCCTAAAATGTTAAAAAAATTATCCTCCCAATTTAGGAACATCTGTATCTAAAAAATATATATATATGTACAGTAGAAGAAGGAAATTATGTCTTAAAAACTTGATAATTTAACTCATGGTTTTAGATTTGTAAATCATCGATAAGATTTCTCTAGTAACATTTCAGTATATGCCACAATGAGTTAATTTGGGTTCACACTTTCATGTAATTTTTGAAATGTTTTTGTTGTTTATTCTTCATTCAATTTTAATTTTCTTGTCCTCATAAGTCATTTATTTAGAAGTTAACTCTGCCACTTTCCCCTGACTCACTTTATGGAGGATTTCTTTCAAATGTGGATCTTCAAAAGGAAATATAGTGTCATTTTTACAGAGCTGCATATGTAATGATGGTTATACTGGGGAAGGACTGGGAGTAGGACTATTGGATGGACATTATTATGTCTGCTTGGAGATAAGGAGTTGCCCTCAGCAGTGAATATTCAGCAGTGAGAATTGTGAGTCTGGTGTTTGGAGGATTGTTCCCAGGTTACATTCGGTGAGGACTTTTTTTGCTTTTTCTTTTTTTTCCTCCCCCCCCCCCCCACCCTCTGGTGGATGTCAAAATAGGAAATCAGACATCTATAGGCAAACATGTGATTCTTAGAGATTGCCCAGGAGTTAGACAGCACTTTGTATTTTGGGAAATAATAAACTTCATTTCTTACTTTGTAACTTTGTTGAAAACTTTGACCAGAAATCCAAAACCTTTTTAATGTGATTATGGTTTTGCAGCTTGTATTAATATGATTTGTCTTAGACAACTGTAAATTTAACAGATGATTAAAAGGATATTGTACATTTAGGGTCACTTGAGTGTAACTGGAGAATATGAAAAACAAAGTCCTGCTTCTTGAACCAGGCCCAGATCTGCCACTTGCCCTCCCTGTGCCTCAGTTTCTTCAACTGAAAAATAGTGATAATTATAGTAACTGACCCCATAGAGGTGCTGTAAAAATTGACTACGTCAAAACACTAGAGCACGTGGAGAGATGACTGGCACAGTGTAAGCACTGCATGACTAATTTGTTATTAGCAACATGCCTCAATTATACTTGTTTAAAAGCTAATAAAATTCTTTATTGGCATGGCTGCTGTATCAAATTACCACTAACTTTAAATGACACAAATTTATTATCTTTCAATTCTGGAGGTCACAAGTCAAAAAGTGGTCATAATAAGCTAAAATCAAGGACGGTTGTACTCATTTCTGAAGGCCTAGGAGGAGAAACCTTTTTTTTTTTTTTACCATTTTTCAGATTCAAGAGACCACTCAATTCCTTGCATCATGGTCCTCTTCATCTTCAAAGCCAGTGTTTGAATCATTTGGACTTCTGTTCATAATACCACATCTCCTCTGATCTCTGCCTCCCTCTTATAAGGACCCTTGTATTTACATTGAGCACAACAGGACATTCCAGAATAATATCTCTCTCTCTCTTTTTAAGTAGGCTCCACGCCCAGTGTGGAGCCCAATACAGGGGTTGAATTCACCACCCTGAGATCAAGACCTGAGCCGATATCAAGAGTTGAATGCTTAACCTACTGAGCCAACCAGGCACCCCCAGAATAATCTCCTCTTAATCACATCTGCAAAATCTGTTTTGCCAAATAAGGGAAGATATTCATCATCTTAAATTAGGACATAGGCATCCTTGAGTGGGGTGAGGACATTATTCTGCTTAGTACAATTGGTTTTATTTATCACTAATTTAAATATATCATAGCTTTGTTAAGTTTAATAAAATACAAAATTTATAGAAACATGTTTTAAGACACATTTCTTTCCTGATAATGGAAGACAGATGTAAATTACTGATAAGAAAAAACATTCACAATGATTTTTGTCCTTTTGCCTGTGTGATCTAGGGTAAGTTCAAATTATGTTATTAACACCCACAATACAATCTCCAGATGGATAATAACATCTGCAGATACAGTTATCTTTTACACAATAATTGAGACACAATGAACGAAGTGCCAATACAACATGGGCAGATTCAGAAAGGAGAGAAAGTGGTGAGTCCCTTGTGTGCTGAAAATTTATACTGACATCTGACTGTGTCCAAAATAATATATTGATTTTAAGTCAATGACAGTGATTACCTCAAATTTGTATATGTGAAATCTCAATGATTAAGATTAGTATTGTTGTTTTATCCTGGAAACTTGTGAAATATTTTTGTTTCCTAGAACTAAGTATTAGAAAATGTGGGTAAATCCAATCTTATGGGAATTTCATTTTGGTTTGAAGATAAACACAAGGGCCTGGCATTTAATTTTTTTCAATTTTCCTTTAGCATATTTTATAGATCATATTCACGTGGATTTTAAAGACATTCTACAAGAAATGAATCACTTAAAGAGCAAAAAGAAAAAGCAATTTGTATTTTAGTAAACAATATATGTTTAACAATAATTTATTTAAATATTCAATAAGTATTTACCATGTTCCAGGCATTCTTTTATATTCTGAAAGCACATAGTAAACAAAATAGGCAAATTGCTTTACTCGTATTGAGACTCTGTCAGTGACAGGAGACTAACACAAAATGAAATAAATATATATGTTAAGTGGTGTGAAGGAATATAAGAACAATAGTCACCAAGACCTATAAGAATAGGCCCCTCTGAGAGGTGGGCTTGAAGCAAAGCCCTGAATGATGTGAGAGTGTCAGTCACAGATGTGGGCGGGAAACCCAGGCCTGGGTCACAGCAGAGACAAAAGCTGTAGACTGGAGGCACACCCGGAGTGGGGACAAAGGATTAGAGGGGAAGCCATATGGGATTTACAGCACCAGGGCAAATGCACTGGAGGAAGCAGAAAATGATTTCAAAGGATTAAAGTGTTACAATTTGGTGGGCCTTGAAGTGAAATATGAAGTTTCATAGTAGAGCTTTGAGCAGGAGTTGACCTGCCTTGATACAGATTTTTTTAATGATTTTATTTATTTATTTAACAGAGAGAGAGCACACACAAGCAGGGGAATTGGCAGAGGGAAAGGGAGAAGCAGGTTTCCCACTGGGCAGGGAGCCTGATGCAGGGCTCACTCCCAGGACCCTGGGATCATGACCTGAGCCGAAAGCAGATGCTTAACCAACTGAATCACCCAGGTGCTCCTCTGATGTAGATTTTTAAGATCACTATACTCTGCTGAGGTTAGATTAAAAATAGACAAAAAAGAAAGAGCAGGGAGATAGCAGGAAAGCTACCAGAATAACCTGGATTAAATATGGCTGGAACATTTCATTTATGAAATACCAACAAATGTCCTAACATTTTGTTGTTGTTGTTGTTGTTGTTGTTTTTTAATAAGATTTTTTATTTATTTATTTGAGAGAGAGAGAATGAGATAGAGAGAGAGAGCATGGGGGGGGAGGGTCAGAGGGCAAAGCAGGCTCCCCGCTGGCAGGGAGTCCAATGCGGGACTCCATCCCGGGACTCCAGGATCATGACCTGAGCAGAAGGCAGTGGCTTAACCAACTGAGCCACCCAGGCACCCCAATGTCCTAACCCTTTGTGATGTTGTGATGCATAACTAAGTTTTTTTTTTTCATATTCCTGGCATAGAGGTCTTAAACCCTCTGAATTTCCTAAATGGAAATAGCTATGCAGATATCTTGTGTTATTCATAAAAAGGCCCTCCTACCACACCTGAGTTTATGCTAATGAGGTGACTTATTGAAATCTCCTAAGAATCAGGGCTGGTTGCCAGGAAACTAACCATAATTAAAGATTTGCAGTTTTTAAACCTCTACCTTTCAGATCTCCAAGGAGAGGATCTAGAGGTTTCATTAGTCACTGATGGCCAATGATTTAATCAAACATGCCAAAATAATCAAGCATCCATAAAAATCTAAAAGGATGGGGTTCAGAGAGCTTCTGAATATATGGAATTGCCAAGAGGATGGTACATCCAGAGAGGACAATGAACCTCCTGAGCTTTTCCTGAACATCTTAACTTATATATCTCCTCTACCTGGTTGTTCCTTAGTTATATACTAGTCAATTTAGTAATTAAAATATTTTCCACTCTAGAAAATTAATTGAACCCAGGGATGGAGTCATGAAAACCTTCTGTTTATAGCCAGTGGTTCAGATCCCCCAAGTGATAAGCTCTATTTGGCAATTGGTATCTGATTTGGGGAGCAGTCTTGTGGAACTAAGCCCTTAACCAGTGAGATATTAAGCTATCTCCATGTAGGTAGTATGAGTACTGTATTATATTGTAGGATACCTAGCTGGTTGTCTGGAGAGTTGGACATTGCTTATTATGGGGAATAAACCCTCACAAATTTGGTGACCAAAAGTGTCAGAGGTAAAATAATGAGAATAGAGGAGACTCATAGAAGGTGTTTTTTTTGTTTTTTGTTTTTGTTTTTTTCTTTACATTCTACACTTCCTAAGTTATTCATTTTGCTCACATTTGGCCATTCAAATAATCAGTGAATCAAAGAGACTTTACCTCAACCAGTATTGACTTAGCTCTACCATAGACTGGACAACGTTCTGGATGCCAGAAATGCAGAGAGTGAATAGGAAAGATATAGTTAAACTCTAACCCATGTATAGCAAATACCAGCTTTTTTATGCAGTTAGCATAATCTATGTATTGTTGCATGAACATAAATACAATATAAAAAGTGTTGTTCTCCAACAAAGAGAAATAGATCTACAGTTTCTAACTTAAGATGTGTCTCTTGGTCTGTTCATTTTTCTCTAGCATTTTGCCTTGGAAAATTTCAGCCCAATCAGTACTCTCTGAGGTGTCATCTCCATTATAAGTTTCATCCGTACTGAAAGAGTCTTCTCTCCTTTTCCTTCCTGGTCTTTGTGGCTTTCCACTCTGCTGGAGCTGCCATCAGCAATGTCAATGAAGAATATAACTTTATCCTCTGACTTTATCCTCCTGGGGCTTCTGGTGAACAATAAAGCTACAGGGATTGTCTTTGCTATTATTTTTGCTATTTTTGTGGTGGCTGTAACTGCAAATTTGGTCATGATATTCTTGATTCAGGTGGACTCCCATCTCCATACTCCTATGTATTTCCTGCTTAGTCAGCTGTCTATCATGGACACCCTTTTCATTTGTACAACTGTCCCAAAACTTCTGGTCAACATGGTTTCTAAAGAGAAGACCATTTCCTTTGTAGGTTGTGGCATCCAGATCTTCCTCTACTTGACCATGATTGGCTCAGAGTTCTTCCTCTTGGGCCTCATGGCCTATGACCGCTATGTGGCTGTCTGTAACCCTCTTAGGTATCCAGTCCTGATGAACCGCAGGGTGTGTCTCCTGCTGGCTGCTGGTGCCTGGTTTGGTGGGTCCCTGGATGGCTTTCTGCTCACCTCCATCACCATGAATGTCCCCTACTGTGGCTCCCGAAGTATCAACCATTTTTTCTGTGAGATCCCTGCAGTTTTCAGACTAGCCTGTGCTGACACATCCTTGTATGAAACCCTAATGTACATCTGTTGTGTACTCATGTTGCTCATCCCTATCTCTATCATCTCAACCTCCTATTCTCTCATCTTGTTAACTGTCCACCGAATGCACTCTGCTGAAGGCCGGAAGAAAGCCTTTACCACTTGTTCTTCCCACTTGACTGTAGTCAGCATTTTCTATGGGGCTGCCTTCTACACTTATGTTCTGCCCCAGTCTTTTCACACTCCTGAGCAGGACAAGGTAGTGTCAGCCTTCTATACCATTGTCACACCCATGCTCAATCCTCTTATCTACAGCCTCAGAAACAAGGATGTCATGGGAGCATTTAAAAAGGTATTTTCACAATACTCATCTGCTCAGAAAGTATCCACAAGTGATGCTTAAGGATTCAGTAAACTGACAATAGGTCTTCCTAAGAACATTGTCTATTGTCCTGTTTCAAAGGTGACTATTTAGTCAGCTGTCAAAGATTACTTACAATTGGCAATTAAAAGGATTTACCATGCCTGGTTTCTTGTTACCAGGGGTGAGAACCAAAGATTTTTCATTAGTTATGCAGATACATTTTGGCTACCTATCAACAATAAGATATTATTACATAGGTTAAAGAATTCATCTGATGCTGGTTCTTGTCTCTCAGACTAAATAAAGGGGGGGAAAGTGTATCTTAGAGTTCACAGGAAATCTTTGAAGATTCCTTTTCACACTTAACCCAGGAACACCTTTCAAAGCTAACAAATTTTGTTGCCAATGTGATTATTTTTGTATCAATAAAGTAAAATAATACCAATCACAAGTGACAAGGGATAGAAATCACACAATTTTAATCAGATCTCTATTGGCTTTGCCTCAGAGGATTTTAACCTCTATGATCATTTTCATAGCACTTATTCTAAAAATAATGACTGTCAAATACTAGGCCACAGTAAATAGTGAGTGAGCTAAACTGACTGAATATTGAATGTCCAAGCATTGCATACCTACTCAAAAGGTATAGACTCTAATATTTAACATCAAAGAGAACTACGGTGCCTTTTTCCATGTTATTTTAATAGCAGAATTCTAGGAAAGGTGACATCTATGGGAAGAAAATTTACATTGCCCAATTCTGTGATTCACCAACAGGACTTGGATGTAGTTCAGGGTTGTTTGGAGTGAGATGGAAAGCTTTTGAAGAATTTTCTGTATAGACATAACTTGATAAGCTGTACATTTTTATATGCACTATTTTATGCACACTTCCACCCTATGTCTATAGTGTGGTATATAGAACAGGGAACTAGATTGTATGCAGGAAAACAATTTAGGAATCTTCAAATGAGAAGAAAGAAGGATTGAGTCAGGTAGTTGTACAAGAGGATTTAGCTCGTGGGAAGGATGACTATTAGGAAAGAAAATGAAATGAAAAATAAGTCGATTGACCTCAAGGGAAAGGAAACTAAGATTTCTGAGATTTGAAAACTTTCAGAATGGCAGGATTGAGTAGGAGAAATCAAGAATTTAGTTGTTGAGAAACTTTTGAAATTTCTATTAGATATATGAAGCCAATTGGGGTTCAGATTGGAGTTAAGGGCTGAAATTTTAAATTTGGTAGTCTTCAGAGTAGAAAGAACACTTAAAAGCATAGGATTAGTTGAAACTTAGGTAAGAGTAAAGATTTAAGACTAAGGAGGCTGTTCAGCTGGAAAGAAAGTGTGATAAGAGACAGTGATTGATGGAGTAAGAAGTAACATTTCAGAAGTGAGGAAACTTCAAAACTGGAGTGTAATCAAATGCACTAGATGCTGTTTCTTGTCGGATTACAATGAGAGTTTTGATTGGCCACTGTATTTGTCAACACAAAGATCAATTATGACCTTAATAAAAGCAATTCCAATGAAGTTGTGCTCTCCAAGAGGATTCAGAGTAAATAGAAGGGGAGAAAGTGGACAAGATGACTAGAGTGTAAGTACAATTTTTAATGAGAGCAGATAAATGGAGCAGTGGCTAGAAAAGGATATGATATCAATGTTTTTTGTTGTAGGATATTGCAGATATGTTAAAGGGAATAATTTACACAAAGCATAAATTGATAATGGATACAAAATGGAGGAAACTTCTTCCAGAAGATGACCTTTGATAGAGACAGAGAACAGAGAAACCAATTTAGAAGAAAAGAGGTTGATTTATTTGAGTTTGCATGGCTAGTTTATTTACTATAGCAGGAAGTAAAGCAGAGCATAGGCTATACAAGTAAGTTCTCCTCTGATTTCTTCTATTTCACAATGCAAGTAGAATCAAGGAGAGCTTCTACTTGTGAAGGACAGGAATGATTGTTAAAAATTTGAGACAAGAAGAAAAATATTTTGGAGATCAGTTGAATAAATGAATAAATTATAGATATTAGGATTGCAGAGTAATCTTGGGGTTGATTATAATCAACAATATAGTTGTTTATTTCAGTGAATTGATCTCTTTGTGAAATTAAAGATTTTTTTAACCAACATTCTTGCCCATGTGGAGCTTATTGTATAACATGATATAATTTGGAATCGTAAGGTAACATACTGTCTCCTCAACATACTAATTATTTAAGTTTATGAGTTAAAGACACCCTCCAGTACATCCAGTCTTTAAACTGGTCTTTGTGATGCCTTCTCTGGTGACAAGTTGGATTATCTAATGTCCTCAGTGAACAATCTTTCTGTTCCAAATAGATTTTATTAAAATGTTCAGACTTCTACCTTTGCATTTGCCCAATAACTGATTCTTAAGCTTTTGAACTGATTTTTTATTATTTTTTCCTATTCAAATTTAAATGTTTTAAATTACTTCCAACCCATATGCCAATTTCAGGTGCAAATGAATGAT
Source organism: Halichoerus grypus (assembly GCF_964656455.1). Lineage (NCBI taxonomy): Eukaryota > Metazoa > Chordata > Mammalia > Carnivora > Phocidae > Halichoerus > Halichoerus grypus. The sequence continues at coordinate 146,544,230 of NC_135713.1, read as the reverse complement.
GTTAAGATCCCAGGCTTTTACTTAAACTCACTGGTGTTTGAATCTTGACTTTTTAATTTCTGTGCTGTGTATCCTTTAACGTGTTACCTAACCTCTCTGTACGAAATTTTCCTGTCTTAAAGAAGGATTCCCTGTCAATCATTTGTAATTGTATCTGGGACATTTATACTTCTCCCCTTTATCCCTTACAGGGAGAAGAAATCCATAAATTTGATAAAATCCCTAGAGGATTTTATTTTAGATTCTATCTAGCCTTCCAGTAGGTATTACTAAGGGACCAAATTGGCATCATCCATCTGCCACCCTGTGGACAATTAACACATGACATTATTCTAAAACTACAATGTATGTCCTTGGTGTGTTCCTTAAAAAACTATGTATGGTTAGGAAAATAAAACAAAAAAATTTGAAAAAAAGTAACTACAAAAATGATATTAAGGGTATTTTTTGTTTAAACTCAATTAGCCAGCTGGAGGCAAGACAGCAATGGAGTAGGGGACTTCGTTTCATCTGGTACCTCAAATTTAGCTGAATATCTATTAAACCTTTCTGAACACCTACAAAATCAGCCTGAGATGTAAGAAAATATTTCTGGAATTCTACAAGCAGAAAAGCAACTGCTTTTTGCAGAATAAGAGGTGTGCAGTTGTGAATCTGTGGGGAAATATCAGAAGATAAATGGAGGGGAGAGAGAGCCTACATAAGCTGGCCATCAGAAAGTGATATAACCCTGGAGTAGAAAATTGGAACTCTTTTGGGGCGCCTGGGTGGCTCAGTTGGTTAAGCGACTGCCTTCGGCTCAGGTCATGATCCCGGGGTCCTGGGATCGAGCCCCGCATCGGGCTCCCTGCTCGGCGGGAAGCCTGCTTCTCCCTCTCCCATTCCCCCTGCTTGTGTTCCCTCTCTCGCTGTCTCTCTCTGTCAATTAAATAAATAAATAAAATCTTTAAAAAAAAAAAAAAAAAGAAAATTGGAACTCTTAGTAATCTCCAGTGAGAGACATCTCTTTCTGAAAGGGGTTCAGGGGATTAAAAGTACAGAATTCAAGGTGGGTCATTGTGGTCTCAGGATCCCAGGAGACACAGAAAGAACAGAGGTGTCTGAACATATAGAGTGACCAAGCAGTGTAGCAGGGAAACTGGTTATGGCCAGGGAGCCCAGGAAGGACTCTCAGCTCTGGTTGCATTAAACCAGGAGCTGGGCTGGTAAGGAGACCACTCTTTGCCTGAGCACCTGGAAAAGGACCAAAACGTGTAGCTGCTTACCATCCCCTGGGAGGGATGAAACAGCTGTTCCCATGACTGGGCAGCAGCTTTCAGGGTGCCAACAGCTCCAGAAAGGACAGTAGGGTGTCACCCAGCCATGACCTGGGAGAAGCAGAATAGGGTACAAGCAAGCCCACAAATGCTTGCAGTCACAAAGACACAAAGCTCAGTGATGCTCACAACTACCTGGTACTCCCCACGGGAGGATTGCAGTGGGCATGAACTGTGGAAGTCTGCAGACTTTGGCACACACAAAAGTGAATTCTGTTTGACCTGGAGGGTTTATTGAATAGGGGGAACCATGATCTTGCCCCTCTGGGCAAGAGATCCAGGCACGGCCATTTTTGCTCTGACCCTCTGAAGAGGCATGGAAAACTGCCAAGCAAAAAAGGTCACACAGAGGACCAGCTTACATTAAGCTCATACCCCTGACAAGGGGTGGAGCGACTCCACCCAGGAAAAGACACCTGAGAAGAAGCAAATCAGGCCCTTCCCCCAGACAACAGACTGGAAGAACAAGTGAATGACAAGCTTATGGATCCCACGAGACTGTAAAACTCCAGGACCACGGGAAAATAGTATATTGAGCTCCAGGTGTTTCCCCAGAACTCATTTATCCTTCAGTCTAAAATTTTCCATTTCTTTTTTTTCTCTTTACCTTTTTCCATTTTAATTAAATTCTTATTTTACCAACTTATGCTTTTAAGTCACTTTTTAACTTTTACTTTTCTCACATCTACATTTTAAAGATATATGGTTCGTTCTAGTCCTTTTTTCCCTCTATTCAATTTTATTTTTGTATAAATATAAGTGTTGTTTCTTTGCAATTTTGGGATATAGTGTCTTCTAACACACAGGCCAAAATTCACATGGGAACCAGCAAGTCACCTTGCTTTGTCCACCCTGTGAGATTATAGTCTCTCTCCCCCACCACTTATTTTTTTTAATTTTTAAATTTTTTATATTATGTTAGTCACCATACAATACATCATTAATTTTTTTTTTTTTTTTTTTTAAGATTTTATTTATTTTCTTGACAGAGAGAGACATAGCGAGAGCAGGAACACAAGCAGGGGGAGTGGGAGAGGGAGAAGCAGGCTTCCCGCAGAGCGGGGAGCCCGATGTGGGACTCGATCCCAGGACCCTGGGATCATGACCTGAGCCGAAGGCAGACGCTTAACGACTGAGCCACCCAGGCGCCCCCATCATTAATTTTTGATGTGGTGATCCACGATCCATTGTTTTCATATAACACCCAGTGCTCCATGCAGTACGTGCCCTCCTTAATACCCATCACCAGGCTAACAAATCCTCCCTGCCCCCTCCCCTCTCAAACCCTGTTTGTTTCTCAGAGACCATAGTCTCTCATGGTTCATCTCTCCTTCCGATTTCCACCCCTTCATTTTTCCCTTCCTTCACCTAATATCCTCCATGCTATTCCTTATGTTCCACAAATAAGTGAAACCATATCATAATTGACTTTCTCTGCTTGACTTATTTCACTTAGCATAATCTCCTTCAGTCCCATCCATGTGGCTGTAAAAGTTGGGCATTCATCCTTTCTGATGGCTGAATAATATTCCATTGTATATATGGACCACATCTTCTTTATCCATTCATCTGTTGAAGGACATCTTGCCTCTTTCCAAAGTTTGGCTATTGCGGACATTGCTGCTATGAACATGGAATGCATATGGCCTTTCTTTTCACTACATCTGTGTCTTTGGGGTAAATACCCAGGAGTGCAATTGCTGGGTTATACGGTAGCTTTATTTTTAAATTTTTAAGGAAACGCCACACTGTTTCCCAAAGTGGCTGTACCAACTTGCATTCCCACCAACAGTGTAAGAAGGTTGCCCCTTCTCCACAACCTCTCCAACATTTGTAGGTTTTTCCCTGTCCATTTTTGCCATTCTAACTTGTGTAAGGTGGTATCTCAATGTGGTTTTAGTTTGTATTTCCCTGATGGCTAAAGATGATGAACATTTTTTCATGTGTCTGTTAGCCATTTGTATGTCTTCTTCAGAGAAGTGTCTTTTCATGTCTTCTGCCCATTTATTGACTTGATTATGTGTTTTTTGGGTGTTGAGTTTGAGTTCTTTATAGATCTTGGATACCAGCCCTTTATCTGTAGTGTCATTTGCAAATATCTTCTCCCATTTCGTGGGTTGCCTCCTTGTTTTGTTGACTGTTTCCTTTGCTGTGCAGAAGATTTTTATGTTTTTATTTTTACATTCCACATGTAAGTGAAATAACATATTTGGTTTTCTTCATTTGATTTGGTTTTCTTCATCTGATTTATTTCACTTAGCATAGTAGCAATTAGGTACACCCATGTACCTTTTATTCAGATGCCTTTTATTGCTTTTTGTTGTCTGATTGCTGTTGCTAGGACTTCTAGTACTATGTTGAACAATATGGTGAGAGTGGGCATCCTTGACGTGTTCCTGATCTTAAGGGAAAGGCTCTCAGCTTTTCCCCATTGCGGATGATATTCGCTGTGGGTTATTCATAGATGGATTTTATGAACTTGAGGAATGTTCCCTCTATCCCTATACTCTGAAGAGTTTTAATCAAGAAAGGATGCTGTATTTTGTCAAATGCTTTTTCTGCATCAATTGAGAGGGCCATATGGTTCTGCTCCCTCCTCTTATTAATGTGTTCTATCACACTGATTGATTTGCAAATGTTGAACCACCCTTGCATCCCGGGGATAAATCCCACTTGGTCGTGGTGGATGATCCTTTTAATGTATTGTTGGACCCTATTAGCTAGGATTTTGTTGAGGATTTTGGAATCCATATTCATCAGAGATATCGGTCTGAAATTCTCCTTTTTGATGGGGTCTTTGCCTGGTTTGGGAATTAAGGTAATGCTGGCCTCATAGAATGAGTTTGGAAGTTTTCCTTCTGTTTCTATTTTTCGAAACAGCTTCAGGAGAATAGGTATTATTTCTTCTTTGAATGTTTGGTAGAATTCCCCAGGGAATCCATCAGGCCCTGGACTCTTGTTTTTTGGGAGGTTTTGGATCCCTCCTTCAATCTCGTTACTGGTTATTGGCCTATTCAGGTTGTCAATTTCTTCCTGTTTCATTCTTGGGAGTTCATAGTTTCCAGGAAGGCCTCCATTTCATCCAGATTGCTCTGTTTATTGGCAAATAGTTGTTGATAATAATTTCTAATAATTGTTTCTATTTCTTTGGTGTTAGTCATGATCTCTCCCCTTTCATTCCTAATTTTATTAACTTGGGTCCTTTCTCTTTTCTTTGAATAAGTCTGGCCAGTGATTTATCGATCTTATTAATTCTTTCAAAGAACCAACTTCTAGTTTCGTTGATGTGATCTACTGTGTTTCTGGTTTCTAATTCATTGATCTCTGCTCTAATCTTAAATATTTCTCTTCTAATGCATGGCTTAGGCATCGCTTGTTGTTTTTTCTCTAATTTTTTAAGGTGTAGAGTTAGTTGGTGAATTTGGGATTTTTCTATTTTTTTTGAGTGAGCCTTGGATGCCTATGTATTTCCCCCTTAGGACTGCCTTTGCAATGTCCCATAAGTTTTGGACCGATGTGTTTTTGTTCTCATTGATTTCCATGAATTGTTTAAGTTCTTCTTTGATTTCCTGGTTGACCCAAACATTCTTGAGCAGAGTGGTCTTTAGCTTCCAAGTGTTTGAATTTCTGCCAAATTTTTTCTTGTCATTGAGTTCCTGTTTTAAAGCATTGTGGTCTGAGAATATGCAGTGAATAATCTCAATCTTTTGGTATCGGTTGAGACCTGTTTTGTGACCCAGTATGTGGTCTATTCTAAAGAAAGTTCCATGTGCGCTGAAGAAGAATGAGTATTTTGTGGTTTTAGGGTGGAATATTCTGTATATATCTATGAGGTACTTCTGGTCCAGTGTGTCATTCAAAGCTCTTGTTTCCTTGTTGATTCTCTGCTTAGATGATCTACCCATTGCTGAGAGTGGAGTAATGAGGTCTCCTACAATTAACGTATTGTTATCAATATGACTCTTTATTTTGATTAACAGTTGGCTTATGTAGATGGCTGCTCCCATGTTGGGGGCATAGATATTTACAATTGTTAGATCTTCTTGTTGGAAAGACCCTTTAAGAATGATATAGTGTCCTTCTGTGTCTCTAATTCCAGACTTTAGTTTAAAATCTAATTTGTCTGATATAAGAATTGTTACCCCAGCTTTCTTTTGAGGTCCACTGGCATGGAAGATGGATCTCCATCCCTTCACTTTCAGTCTGGATGTATCTTTAGGTTCAAAATGAGTCTCTTGTAGACAGCATATGGATGGATCTGCCGGTCTTGGAAGCTCTGCATCTCTCCATCCATTCAGCCTTGCCAGATAAAGTATTCTTGGCTGCATGTTCTTCTCGTTTAGTACCCTGAATATGTCTTGCCATGCCTTTCTGGCTTGCCAGGTCTTTGTGGATAGGTCTGACATTATTCTGATGTTTCTCCCTCTGTACGTAAGGAATCTCTTCCCCCTAACTGCCCTTAAGATGGTTTCCTTGGTTCTAAGATTTGCGAGTTTTACTATTTCATGCTGGGCTGTTGGCCTGATCTCCTTGATCTTGGGAGGGGTCTTCTCTGCCTCTAGGACAAGAATGTTTGTTTCATTCCCCAGATTAGGGAAGTTCTCAGCTACGATTTGCTCAAATACATCTTCTAGTCCGCTCTCTCTCTCCACTCCTTCCAGGATTCCAATAATTCTGACATTGGAACGCTTCATGGTGTCACTTATTTCTCTGATTCTATTTTCATGGATTCTGAGTTGTTTTTCCCTGGCCTCCTCTTTTCCCTTTTTATCCATTAAATTGTCTTCCAGGTCACTTATTCATTTTCTGCCTCACTTACCCTAGCTGTTAGATTATCTAGATTAGATTGGATCTCATTGATAGCATTTTTAAGTTCTGCCAATTCACCTTTCATTTCTGCCCTTAGAGACTCTATGTTGCCATTAATTGATTTCTGCATTCTAGCTATCGTCTTCACAATTGTTAGCCTGAATTCCATCTCCGACAATTTGGTTATATCTGAATCCATTTGTAAATCTGTGGCATAAGTCATAATCTCTGAGTCTTTCCTATTTTGGGGGTTTCTCAACCTAGTCATTCCGTTGATGGGTGGTTAAGGGAATGTATAGAGTCCAAATTATTGACCAGAACTCAAGGAAGATGTACCTGTTTTCTAGGGACCTTAGGGTTGCTGGCCTCTTGTTTTCCCAGCCTGTGTTCTGGGGGAGGGGCCTGCCGTGCTGTTACTCAGGCAAACCTGTTTGGGCAGAGTTGCCCTGCTCCCCTCTTGCGGGGGATGGGCTCAGTGGGAACCAGTTTTTTGGGGCTTTTTTCTCTGGTGGCTTTCCCTGGTGGCTTTCTGCATTTCTTCCGGGAGTCAGAGCAGAAAACACCATTTCCAACCCTCTGCCTCAGAGCAGAGAGATTGCAGTCTGTTCTTCAGTGAGCTCTCCAGGCCACACTATCTCCGTTTCTGTCTGTGCTGCTATAAACTGCAGCGTCCTGGGTTTTGCACCCTTCCACAGTGCCCCCAGTCCTGCCTCCAGGTCAGGGCTCGTCTCTGCCCTTTGTGCTTCTAAAACTGCCAGCCACCCCCAGTTCACACACATGGCCCTGCCACTCCAGTTTTCTGTCCTGGGGGCTGCCCTAAAGTCCTTTCCCTGCTGCTACCAGTCTGTGAGTTTGTGGCCTGTCCCCAGCATGCGAGGCTGTCAGTCACCAGTGGTGTAGGATCCCCACGGCCAGGCTCCCTCCCACTGCCATTTATCCTCTGATATCTGCCCGTGGAATCACGGCTCCCCGTTTCATACCTCGAAACCAACCGCCCACCATATTTTGTTTGTAGAGCTCCAGATCTATTTTCTTACATCTCAGGCTGATTTTGTGGGTGCTCATAGTGGTCTTAGATATCCAGCTCAATTCTAGGGACCATTTGGAATAGGGTCCCCTACTCCTCTGCCATCTTCCCCCCCCCATCTATTATTATTATTATTGTCTTGTTACATTTTGGCTTTTTTTGCTTTTCCATGGTGGCTTCCAATCACTTCAGATTTTTTCTAGGATGGATTTTGCATGGGTCATGGTTAATATTTTGGAGTCAATTTGTTCATTTACAGATCCTTCCCTAGGCAGAATGACTAGAAAGAGGAACTCACAACAAAGGAAAGAAACAGAGGAAATGTTCTCTGCCACAGAGCTATACAATATGGATATAAGTAAGATGTCAGAGATGGAATTCAGAATAGCAATTACAAAATTAATAGCTAGCTTTGAAGAAAGCATAAATGACAACACAGAACCTCTAAGGGCAGAAATGAGATCTAATCAGGCCGAACTTAAAAAGCTATGAATGAGATGCAGTCTAAATTGGATGCTGTAACAGCTAGGGTCAATGAGGCAGAAGAGAGAATAAGTGATCTAGAGGACAGGCTGATGGAAATGAAGGAACTTGAGGAAAGGGGAGAAAGGCAATTAACAGCCCATGAAGAAAGGCTTTGAGAATTTACTGATGCCTTGAAATGAATCAATGTCCATTTTATCGGGATCCCAGAAGGGGTGGAGAGAGAAGGGGGGCTAGAAGGTATATTTGAGCAAATCATGGCTGAGAACTTCCCTAATCTGAGGAAGGAAACAAGTATTCATGTCCAAGAGACAGAGAGGACCCTTCCCCAAATCAATAAAAACAGATCAACACACTGACGTATAATCGTGAACCTTGCAAATCTTATAGCCAAAGAAACTATCCTGAGAGCAGCTAGGGAGAGGAGGTTCCTTACATACAGAAAGAATATCATCAGAACTATCCACAGGAACCTGGCAGGCCAGAAAGGACTGACAAGGTATATTCAGGTTACTAAATGAGAAGAACATGCAGCCAAGAATACTTTATCCAGCAAGACTGTCATTCATAATGGATAGAGAGACAAAGAGCTTCCAGGACTGGAAGAAACTGAAAGAATATGTGACAATCAAACCAGCCTATGGAGTTATTCTTAGGAAATATATTGTAAACCCTAAGGAGTGACTGTGGAAGCAACTGAAACGTCATCAGTGTTCCTTTTCTCAGGCTGTTGAAAGCAATGGCCTGTAGGAGCAGGATCCCATGATCTCCTGGGTTAGTCTTAGAAAGCAAATTTTAAGCCCTGAGGGGTGACTGCAGAAGCAGCTGAAACATCAACAGCGTTTCTGTTCTTGGACTATTAAATGCAATGGCCTGGTAGGAGCAGAATCCCATGATCCCCAGGGGCAGGGCATAAGTTATGAGTTATGAACAAATATAACCCTCAGTCTCCCCTTTCTGCACCTGGTGATTGCTAACCCAAACATCCCACTCCTCCCTTATCCCCTGACTAACTCCCTGCATGCCTAGGCATAGGGGAAAATGCAAACCTGCTTCAAGGTATTTGCCATCCCTTTGTACTCCTTTCCCATGCTTGGAGGCATCTGTCCTTGTTTTTTTGATTAAAAACAAAATAAAAGCTATGTGCAGGATTTAGCTGCTGCTGCTCTCCCTTGCAGAGGCAGCCAGGCACAGCCACTCAGACTAGTGAGTGAGAACTTTATTTCAGTGCACGACGACACCAACCCTGTAAAAAATGTTAATGGGGATGTTGAAGCAAAGAGAGATGCCAAGAGTAACACAGACCAGAAAATAACAGAGACAATCTACAGAAACAGGGACTTTACAGGCAATACATTGGAACTAAATTCATATCTTTCAATAGTTACCCTGAAAGTAAATGGGTTAAATGTTCCAATCAAGACAGATGTTATCATATTGGATTAAAAAAAAAAAACCCATCCATATGCTGTCTACAGGAGACTCACTGTGAACCTAAAGACACCACCAGACTGAAAGTGACGGGATGGAGAACCATTTATCATGACAACGGACCTCAAAAGAAAGCTGGGGTAGCAGTTCTCATATCAAATTAGATTTTAAACCAAAGACTATAATAAGATATGTATATGTACTCTATAACATACTTAAAGGGTCTATCCAACAAGAAGATCTTACAATTGTAAATATCAATGCCCCCAACATGGGGGCAGCAAATTACATAAGCCAATCAATAATCAAAGTAAAGAAACATATTGATACAAATACATTAATAAGGGCGCCTGACTGGCTCAGTCATTAAGCGTCTGACTTTGGCTCAGGTCATGATCCCAGGGTTCTGGGATTGAGCCCCGCATTGGGCTCCCTGCTCCACGGGAAGCCTGCTTCTCCTTCTCCCACTCCCTCTGCTTGTGTTCCCTCTTTCGCTGTGTCTCTCTCTGTCAAATAAATAAATAAAATCTTTAAAAAAAATACATTAATAGTAGGAGAGCTTAACACTCCACTCTCAGCAATGGACAGATCATCTAGGCAGAAGATCAACAAAGAAACAAGAGCTTTGAATGACACATTGGACAAGATGGACTACATAGATATATACAGAACATTCCACCCTAAAACAACAGAATACTCAATCTTCTCAAGTGCACATGGAACCTTCGCCAGGATAGACCACACACTGGATCACAAATCAGGTCTCCCCTGATACCAAAAGATTGAGATTATTTTCTGCATGTTATCAGACCACAATGCTTTGAAACTGGAACTCAGTCACAAGAAAAAAATTGGAAGGAATTCAAACACTTGGAAGTTAAAACACATCCTGCTAAAGAATGATTGGGTCAACAAGGAAATTAAAGAAGAACTTAAACAATTCATGGAAACTAATGAGAATGAAAACACATTGGTCAAAAATCTATGGGATACTGCAAAGGCAGTTCTAAGGGGGAAATACATAGCCATCCAAGCCTCTCTCAAAAATTTAGAAAAATCCCAAATGCACAACCTAAACTTAAATCTAAAGGAACTGGAGAAGGAACAGCAAATAAAACCTAAACCAAGCAGGAGAAGAGAAATAATAAAGATTAGAGCAAAGATCAATGAAATAGAAACCAGAAATACAGTAGAACAGATCAATGAAACTAGAAGCTGGTTCTTTGATAGAATTAATAAGATCAATAAACCTCTGGCCAGAATTATCCAAAAGAAAAGAGAAAGGACCCAAATTTAAAAAAAAAAAATCATGAATGAAAGGGGAGAGGTCACAACTAACACCAAGGAAATAGAAACAATTATCACCAGCAAGTATATGTCAAAAACAAGCAACCTGGAAGAAATGTACGCATTCCTGGAAACTTATAAACTACCAAAAGTAAAAAAGAAGAAATAGACAATCTGAATAGACTAATAACCGGTAACAAAATTGAAGCAGTAATCAAAAATGGATTCTTAGGAAATATATTGTAAACCCTAAGGAGTGACTGTGGAAGCAGCTAAAACATCATCAGTGTTCCTGTTCTCAGGCTGTTGAAAGTAATGGTCCGGTAGGAGCAGGATCCTATGATCTCCTAGATTAGTCCAGGGCCAGATGGCTTCCCAGGGGAATTCTACCAAACATTTAAAGAAGAAATCATACCTATTCTACTGAAGCTGTTTCAACAAAGAGAAACAGAAGGAAAACTTCAAAACTCATTCTATGAGGCTAGCATTACCCTGACCCCAAAACCAGGCAAAGATCCTGTCAAAAAGGAGAATTACAGACCAAAATCCCTGATGAACACGGATGTCAAAATAATCAACAAGATCCTAGCCAATAGGATCCAACAGTACATTAAAAGGATTATCCATCATGACCAGGTAGGATTTATTCCTGGGATGCAAGGGTGGATTAACATTTGCAAATCAACATGATAGAGCACACTATCAAAAGAAAAGACAAGAACCATATGATCCTCTCAACTGATACAGAAATAGCATTTGACAAAATACAGCATCCTTTCCTGATTAAAATTTGTCAGAGTGTAGGGATAGAGGGAACATTCCTCAATATGATGAAAACCAACTATGAACAGACCACAGCGAATATCATTCTCAATGGGGAAATACTAAGAGCTTTTCCCTTAAGGTCAGGAACAAGACAGGGATGCCCATTTTCACCACTTTTGTTCAGCATAGTACTAGAAGTCCTAGCCTCAACAATCAGACAACAAAAAGAAATAAAAGGCAGTCAAATTGGCAAAGAAGATATCAAACTCTCTTTGTAGACGACATGATACTTTATGTGGAAAACTCAAAAGACTCCACCACCAAATTACTAGAACTCCTAAAGCAATTCAGCAATGTGGCAGGATACAAAATCGATGCACAGAAATCAGTTGTTTTTCTATACACTAACAACATAACTGTAGAAGGAGAATTCAAGGAATTTTTGCTTTTAGAAAAATCCATTTATAATAGCACCAAAAACCGTAAGATATCTAGGAATAAACCTAACCAAAGAGGTAAGGGATCTATGCTCTAAAAACTACAGAATACTTATGAAAGAAATTGAGGAAGACAGAAAGAGATGGAAAAACATTCCAAGCTCATGGATTGGAAGAATAAACATTGTGAAAATGTCTATGCTGCCCAGAGAAATCTACACTTTCAATGCTATCCCTATTAAAATACCACTGGTTTGTTTTTTTTTTTTCAAAGTGCTGGAACAAACAATCCTAAAATTTGTATGGAACCATAAAGATCCTGAATTCCCTGGGGAATGTTGAAAAAAGAAAAAAGCAAACCTGGGGGTTTCACAATGCCTGACTTCAAGCTATATTATAAAGCTGTGATCACCATGACAGCATGGTACTGGCACAAAAAAAGACACATATATCAATGGAACAGAATAGAGAGTCAAGGAATGGACCCTCAACTCTATGGTCAACTAATCTTTGATGAAGCAGGAAAGAATATCCAATGGAAAAAAGACAGTCTCTTCAATAAATAGCGTTGGGAAAATTGGACAGCCAAATGCAAAATAATGAAACTCGACCATTCTCTTACACCATACACAATAATAAACCCAAAATGGTTGAAATACTTAATGTGAGAGGACTCCATCAATATCCTAGAGGAGACCAAAGGCAGTAACCTCTTTGACCTTGGTCACAGTGACTTCTTTCAAGACATGTCTCTAAAGGCAAGGGCAACAAAAGCAAAAATGAACTTTTGGGACTTCATCAAGATAAAAGGCTACTGCACAGCAAAGGAAACAGTAAAAAAAAAAAAACCTAAAAGACAAGCTACAAAATGGGAGATGATATTTGCAAATGACATTATAGATAAAGGGCTGGTATCTAAGATTATAAAGAGCTTCTCAAACCTAACACTGAAAAAACAAATAATCCAGTCAAGAAATGGGCAGAAGACATGAACAGACACTTCTCCAAAGAACACATACAAATGGCTAACAGATACATGAAAAAATGCTCCACATCACTTGCCATCAAGGAAATACAAATCAAAACTACAATGAGATACCACCTTAGACCACTTAGAATGGCTAAAATTAACAAGACAATAAAACAACAAATGTTGGCAAGAATGTAGAGAAAGGGGAACCCTTTTACACTCTTGGTGGGAAATCAAGCTCGTACAGCCACTCTGGAAAACAGTATGGAGTTTCTTCAAGAAGTTAAAAATAGAGCTACTATAGGACCCAGAAGTTGCACTACTGGGTGTTTATCCTAAGATACAGACATAGTGAAAAGAAGGGGCACTTGCACCCCAAGGTTCATAGTAGCAATGTCCACAATAGCCAAACTGTGGAAAAAGCTGAGATGTCCTTCAACAGATGAATGAATAAAGAAGATGTGGTCATATCTACAATGGAATATTACTCAGCCATCAACAATGCTGAATACTTGCCATTTGCATTGACATGGATGGAACTGGAGGGGATTATGCTAAGTGAAATAATTCCGTCAGAGAAAGACAATTATCAGGGTTCACTCATAGGTGGAATATAAGGAATGCATGGAGGACCATAGGAGGAGGGAGGGAAAACTGAATGGGAAGAAATCAGAGAGGGAGACAAACCATGAGAGACTCTGGGCTCCAGGAAACAAACTGAGAGTTGCAGAAAGGAGGTAGGTGGGGGGATGAAGTAACTGGGTGATGGGCATTAAGGAGGGCACACGATCTGTTGAGCATTGGGTGTTATATGCAACTAATGAATCATTGAACACTACATCAAAAACTAATGATATATTACATGTTGGCTAATTGAACTTAATAAAGAAAAAAAGAAAGAAAAAGAAGAAAGAAAGAAGAAAGAAAGAAAGAGAAAGAAAGAAAGAAAAGAAAGAAAGAAAGAAAGAAAGAAAGAAAGAAAGAAAGAAAGAAAGAAGAAAGAAAGAAAGAAAGAGAAGAAAGAAAAAGTAAATTCAATTAGTCAATATACAGTACATCATTAGTTTCTGATGTAGTTTTCAATAATTCATCAGTTGTGTATAACACCCAGTGCTCACACACGTGATGTATTAAGGGTATTTTTGAAAAATTGATGTTGATTTGTTTTTGTTTCTGTCATTAAGTATTTTCTGCATTGAGCAGAATTTTATTTGACATCATCATCAATATTAGACGCAGTATTCTCTTTTTAAAAGTTCAGATGAGGGCTCCTGGGTGGCTCAGTTGCTTAAGTGACTGCCTTCGGCTCAGGTCATGATCCTGGATCGAGTCCCAGGATCGAGTCCCGCATCAGGCTCCCTGCTCAGCAGGGAGTCTGCTTCTCCCTCTGACCCTGCCCCCTCTCATGTGCTCCCTCTCTCTTTCTCATTCTCTCTCTCAAATAAATAAATAAAATCTTATAAAAAAATAAAAGTTCAGATGAGCTGGGTCTCAACCCCAACCCCATCACTTACAGACTTGGGTAAATCACTCAACTTTTTGGTGACTCAGTGTCTTTATTTTCATTAACATTTTGAAGTGGAGCTGTTTCTTTGCTTATAGTTCTTGTTTTAGTTTTTATCATTAGCACCATCATTATTATTGATCCAGCACCCAATGTACCTTCTGGATCAAGAGTTCAAGCTCTAGAGTCAGAAACCTGAGTATGAGTCTAATGGGGTATGAACAGTTTACCATTTCCAGGTGCTTGAACTCATGGAAATAATTAGCTGATCATGATATCCACTTCATTCAATGGGGAAAGGATTTGTTGGAGCACTTATATTTTTAGTTGTTCTCTGTAACAGTTGTGAGGTGTAAACTGTTATTAACCCATTATAGCTATGTGTGCAGCTATCCCCTCCATCAGTCCCTGGTTTTAAAATATTTTGTCTCTTTATTTTTTATAACTAAAAAGAAGATAGTTATCCAAAGTGCCTCTACATTGGGGAAGAAATTCTTTGTTGGGCATATTTATTTGTAGCTGTTTTCTATAAATTTTTCCTTAACCAGTCCATATTTTTATGTGTTTTCCATTCTAACATATATATTTAAGGCACTTTTAAACATTACTTAAAATTTTAAATGAATGTACACTATCCCACTGCATAACAGCAAAATATCTTATTAAACTGTCACTAAGATTTTTGTATCAATGATATGAACTTTTAAAATTGCAAAGTAATTTGCCAATGATGAATATGCAGAGAATTTGGTAAAAAAGTATCAATATCCCCAAGTTTTATGCTCTTGATATTAGAAAAGCCAGTAGTCTGGAATGGGACTATGCCTTAGCTGAGAACCAGACTTGGAGAAAACGATCCACAGAGACAGTCACCACCACTGGCATCCTGCAGAAGAACTGCAGAAAGTGGGAATGGGGTAAGGGGCCTGTGAGGTACACATGCAGGCTCCGTGGCTTGTTCTCAGATAGACAGAGAGGTGTCAAGAGAATATACAGAAATGTACTACTTAGATAGCCAAATTAGAAGTCAAATTGTGATTATTTGTGGTGACTGAATGGACACATGAGGGAAGTTTCTGAGTGCTGGTAATAATCCCTTTCTTGATTCAGGTAGTGAATAAATGAATATATATACTTTTTGTTAATTTATATGTATAACCAACATTTGTGGATATTTCAGTATTTTGTATTTCAGTAAAAATTTTATATGAAAGGAAGAAGTCTTTATTATTTGATATCTTAGTAAATAATCTTGCCTAACTGAAGTATGCAAGTTTGTGTACATGTGTATGTGCCTCAGTGAAAGAAGTAAATGTCATATTAGGATCCATTGGTAAAAACTGGTATAATTCATGTGGAATAAGGGTAAGACAAACTACAGCAGAAAGATAACAGTAGCTATTTCCTAGGATGCACTCTATTACCAAAAATTTACTGATAACATGAATGCTAATGTGTATATATATATATAATTAAAATTTATATTAAATGTTATATAAAATTATATATATATATATATATATATATATATATATATATATTGCATTGAAAAATGTGGCTGTGTGTATCTTTACTTTCTCATTCTAGCTGATTGGGATGCAAACATGATGTCAGGAGCTCACACAGCTGACTTAGACCAAGAGAAGGAATTCTGCTCTAAAATTGTTGGGGGAAAAATAGGAACAGAATATTTATATTAACTGAAATCTATACCATTTTAGGGAAAGCAAGAGATAAGAGGTTATAACATTAGTCAAAATCATCTGAGAAATTACAGAAATTTAAGGGAAAGCACTTAATCTTTGCAAATGTTGGAGAACCAGTGATTTTAAGTTATACTCACCTAAATATTAAAAAAAAAAGTTATCATGACATATGTGTTCTAACATTAATAGAAAATATTCTTGAATCTCAGGATCTACTTTGTAATATTCGATCTGTCTGTTAGTAATGGACATTTTGAGGGTTTATGAAAGCATTCAAACCATTTATATATTAGTTTAGTAGAGTTTTCCAGAGAACAGTACCAATAGGAGGTAGATGATAGATTGATAGATCATTAGATTAACTGATCAATTAATAGATAGATGGATAGAGATATAGATATAAAAATACAA
Source organism: Halichoerus grypus (assembly GCF_964656455.1). Lineage (NCBI taxonomy): Eukaryota > Metazoa > Chordata > Mammalia > Carnivora > Phocidae > Halichoerus > Halichoerus grypus. The sequence continues at coordinate 146,528,084 of NC_135713.1, read as the reverse complement.
TATATTTATAGAGATGGTCTGTGTATATGTATTCTATATATAAGATATGCTATCTATCTGTCATCTATCTATCTTTTTGGAGGGAGAGAGAGAGAAAGTAAAGAAAAAATTGTAAGGAATTGGCTTCCATGTTTATGGAGGCTGAGAAGACTCATGATCTCTCATCTACAAGTTAAAGGCCTAAGAGAGCTGATGGTGAAAGCCCTGCTTGGAATGCAAGAGAAGACCAACATCCTAGATCAGTCAGGCAGAGAGTTAATTCTTTCTTCCTCTGCCTTTTAATTCTATTCAGGTCCTGAATGGATTGGATGATGCCCATCCCCGTCAGAGAAGGTGGCATGTTTTCCCCAGTCCAGCAGTTCAAATGCTAATCTCATTTAGAAACACATTCTCAGAAAAATTCAAAAAATAATATTTAATCTGGGCACCCCATGATCCAATCAAGTTGATGAAGAAAATGAACCATTACAATTGATTTCTATGCTTGCATTATTGCACATAGAAAATTGTTCTTAGGTCATGAGGTTTACAGGAAATACTAAAGAATAGTGTTTAGGGGCACCTAGGTGGTTCAGTTGGTTAAGCATCCAACTCTTTGTTTCAGCTCAGGTCATGATCTTAGGGTCATGGGATTGAGCCCCACATTAGGCTCCATGCTCAGCCCAGGGTCTGCTTGAGTTTCTCTCTCTCTCTCCCTCTCCCTCTCCCTCTGCCCTTCACTGCTCTCTCTCTCAAATAAATAAGTATATCTTTTAAAAAGAATAGTATTTATATGTGAAAGTCAAGAAGTATTCTCAGTTACCTGACCCTCATATTTATTCCTGAAACTGGAAATATGTAAGTGAAACACATTTCAAAATATTTAATCTTGGGTTCCTAGGTGGCTTAGTCAGTTAGGCATCTGCCTTCAGCTCAGGTCATGATCCCGGGATCCTGGGATCGAGTCCTGCATCAGGCTCCTTGCTCTGTGGGGAGCCTGCTTCTCCCTCTCCTCCCCACTTGTGCTCTCTCTCACTATCTCTGTCTCTCTCTCTCAAATAAATAAATAAAATCTAAAAAAAAAAAACTCAATCTCAATCAAATATCCATCCTGTTTAAGAGACATCCAGATGGCTAACAGATATGTAAAAAGATGTTCAACATCACTAATCATCAGGGAAATACAAATCAAAACCACAATGAGATACCACCTCACACCTGTCAGAATGGCTAAAATTAACAACACAAGAGACAACAGGTGTTGGAGAGGATGCAGAGAAAGGGTTAACCTCTTGCACTGTTGGGGGGAATGCAAACTGGTGCAGCCACTCTGGAGAACAGTATGGAGGTTCTTCAAAAAGTTAAAAATGAAACTACCCTATGACCCAGCAATTGCACTGCTGGGTATTTCCCCAAGGATACAAAAATATAGATTCAAAGGGGTACATGCACCCCTATGTTTGTAGCATCATTATCAACCACAACCAAACTATGGAGAGAGCCCAAATGTCCATTAACTGATGAATGGACAAAGATGTGGGATAAGTATATATGTATGATGGGATATTATTCAACCATCAAAAAGAACGAAATCTTGCCATTTGCAATGATGTGGATAGAGCTAGAGAGTATTTTGTTAAGCAAAATAAGTCAGAAAAAGACAAATACCATATGATCTCACTCATATGTGGAATTTAAGAAAGAAAATAGATGAACATATGGAAAGGGGAAAAATAAAAATAAAAAGAAGGAAGCAAACCATAAGAGCCTCTTTATGATGGAAAAAAAACCTGAGGGTTGATGGAGGGAGGTGAGTGGGTGAAGGGCTAGATGGGTGATGGGTATTAAAGAGGGCACTTGTTATGATGAGCACTGGATGTTGCATGTAAGTGATGAATCACTGAATTTTACTCCCAAAACCAATATTGCACTGTATGTTAACTAACTGAAATTAAAATAAAAAGAAAAAATAGATGTATGAGTTCTACAATAGCAGGGAGGAAATTTTAAAAAAAGAGTTTATGTGTCTATATAAAATGAGTTTACACACATATGCATATACAAATATCTATTTAAAAAATGTGAAGAAAAACAATCTTAGAGGGCCAAATAAATAAATGTTACCTTAAGGTTAACATTTCTTGTTTTGTTGAAAATAATGAATCAATAATTTGACAATTAAATACAGAAAATGTATAATTGCAAATAATAAAATCAATAGTAATGAAACTAATCTCTATTTTATTCAATAAAGCCATTTATATCATTATATTAAATATCTGGCACTATTAGAGGGGCTAGATTATAGTATAGTGGGGAGAGGGCCTTCCTTTACATGGCTTATATGGTATTTCCATCCCTCCTCCTTTTTCCTTTCAATCTCTTTCTGGTGCTTTCTTTGGGATATCTTAATATGAAATAAATTAGTAATGTGTTCAGAGAAACTAGTTTGCTCAATCTCAGTCTCAGCATCAAAAAACAGAATGACATGATAGCCTTGGAGCTCAGAGTCCATAGGGAAATAACTGGCACAAGTTTGACTAGCTATAATGTGTATTTAGGTCCCTTCCACTATCATAGCATCTACACACAAACATAAATCTCCCACCATGCCAATAAAATTATAATTCTACTGATTTTGTTAAACGAAGATTCAATTTTTATGTTATTAATGTGGTAAAAAATTTTACATTAGGGTCATTAGTTGCATTGTGGTTATATTTCCTTTAAGATGGCATTTTGTTTTTTGTTTTTTGTTTTTGTTTTTTGTTTTCCAGAATAAATCAGGTCTCAGGCTATTTTGTTTGCTTAATTTGTTTTTCTACCATATGTATCCAATCCCTTTTGATAAATATCTACTGAATATTGTGACTACTTTAGATTTCCTCCAATCTCTTCTTTCTGGGCCATCTCTTCTGTATATTTTGTCATCATGATCCTAAATACACTATATATGTTTCCTTGGAACTTACCTGCACAGAGCTGCCCCAGAGAGGTTTCTCCAACATTAACATTCCTCAGTGTAACCCTTGATGTCTGTATCCAAAGCCTTCTTCTTTCTTGACTTACTCTCCCATTTACTGAAGAATATCCTTCAAAAAATTCCCAGGCAAGATATATGGGAGGAAACTTCTGTGAGAACTGACATGTCTATAGGTTACCTCTTATTTTTTTAACTATTTCCTTTGCTGTGCAGAGGTTTTTTATCTTGATGAAGTCCCAAAAGTTCATTTTAGCTTTTGATTCCCTTTCCTTTAGAGACATGTCTTGAAAGAAGTTGCTGTGGCCAAGGTCAAAGTGGTTACTGCCTTTGGTCTCCTCTAGGATATTGATGGATTCCTGTCTCACATTTAGATCTTTCATCCATTTTGAGCTTATCTTTGTGTGTGGTGTAAGAGAATGGTCCAGTATCATTCTTCTGCATTAGGCTGTCCAATTTTCCCAGCACCATTTATTGAAGAGACTGTCTTTTTTCCATTGGATATTCTTTCCTGTTTTGTCAAAGATTATTTGACCATAGAGTTGAGGGTCCATTTCTGGGCTCTCTATTCTGTTCCGTTGATTAATGTGTCTGTTTTGTACCTGTACCATGCTGTCTTGATGATGACAGCTTTGTAATAGAGCTGGAAGTCCGGACTTGTGATGCCCCCAGCTTTGGTTTTCTTATTCAATATTCCTCTGGCAATTCAAGGTCTTTTCTGGTTCTATAGAAATTTTAGGATTGTTTGTTCCAGCTCCTTGAAAAATGTTGATAGTATTTTTTTTTAATTTTTTTATTGTTATGTTAATCCCCATACATTACATCATTAGTTTCAGATATAGTGTTCCATGATTCATTGTTTGTGCATAACACCCAGTGCTCCATGCAGAACGTGCCCTCCTCAATACCCATCACCAGGCTAACCCATCCTCCCACCCCCCTCCCCTCTAGAACCCTCAGTTTGTTTTTCAGAGTCCATCGTCTCTCATGGTTCTTCTCCCCCTCCGATTGCCCCCCCTTCATTCTTCCCCTCCTGCTACATTCTTCTTCTTCTTTTTTTCTTTCTTAACATATATTGCATTATTTGTTTCAGAGGTACAGATCTGAGATTCAACAGTCTTGCACAATTCACAGCGCTTACCAGAGCACATACCCTCCCCAGTGTCCATCACCCAGTCACCCATCCCTCCCACCCCACCCCCCACTCCAGCAACCCTCAGTTTGTTTCCTGAGATTAAGAATTCCTCATATCAGTGAGGTCATATGATACATGCCTTTCTCTGATTGACTTATTTCGCTCAGCATAATACCCTCCAGTTCCATCCACGTCATTGCAAATGGCAAGATCTCATTCCTTTTGATGGCTGCATAATATTCCATTGTATATATACACCACCTCTTCTTTATCCATTCATCTGTTGATGGACATCTTGGCTCTTTCCACAGTTTGGCCACTGTGGACATTGCTGCTATAAATATCGGGGTGCATGTACCCTTTCGGGTCCCTACTTTTGTATCTTTGGGGTAAATACCCAGTAGTGCAATTGCTGGATCATATGGTAGCTCTATTTTCAACTTTTTGAGGAACCTCCATACTGTTTTCCAGAGTGGCTGCACCAGCTTGCATTCCCACCAACAGTGTAGGAGGGTTCCCCTTTCTCCACATCCCCGCCAACATCTGTCATTTCCTGACTTGTTCATTTTAGCCATTCTGACTGGTGTGAGGTGGTATCTCATTGAGGTTTTGATTTGGATTTCCCTGATGCCGAGCGATATTGAACACTTTTTCATCTGTCTGTTGGCCGTTTGGATGTCTTCTTTGGAAAAATGTCTGTTCGTGTCTTCTGCCCATTTCTTGATTGGATTCTTTGTTCTTTTGGTGTTGAGTTTGATGAGTTCTTTATAGATTTTGGATACTAGCCCTTTATCTGATATGTCATTTGCAAATATCTTCTCCCATTCTGTCAGTTGTCTTTTGGTTTTGTTGACTGTTTCCTTTGCTTTGCAAAAGCTTTTTATCTTGATGAAGTCCCAATAGTTCATTTTTGCCCTTGCTTCCCTTGCCTTTGGCGATGTTTCTAGGAAGAAGTTGCTGCGGCTGAGGTCGAAGAGGTTGCTGCCTGTGTTCTCCTTTAGGATTTTGATGGGCTCCTGTCTCACATTGAGGTCTTTCAAACATTTGGAGTCTATTTTTGTGTGTGGTGTAAGGAAATGGTCCAGTTTCATTCTTCTGCATGTGGCTGTCCAATTTTCCCAACACCATTTGTTGAAGAGACTGTCTTTTTTCCATTGGACATTCTTTCCTGCTTTGTCAAAGATTAGTTGACCATAGAGTTGAGGGTCCATTTCTGGGCTCTCTATTCTGTTCCATTGATCTATGTGTCTGTTTTTGTGCCAGTACCATACTGTCTTGATGATGACAGCTTTGTAGTAGAGCTGGAAGTCCGTAATTGTGATGCCGCCAGCTTTGCTTTTCTTTTTCAACATTCCTCTGGCTATGCGGGGTCTTTTCTGGTTCCATACAAATTTTAGGATTATTTGTTCCATTTCTTTGAAGAAACTGGATGGTATTTTGATGGGGATTGCATTGAATGTGTAGATTGCTCTAGGTAGCATTGACATCTTCACAATATTTGTTCTTCCAATCCATGAGCATGGAACGTTTTTCCATTTCTTTGTGTCTTCCTCAATTTCCTTCATGAGTATTTTATAGTTTTCTGAGTACAGATCCTTTGCCTCTTTGGTTAGATTGATTCCTAGGTATCTTATAGTTTTGGGTGCAATTGTAAATGGGATCGACTCCTTAATTTCTCTTTCTTCTGACTTGTTGTTGGTGTATAGGAATGCCACTGACTTCTGTGCATTGATTTTATATCCTGCCACTTGACTGAATTCCTGTATGAGTTCTAGCAGTTTTGGGGTGGAGTCTTTGGGATTTTCCACATAAAGTATCATATCATCTGCAAAGAGTGAGAGTTTGACTTCCTCTTTGCCAATTTGGATGTCTTTGATTTCTTTTTGTTGTCTGATTGCTGTGGCTAGGACTTCCAATACTATGTTGAATAGCAGTGGTGATAGTGGACATCCCTGCCGCGTTCCTGACCTTAGGGGGAAAGCTCTCAGTTTTTCCCCATTGAGAATGATATTCGCTGTAGGTTTTTCATAGATGGCTTTTATGATATTGAGGTATGTACCCTCTATCCCTATACTCTGAAGAGTTTTGATCAAGAAAGGATGCTGTACTTTGTCAAATGCTTTTTCTGCATCTATTGAGAGTATCATGTGATTCTTGTTCTTTCTTTTGTTAATGTGTTGTATCACGTTGATTGATTTGCGGATGTTGAACCAACCTTGCAGCCCAGGGATAAATCCGACTTGGTCGTGGTGAATAATCCTTTTAATGTACTGTTGGATCCTATTGGCTAGTATTTTGGTGAGAATTTTTGCATCCATGTTCATCAGGGATATTGGTCTGTAATTCTCCTTTTTGATGGGGTCTTTGTCTGGTTTTGGGATCAAGGTAATGCTGGCCTCATAAAAGGAGTTTGGAAGTTTTCCTTCCATTTCTATTTTTTGGAACAGTTTCAGAAGAATAGGTATTAATTCTTCTTGAAATGTTTGGTAGAATTCCCCTGGGAAGCCATCTGGCCCTGGGCTTTTGTGTTTTGGGAGATTTTTGATGACTGCTTCTATTTCCTTAGTGGTTATAGGTCTGTTCAGGTGTTCTATTTCTTCCTGGTTCAGTTTTGGTAGTTGATACCTCTCTAGGAATGCATCCATTACTTCCAGGTTATCTAATTTGCTGGCATAGAGTTGCTCATAATATGTTCTTAGAATTGTTTGTATTTCTTTGGTGTTGGTTGTGATTTCTCCTCTTTCATTCATGATTTTGTTGATTTGGGTCATTTCTCTTTTCTTTTTGAGAAGTCTGGCCAGGGGCTTATCAATCTTGTTAATTCTTTCAAAGAACCAGCTCCTAGTTTCGTTGATCTGTTCTACTGTTCTTTTGGTTTCTATTTCATTGATTTCTGCTCTGATCTTTATTATTTCTCTTCTCCTGCTGGGTTTAGGCTTTATTTGCTGTTCTTTCTCCAGCTCCTTTAGGTGTAGGGTTAGGTTGTGTACTTGAGACCTTTCTTGTTTCTTGAGAAAGGCTTGTATTGCTATATACTTTCCTCTTAGGACCCCTTTGCTGTATCCCAAAGATTTTGAATAGTTGTGTTTTCATTTTCATTGGTTTCCATGAATTTCTTTAATTCTTCTTTAATTTCCTGGTTGATCCATTCATTCTTCAGTAGGATGCTCTTTAGCCTCCATGTATTTGAGTTCCTTCCGACTTTCCTCTTGTGATTGAGTTCTAGTTTCAAAGCATTGTGGTCTGAAAATATGCAGGGGATGATCCCAATCTTCTGGTACCGGTTGAGATCTGATTTATGACCTAGGATGTGATCTATTCTGGAGAATGTTCCATGGGCACTAGAGAAGAATGTGTATTCCGTTGCTTTGGGATGGAATGTTCTGAATATGTCTGTGAAGTCCATTTGGTCCAGTGTGTCATTTAAAGTCTTTATTTCCTTGTTGATCTTTTGCTTAGACGATCTGTCCATTTCAGTGAGGGGGATGTTAAAGTCCCCCGATAGTATTTTGATAGTGATTGCTTTTAATGTGTAGATTGCTCTGGGCAGCATAGACATTTTCACAATGTTTATTCTTCCAATTCATGAGCATGGAAGGTTTTTCCATTTCTTTGTTTCTTCCTCAATTTCTTTCATAAGTGTTCTGTAGTTTCTGGAGTATAGATACTTTACCTCTTTGGTTAGGTTTATTCCTAGATATCTTATGGTTTTTGGTGCTATTGTAAATGGGGTCGATTCCTTAATATCTCTTTCTTCAGCCACATTGTTAGTGTTAGAAAAGTAACTGATTTCTGTGCATTCATTTTATATCCTGCCACATTGTTGAATTGCAGTAAGAGTTCTCACAATTTTGGGGTGGAGTCTTTTGGGCTTTCCACATAAAGTATCATGTCATCTGGAAGAGAGAGAGTTTGACTTCTTTGCCAATTTGAATGCCTTTTATTTCTTTTTGTTGTCTGATTGCTGAGGCTACAACTTCCTGTTGAAGAAAAGTGGTGAGAGTGGGCATCCCTGTCATGTTCCTGACCTTAAAGGAAAAGCTTTCAGAATTTCATCGAGAATGATATTCCCTGTGGGTTTTTCATAGATGACTTTTATGATATTGAAGTATGTTTCCTCTATCCCTACACTTTAAAGAGTTTTCATCAGAAAGGATGCTGTATTTTGTCAAATGCTATTTCTGCATCAATTGAGAGGATCATATGGTTCTTGTTTCTTCTTTTATTAATGTGATCTATCACGTTGATAGATTTGTGAATGTTGAACCACCCTTGCATCCCAGGAATAAATCCCACCTGTTCATGGAGAATAATCCTTTTAATGTACTGTTGGATCCTATTGATTAGTACCTTGTTGAGTATTTTGCCATCCATATTCATCAGGGATATTGGTGAGTAATTTTCTTTTTTGATGGGGTCTTTTCCGGTTTTAGGATCAGTATAATGCTGGCTTCATAGAACAAGTTTGGAAGTTTTCCTTCCATTTCTATTTTTTGAAACAGCTTCAGTAGATTAGGTATGATTTCTTCTTTAAATGTTTGGTACAATTCCCCTTGGAAGCCATCTGGCCCTGGACTCTTATTTTTTGGAAGATTTTGGATTCCTTCTTCAATTTCCTTGCTTGTTATTGGTCTGCTCAGATTGTGTATTTCTTCCTGTTTCAGTCTTGGTAGTTTATAAGTTTCCAGGAATGCATCCATTTCTTGCAGATTGCAGTTTGTTGGCATATAGTTACTGGTAATAAGTTCTAAAAATTGTCTCTATTTCTTTGTCATTAATCATGATCTCTCACCTTTCATTCATAATTTTATTAACTTGATTCCTTTATAGTTTCTTTTGGCTAAGTCTGGCTAGGGGTTTATTGATCTTATTAATTCTTTCAAAGAACCCGCTTCTAGTTTTGTTAATCTGTTCTACTGTTCTTCTGGTTTCTCTTTAATTGATTTCTGCTCTAATCTTTATTATTTCTCTTCTGCTGTTTGGTTTAGGCTTTATTTGCCTTTTTTCTTTAATCCAAGTCCTTTAGGTATAAGCTTAGCTTGTGCATTTGGGATTTTTCTACTTTTTTGAGAGAGGCTTGGATGGCTATATACTTCCTTCTAAGGACTGCCTTTGAAGTATCCCATAGGTTTTGAACAGATGTGTTTTCATTTTCATTTGTTTGCATAAATTGTTTAAATTCTTCTTTAATTTTGTGGTTGACCTATTCATTCCTTAGCAGGATGCTCTTTAACCTCCAACTCTTTGAGTTATTTCCAAATTTCTACTTGTGACTGAGTTCCAGTTTCAATGCATTGTGGTCTGAAAATATGCAGGGAATAATCTCAATCTTTTGGTATCAGATGAGACCTGATTTATGACCCAGTATGTGATCTATTCTGGACAAAGTTTCATGTGCACTTGAGAATTAATGAATATTCTGTTGTTTTAGGGTGGGATGTTCAGTATATATCTGTGAAGTCCATCTGGTCCAATGTGTCATTCAAAGCTCTTGTTTCTATATTGATCTTCTGCTTAGATGATCTGTCCATTGTTGTGAATGGAGTGCTGAAATTTCCTACTATTAATGTATTATTATCAATATGTTTATTTACTTTGTTTATTAATTGGTTGATATAATTGACTGCTCCATGGTGGGGGCATAGATATTTACAATTGTAAGATCTTCTTGTTGGGTAGACCCTTTCAGTATGATATAGTGTCCGTCTACATCTTTTACTACAATCTTTGGTTTAAAATCTAATTTGTTTGATATGAGTATCACTACCCCAGCTTTCTTTTGAGGTCCATTGGTGTGGTAAATGGTTCTCTATCCCCTCACTTTCAATCTGGAGGTGACTTGAGGTTCAAAATAAGTCTCTTGTAGACAGCGTCAGATGGGTCCTGCATTGTATTCAATCTGAAACCCTTTGTCTTTTGATGGGAGCATTCAGCTCATTTACATTCAGAGTATTGAAAAATATGAATTTGTTGCCATTTTATTGCCTGTAAAGTCCCTGTTTCTGTAGATTGTGTTATTTTCTTGTCTGTTACTCTTGGGGTCTCTCTTTGCTTACAGGAGCCCCCTTAATATTTCTTGCAGGGTGCTCTTGGTGGTCACATATTCTTTCAGTTTCTGTCTGCTCTGGAAGCTCTTTATCTCACCTTCCATCTTCATTGACAGCCTTGCTGGGTAAAGTATTCTTGGCTTCATGTTCTTCTCATTTAGTACCCTGAATATACTTTGCCAGCCCTTTCTGGATTTTTAGTTTTCTGTGGATATGACTGATGTTATTTTGTTGTTCCTCCCTCTGTATATAAGGAACCTGCTCTCCCTAGCTGCTCTCAGGGTACCTTCTTTGGCTCTAAGATTTGCAAGCTTCACTGTTGTACGTTGGGGTGTTGATCTATTTTTATTGATTTTGGGAGGAGTCCTCTCTGCCTCTTGGACATGAATGCTTGTTTCCTTCCCCAGATTAGGGAAGTTCTTAGCAATGATTTGCTCAAAGATGCTTTCCAACCTCTCCACCCCCTCTGGGATCCCTATGAAATGGACATTGGTTCATTTCAAGGCGTCAGTAAATTCTCAAAGCCTTTCTTCATGGGCTGTTCATTGTCTTTCTCTCTTTTCCTCAACTTCCTTCATTTCCATCAGCCTGTCCTCTAGATCACTTAGTCTCTCTTCCACCTCATTGACCCTAGCTGTGAGCATCCAATTTAGACTGCATTTCATTCATAGCTTTTTAAAGTTTGGCATGATTAGATCTCATTTCTGCCCTTAGAGTTTCTGTATTGTCACTTATGCTTCTTTCAAGCCTAGCTATTAACTTAATAATTGCTCTCCTGAATTCCATCTCTGACATCTTACTTATATCCATATTGTTTAGCTCTGTGGCAGAGAACATTGCCTCTGGTTCTTTCCTTTGTTTTGAGTTGCTCCTTCTAGTCATTCTGCCCAGGGAAGGATTTGTAAGGCATGAACCAAGTCCAAAATATCAACCACAGCCCAAGCAAAATATACCCTAGAAAAAAATCTAAAGTAGTTTGGAGCCACCACAGAAAATCACTCAAAGCCAAAATTCAACAAAACTATATTTTGGGCGGGGAGGGGACTATTATTTCCTGGGGTAGGCAAAGCAGGGTGACTTGCTGGTTCCTGATTGAATTTGGTCTGTGTGTTAGAAGACACTATATCCCAAAATTGCCAATAAGAACTATTTGTATTTATATAAAAATAAGTTTGAATAGAGATTAAAAAGGACCAGAATGAAGCATATGTCTTTATATTGTAGATGTGGAAAAAAAAAAGTTACAAAGCGATTTAAGAACATAAGGTGGTAAAATAAGAATCTCGTTGAATCAGAGAAATGTAGAGAAAAAAAGAAATGGAAAATTTTTGACTGAAGGATAAATGAGTTATGGGGAAACACTTGGAGCTCAATATACTATTTTCCCCTGGTGCTGGATTTTTAGTCTCATGGGATCCATAAGCTTGTCATTCACCTGTTCTTCCAGTCTGTCTTCTGGGGGAAGGGCCTGATTTGCTTCTTCTCAGGTGTCTTTTCCTTGGTGGAGTCTCCCCACCACTTGTCAGGGGTATGGGCTTAATGTAAGTTGGTCCTCTCTGTGGAATTTGTGCCCTGCTGCTTTCCACGGGTCTTCAGAGAGTTAGAGCAAAAATGGCCATGCCCAGATCTCTAGCTCAGAGCAGCAAGATCATCGTCCCTCCTATTCAATAACACCCCCCTCCCCCACCCCCACGTCAAACTGTCTCCACTTTGATGTGCTCCAACTTCTGCAGACTCCCCCGGTTTGCACCTACTGCAATTCTCCTTGGGGGAGTCCCCAGGACCTGCAAGCATGTCTGCACTTTGTGTCTTTGGGACTGTGAGCAATGTGGGCTTGCTTGCACCCTGCTTTGCTACTCCCAGGTCACTGCTGGTGCCACCCTAATGTCTTTTCCAGGGCCACCACCGCTTTGAGGGTTATTACCTAGTTGTGGGCACAGCTTCTGTGTGCACCAAGTTCTGTGGATTCCGGGGGTTACACCCACTGGACTTATCCCGGAGGGATTCCCAGGGGACAGTGAGCATCTCTGCACTTTGTGTCTCTGCAACTTTGAGTGTTTGTGTGCTCCTGCACACACCCTGCTCCCCTGCTCCCAGGTCATGGCTGGGTCCTGCCCTACTGCCCTTTTCAGGGCCAATGCCGCACTGAGAGCTGTTGCCAAGTCATGGATGCAGCCAGTTCGTCCCTCCCAGGGGGTGGTAACTAGCCCACACATTCCAGTCTATTTCCAAGTGCTGCTCCCTACCAGCCCAGCTCCCAGTTTATGGCAACAAGAGCTGAGATTCCCTCCTGGGCTCACTGACCATTACCAGTTTCCCCACCCCACTGCTTGGGCACTCTAGCCATTCAGGAACCCATTCTTTCTGTGTCTCCTGGGATCCTGAAATCCACAGTGACCCACCTAGAATTTTGCCTCTCATCCCCTGAACCCCTTTCAGAAAAGGATGTTTCTCACTAGAGCAGATTTCTAAGGGTTCTGATTTTGCACTCCAATGTTATATCACTTTCTGGTAGCCAGCTTATGGAGCCTCCTTCACCCCCATGGTTTATCTTCTGATATATCCTCACAGATTTATGACTCTGCACCTCCGACCTTGCAAAAAGCTGTTGTTTTTCTGCTTGTAGAGTTCTAGATATATTTTCTTACAACTCAGGCTGAATTTGTGTGTGGTCAGAATGGTTTGATAGATACCCAGCTAAATTTGAGGGACCAGATGAAATGAGGTCCCCTAATCTTCCACCTTCTTGCCTCCCTCTCCTCAATTTTGTATAATTTTTGAAAAACTGCTTTTTTGTTGAATTTTTCTAGTATTTTTCTGGTCTCTCATTTATTTCTACTCTGATATTTGCTATTTCTTACCTTCTGCTTTTAGCACAGTTTGTTTTCCTTTTCCTGGATCCTTGAGATGTAAAGTTAGGTTGTTTATTTGAGATCATTCTATATTCATAGAAATTGTACTTATCACTATAAATTCCCTTCTTAAAACTCTTTTGCAATATCCCATATATCTTGGTATGTTGTGTTTCTATTTTCATTTTTTCAAGATTTTTTTTCTTGCATTTGATTTCTTCCTGGACCCATTGTTTGTTCAGGAGTGTTTTGTTTAATATCTACATATTTGCAGGTTTTCCAGCTTTTCTCTTTTTTATTTCTTGCTTCATACAATTGTGGTTAGAAAAATATATATATCATCAGTTTTCTTAAATTTATTAAGACTTGTTTTCTGTACTATCATATGGTCTATCATGATTAACGTTATGTGTACACTTGTGAAGAATGTGCATTCTGTTTCTTTTCAGTAGAACATTCTGCAAATATTTGTTAGGTCCACTTGATCTAATGTATGGTTCTCATCCATCATTTCCTTGCTGATTTTTTTTTTTTTTTGGTCTAGAAGAACTATTCATTTCTAAAATGGTTTATTGCTGTTTATTTCTCTCTTCTGATCTGTCAGTTTTTGCTTATTTAGAGGTTCTATATTGGTTCTGTATATATTGACAATTATATATCTTCTTGAGGAATTGACCTCTTTATCATTATATAATGTCTTTCTTCTTCTCCTGTTATTGTTTTACCCTTAAAGTTTATTTTGTCTCATATAATTATAGCTATTCTTACTTTCTTTTAGTTTTCAATTGCACGGAATAACTTTATCCATCGCTTCACATTCAGCTTATGTGTGCCTGTAAATGTAAAGTGAGTCTCGTAGGAACCTATATTTGTGTCCTTTTTTTTTAATCCAACCAGGCATTGAGGGCCTTTTGGTTGGTGAATTAACTCTGTTTACATTAGGGGGGAGGACCAAGATGGCAGAAGAGTAGGAGACCTAAATTTCATCTGGTCTGAGGAATTCAGCTAGATAGGGATCAAACCATTAGGAACACCTATGAACTCAACAGGAGATCGAAGAAAAGAATAGCAGCAACTCTCTGAACAGAAAACTGAACACTTTCTGGAAGGTAGGATGTGTAGAGAAGTGAATCTGAGGCAATATTCGGGAAGATAGATGGCGGGGGAGGAGGCCTCCACCTGCTGCTACTGGCAAGTGACAGAGCAGCAAGAAACAAGAAAGGTCTGAAATACACAACCTAACCCTAGACCTAAAGGAGCTGGAGAAAGAACAGCAAATAAAGCCTAAACCCTGCAAGAGAAGGGCTATAATAAAGATCAGAGCAGAAATCAATGAAATAGAAACCAAAAGAACAGTAGAACACAGCAATGAAACTAGGAGCTGGTTCTTTGAAAGAATTAACAAGATTGATAAATCCCTGGCCAGACTTATCAAAAAGAAAAGAGAAATGACCCAAATCAACAAAATCATGAATGAAAGAGGAGAGATCACAACCAACACCAAAGAAATACAAACAATTGTAAGAACATTTTATAAGCAACTCTATGCCAGCAAATTAGATAATCTGGAAGAAATGGATGTATTCCTAGAGATCTATCAACTACCAAAACTGAAACAGGAAGAAATAGAAAACCTGAACAGAACTATAACCACTAAGGAAATTGAAAACAAAAGCCCAGGGCCAGATGGCTTCCCAGGGGAACTCTACCAAACATTTAAAGAAGAATTAATACCTATTCTTCTGAAACTGTTGCAAAAAATAGAAATGGAAGGAAAACTTCCAAACTCGTTTTATAAGGCTACGATTACCTTGATCCCCAAACCAGACAAAGACCTCATCAAAAAGGAGAATTATAGACCAATATCCTTGATGAAGACAGATGCAAAAATTCTCACCAAAATACTAGCCAATAGGATCCAACAGTACATTTAAAGGATTATTCACCACAACCAAGTGGGATTTATCCCTGAGCTGCAAGATTAGTTCAACATCCACAAATCAATCAATGTGTTACAATTCATTAATAAAAGAAAGAACAAGAACCATAAGATCTTCTCAAAGGATGCAGAAAAAGCATTTGACAAAGTACCGCATTCTTTCTTGATCAAAACCCTTCAGAGTATACGGATAGAAGGTACATACCTCAATATCATAAAAGCCATCTATGAAAAACCCACAGCAAATATCATTCTCAATGGGGAAAAACTGAGAGCTTTCCCCATAAGGTCAGGAACACGGCAGGGATGTCCACTATCACCACTGCTATTCAACATAGTATTAGAAGTCCTAGCCACAGCAATCAGACAACAAAAAGAAATAAAAGGCATCCGATTGGCAAAGAAGCAGTCAAACTCTCACTCTTTGCAGATGATATGATACTTTATGTGGAAAACCCAAAAGACTCCACCCCAAAACTGCTAGAACTCATACAGGAATTCAGTCAAGTGGCAGGATATAAAATCAATGCACAGAAATCAGTGGCATTCCTATACCCCAACAACAAGAAGAAGAAAGAGAAATTAAGGAGTCAATCCCATTTACCATTGCACCCCAAACCATAAGATACTTAGGAATAAATCTAACTAAAGAGGCAAAGAATGTGTACTCAGAAAAGTATAAAATACCCATGAAAGAAATTGAGGAAGACACAAAGAAATGGAAAAACTTTCCATGCTCATGGATTGGAAGAACAAATATTGTGAAGATGTCAATGCTACCTAGAGCAACCTACATATTCAATGCAATCCCCATCAAAATGCCATCCACTTTTTTCAAAGAAATGAAACAAATAATCCTAAAATTTGTATGGAACCAGAAAAGACCCCGAATAGCCAGAGGAATGTTGAAAAAGAAAAGCAAAGCTGGTGGCATCACAATTCTGGACTTCAAGCTCTATTACAAAGCTGTCATCATCAAGACAGTATGGTACTGGCACAAAAACAGGCACATAGATCAATGGAACAGAATAGAGAGCCCAGAAATGGACCCTCAACTCTATGGTCAACTAATCTTTGACAAAGCAGGAAAGAATGTCCAATGGAAAAAAGACAGTCTCTTCAACAAATGGTGTTGGGAAAATTGGACAGCCACATGCAGAAGAATGAAACTGGACCATTTCTTTATGCCACACACAAAAATAGACTCAAAATAGTTGAAAGACTTAAATGTGAGACAGGAGTCCATCAAAATCCTAAAGGAGAACACAGGCAGCAACCTCTTCGACCTCAGCCGCAGCAACTTCTTCCTAGAAACATCACCAAAGGCAAGGGAAGCAAGGGGAAAATGAACTATTGGGACTTCATCAAGATAAAAAGCTTTTGCATAGCAAAAGAAACAGTCAACAAAACCAAAAGACAACTGACAGAATGGGAGAAGATATTTGCAAATGATATATCAGATAAAGGGCTAGTATCCAAAATCTATAACAAACTTATTAAACTCAACACCCAAAGAACAAATGATCCAATCAAGAAAGGGGCAGAAGACATGGACAAACATTTTTTCAAAGAAGACGTCCAAATGGGCAACAGACGTATGAAAAAGTGCTCAACATCACTCAACATCAGGGAAATCCAAATCAAAACCTCAATGAGATACCACCTCACACCAGTCAGAATGGCTAAAATTAACAAGTCAGGAAATGAGAGATGTTGGCGGGGATGCAGAGAAAGGGGAACCCTCCTACACTTTTGGTGGGAATGGAAGCTGGTGCAGTCACTCTGTAAAAGAGTATGGAGGTTCCTCAAAAAGTTGAAAATACAGCTACCATACGACCCAGCAATCGTACTACTGGGTATTTACCCCAAAGATACAAATGTAGGAATCCAAAGGGGTACATGCACCCCAATGTTTATAGCAACAATGTCCACAATAGCCAAACTATGGAAAGAGCCATAATGTCCATCGACAGATGAATGGATAAAGATGTGGTGTATATATATACAATGGAATATTATGCAGCCATCAAAAGGAATGATATTTTGCCATTTGCAACAAGGTGGATGGAACTGGAGGGTATTATGCTGAGCGAAATAAGTCAATCAGAGAAAGACATGTATCATATGACCTCACTGATATGAGGAATTTTTTATGTCAGGAAACAGAGGGTTGCTGGAGTGGTGGGGGTGGGAGGGATGGGGTGGCTGGGTGATAGATAGTGGGGAGGTATGTGCTATGGTGAGTGCAGTAAATTGTGTAAGACTGTTGAATCACGGAATTGTACCCCTGAAACAAATAATACATTATATGTTAAAAAAAAAAAAAAAAAAAAGAAGATAGTAGGAAGGGAAAAATGAAGGGGAGCAAATCGGAGTGGGAGACGAACCATGGAGACTATGGACTCTGAGAAAAAAACTGAGGGTTCTAGAGGAGAGGGGGGTAGGGGGATGGGTTAGCCTGTTGATGGGTATTAAAGAAGGCACGTACTGCATGGAGCACTGGGTGTTATACGCAAACAATGAATCATGGAACACTACATCAAAAACTAATGATGTCATGTATGGTGATTAGCATAACATAATAAAAAAATCTGTTTACATTATCATTTCGTTTTGTGAGGAATTACTAATGATATGTTTCAATTGCTATCTGATTGGGTTTTTTTAAGTGTTTATTTAAATATTCTCATGGAATATTATTCAGCCATCAGAAAAGTGCCCATTTTTAATCTAATACCGTATTAGTTTTTGTTTTTGTTTTTATTTAAATTCCAGTTAGTTAACATACAGTGTAATATTAGCTTCAGGTGTATTATTTGCTGATTCAACACTTACATAAAACACCTGGTGCTTGTCACAACAAGTGCACTCCTTAATCCTTATCACCTATTTAACCCATGCCCCCAACCTTCCCTCTGGTAACCATCAGTTTGTTCTCTAGGGTAAGGAGTTTGTTTTTTGTTTGTTTGTTTGTTTTTTCCCCCTATGATTATTTGTTTTGTTTCTTAAATTCCACATATGAGTGAAATCATATGGTATTTGTCATTCTATGGTTGACTTATTTTGCTTAGCATCATACCTTCTAGCTCCACCCATGTCATTGCAAATGACAAGATTTCATTCTTTTTTTATGGGTGGTGGGCATTAAGGAGGGCATGTGATGTAATGAGCACTGGCTGTTATTTGCAGCTAATGAATCACTGAACATTATATCAAAAGCTAATGATGTACTAGACGTTGGCTAATTGAATTTAAGTAAAAAAATAGACACTTTGATCAATGGAAGAGAAAAGTAATCCTAAGAATATAATCCCATGCATATAAGTCATCTTTCATTTCAAAGGCAAGAAAATACACAAGGAAAGGATATTCTCCTCAAAATGTGTTGGAAAAACTGTCTATACACATAAAAGATGATAAGAGATGCTAATTTCACACCTTATACAAAAACCATCTCAAAACTGATTAAAGACTTGAACAAAAGACAAGTTTAAAAGATAAGCAAAAGCTACAGTACTTCATTACTCCAAACATAAGAAATGTTAAAGGGAGTTCTTTAAACAAAATAAAAGTGCACTAATTAGTAACAATAAAACATTTAGAAGTATAACTTCACAGGAAAAATGAACTTATACGGAAGTTCAAATACTCTAATATAAAGATGGTGAGTTAATTATTTGTAAGCTAGTATGAAGGCTAAAAGACAAAAATATTTTTAAAAAATATAATTTGTTGGGGCGCCTGGGTGGCTCAGTCGGTTAAGCGGCTGCCTTCGGCTCAGGTCATGATCCCAGGGTCCTGGGATCGAGCCAGGCATTGGGCTCCCTGCTCGGCGGAGAACCTGCTTCTCCCTCTCCCTCTGTCTGCTGCTCTGCCTACTTGTGCTCTCTCTCTATCTCTGTTAAATAAATTAAAAAAAAATCTTTAAAAAAATATATATATAATTTGTTAAGGAATACAAAGGTAAAAAGATGTATATTGTGACATCAAAAGCATAAAAGTTTGGGGCACCTGGGTGGCTCAGTCATTGTCTGCCTTCAGGTCAGGTCATGATCCCAGTGTCCTGGGATCAAGTCTTGCATCGGGCTCCCTGCTCTGCTGGAGGCCTGCTTCCCCCTCTCCCACTCCCCCTGCTTGTGTTCCCTCTCTCACTGTGTCTCTCTCTGTCAAATAAATAAATCAATCTTTAAAAAAAAAAGCATAAAAGTTTGAAAGAAGGATAAAAGTGTATAGGTTTAGAATGTGTTAAAACTTAAGTTTTAAAGAATTGAAATAGACTGTTTTTATAGAAGTTGCTTTTGTAAGCTTTACAGCAATTGCAAAACAGAACTTATAATTGATATAAAAAAAGAAAAAAAAGAGAAAGTAATCTAAGCATACCACTACAAAAAAATAATCAAATCACACACAAAAAGCAAATAACTACAAACCAGGGTGAAAACAATTAACAAAATGTGTCTAAATGTGAATGAACTAAACCCTCCAATCAAAAACATAGAGTGGATGAATAGATAGAAAAAAATTTTTTAAAAATCATTTATATGTTGCCTACAAGAGACTCACTTCAGATATATGGACTGAAAACAAAAGGAAAAAAGAATATTTCATGCAAATGGAAAGTAAAGAAAGCTGGGATAACTATATTTATATAAGAGAAAATAGACTAAAACAAAGACTGTAGAAAGAGACAAGAAGGACATTATAAATGATAAAGTAGTTAATCCAACAAGAAAATAAAACACTGTAAAAAAATATGCATCCAACACAGGACCACTTAAATTTATAAAGTGAATATTAACATACCTAAAGTGAGAAATATACAATAATAAAATAATAGCAAGGAACTCTAATACTCCCACTTTCATTAACATTTAGATCATCCACACAGAAAATCAATGAGTAAACATTAACCTTAAATCACAAATTAGATCAGATAAAGTTAACATATAGAACCGCCTTCTTAGCGCAGTGGGCAGCGCATCAGTCTCATAAAGTTAACATATAGATACAGAACATTTCATCC
This sequence comes from Halichoerus grypus, assembly GCF_964656455.1. Taxonomy (NCBI): domain Eukaryota; kingdom Metazoa; phylum Chordata; class Mammalia; order Carnivora; family Phocidae; genus Halichoerus; species Halichoerus grypus. The sequence continues at coordinate 146,508,129 of NC_135713.1, read as the reverse complement.
AAAAACAGCATATACATTTTTGTCAAGTGCTCATGGAATATTTTCCAGGATAGACCATATGTTAGGACCCAAAACAAGTTTTACAAAATTTAAGAAGATTGAAATCATATCAAGCATCTTTTATGACTATATGATATGAAACTGGAAATCAATTACAAAGAGAAAACTGGAGGGTACCTGGGTGGCTCAGTCAGTTAAGTGTCTACCTTCTGTTCAGGTTATGATCTCAGGGTCCTGGGATCAAGCCCCATGGCAAGGTCCCTGTTCAGCGGGGAGTCTACTGCTCCCTCTCCCTCTGCTCCCCCCCACACACACTCATGCTCTCACTTTCTCAAATAAATAAATAAAATCTTCAAAAAAGAAACAGGGAAATTCACAAATATGTGGAGATGAAACTATCTTACTGAAAAAAACAATGCATCAAAGAAAAATCAAAAAAGACAATAAAATTGAGGAGACAAATGAAATGGAAATATATGGGATACATCATGATCAAATGGGATTTATTCCAGAGATTAAGAGACGGTTAATCCTCTGCAAATGAATGTGATAAATCACATTTACAAAATGAAGGATAAAAATCATATGATCACCTCAATAGTTGTACAGAAACATGTGACAAAATTCAACATTCATTTATGATAAAAACTCTAAACAAACTGGGTATACAGGAAATTTATCACAACATAATAAAGGCTAGATATGTCAAGTCCACAGTTAGCAACATACTCAGAGGTGGAAAGCTGAAATCTTTCCTCTAAGATCAGGAACGAAACAAGGATGCCCACTCTAATCATTTTTATTAAACATAATATTGTAAGCCTGAGCCAGAATAATTAGGCAAGAAGAAGAAATAAAACTTCTCCAAATTTCATGGGAAAAGTAAAACTGTCTCTATTTGCAGACAGCATGATTTTATACATACAAAACCTTAGAGACTGGACAAAACAAACAAACAAACAAGCAAACAAACAAGGTTGTTAGAATTAATGAACTTATAAAATAGCAGGATACAAAATCAATACACAAAAATATGTTTCAGTTCTATACACAAATAACAAACAGAAAAGAAAAATTTAAAAATTCCATTTATAATTACACCAAAAAGAATAAAATACCAAGGAACAAATTTAAACCAATAGCTTAAAGACCTGTACACTGAAAACCCTAAGAGACTGACAAAAAAATTGAAGAAGTCACAAATAAATGGAAAGGTATACCATGCTCATGGATTGGAAGTTAATATTGTTAAAATCTCCACAATACCTAAAGCAATCTATACATTAAAGGCAATTCCTATTAAAATTGTATGAAATAAAGCAGAATTTTAAATGTTGTATGGAACCACAAAATACCCTGAATAGCCAAAGTAATCTTGAGAAGGAAGGGTAAATCTGGAGACATCATCCTCCCTGATTTCAAACTATGTTACAGTTATAGTTATCAAAACAGCGTGTATTAACACAGAAATGCCATTCAGTAGAACAGAAAACATTGGTGCCTGGGTGATTCAGTTAGTGTCCGACTCTTGATTTCAGCTCAGGTCATGATCTCAGGGCTGTGAGATCAAGCTACACCTTGGGCTATGCACTGACCAGGGAATCTGCTTAAGATTCTCTCTCTCCCCTGCCCCCCCCCACTTTCTCTCTTTCTCTAAAAAAAAAAAGAAAAAAATAGAGAGCCCAGAAATAGATCCATGCACACATGGTAAATTAGTTTGTGACAAAGGAGCCATGGATATACCATGGGGAAAGGACTGTTGATTCAGTTAATTGTGTTATATCTGGACAGTCATGTGCAAAAAAACTGAAATTAGACAAAAATAAATTCAGCATGGATTAAAGATTTTAATGGGTAGAGGAGCAAGATGGTGGAGGAGTAGGAGATCTAAATTTCATCTGGTCCCAGGAATTCAGCTAGTTATCAAACCATTCTGAACACCTACAAACTTAACAGGAGATTGAAGAAAATAATAGCAATTCTATGAACAGAAAAGTTACTACTTTCTGGAAGGTAGGATGTAAGAAGAAGTGAATCTGAGGTGATATTTAGGAAGATAGACCATGGGGGGAGGGAGCCTCCATCAGCTGGCTACCAGAAAGGGATAGAACAGTGGAGCACAAAATCAGTACTTTTAGAAGTCTGCTCTGCTGAGATATATTGGTCTGGTGGCTAAGGGGGAGTGGAATCCTCATTGGGATAGTGTGGTCTCAGGACCCTCGGGGTCAAAGAAAGACCACAGGTGCCTGAGTGTGACAGAGCTCCCAGGTATCAGAGTGGGGAAGCCGGCTACAAAGATGGAGCCGAGGCGCAGGCTCTCAGCTGGGGTTGTCATAAACCATGACCCACAGCACAGTTGGGCCACTGCTCTTCGAGCAGGGACCCAACAACCAGCAGATCCGGGGAGACTGTGCTTCCTCCTCCAGGAGGAGCAGCATGGGACCACACTGCAGGAATCTGCTAGGTTTGGAAACTCCTAATGAGGTCATGGGCCAGAGATAGAAACACTCAGTCACAGGCCAGGTGAGCATGGAATGTGGCTGGAGACCACGGAGACAGGAGTGATTGCTTTTCTCTGAGGGCTCACTGAGGTGTGGGGCCCCGAGTTCTCAGCTCCTCCAGGGCCAGAGATTGGGAGGCTGCCATTTTCATTCTTGTCCTCCAAAGGTGTACAGAAAGCTTTCAGGGAACAAAAGGAACCAAGAGCAAACCCAAGTGGATTACTTAGCCTGAACCCTGAAAAGGCAGTGCAATACCACCTCGGGCAAAGACATTTGAGAATCACTACAACAGGACCCTCCCCCAGAACATTAGCAGGAACAACCAGTCAAGACCAAATTTACCAATCAAAGAGAACAGCAAAACTCCAGTGCTAGGGGAATACAGCACTAGAATTCATGGCTTTTGTCCCATTATACTTTAGTCTTTTGAAGTTATTTTTGTTAATTTTTTTCATTTCTATTTTATTTTTGATTTTTTTCTTCTTTCCTTTTTCAACCAATATCTTATCAGTTCCTTTTTTAAAATCTTTTTTAATTTTCATTTTTACAGTCATATTCTATCCCTTCATTGTATTTAACCTATTTTTTTTGTAACTATGTTTTTCTTTCTTTAAAATTTTGGGATACAGTTTCTTCTAACAGACCAAAACATACCCTAAATCTAGTGTATGGCTTTGTTCTAGTCTTCCGCCTGATCACATTCTCTGCCTTTTTTAAAAAATGTTTTTCTTTCTTTTTTCAACCAACATCTTAATTCCTTTATAAAATCTTTTTTATTTTCATCGTTACAGTCATATTCCATCCCTTCATCATATTTACCCTTATTTTTGTATATATATGTTTTTCTTTCTTTAAAATTTTGGAGGCAGTTTCTTCTAACAGACCAAAATGCACGCAAAATCTAGTGTGTGGCACTAATCTATGTACCAGCCTGATCATATTTGATCATATTCTGTTTTTTTTGTTTTGTTTTGTTCTGTATTTGTTTGTTTTTATCTTTATGTTTTCTTTTGGTTTTTTCTTTTTCTTTTGCTTTTTTCTCTCTTTCCCTCTCTTTTTCCCCTGCTTCAGGTCTTTTCTAATTTGTTTAGAGTATATTTTCTGGGGACGTTGTTACCCGGTTAGCATTTTGTTCTCTCATTTATCTATTCTCCTCTGGACAAAATGACAAGATGGAAAAAATCTCCTCAACCAAAAGAACAAGAGGTAGTACCAACTGCCAGGGACCTACTCAATACGGACATTAGTACGATGTCAGATCTAGAGTTCAGAATCATCACTTTAAAGATACTAGCTGGGCTTGAAAAAAACATGGAAGTTATTAGAGAAACCCTTTCTGGAGAAATAAAAGAACAAAAATCTAACCAAGTTGAAATCAAAAAGGCTATTAATGAGGAGCAATCAAAAATGAGGACGCTAACTGCTAGGATAAATGAGACAGAAGAAAGAATCAGCGATATAGAAGACCAAATGATGGAAAATAAAGAACATGAGAAAAAGAGAGATAAACAACTACTGGATCACGAGGGCAGAATTCGAGAGATAAGCAATACCATAAGACGAAACATTAGACTAATTGGGATCCCAGAAGAAGAAGAAAGAGAGAGAGGGGCAGAAGGTGTAATGGAGCAAATTATAGCAGAGAACTTCCCTAATTTGGGGAAGGAAACAGGAATCAAAATCCAAGAAGCACAAAGAACCCCTCTCAAAATCAATAAAAATACGTGAACACGCCGACATCTAATAGTAAAACTTACAAGGCTCAGAGACAAAGAGAATATCCTGAAAGCAGCTCGGGAGAAGAGATATGTAACCTACAATGGTAGAAACATTAGGATGGCAACAAACCTATCCACAGAGACCTGGCAGGCCAGAAAGGACTGGCAGGATATATTCAGAGCACTAAATGAGAAAAATACGCAGCCAAGAATACTATATCCAGCTAGGCTGTCATTGAAAATTGAAGGAGAGATAAAAAGCTTCCAGGACAAACAAAAACTAAAGGAATTTGCAAACACAAAACCAGCCCTACAAGAAATATTGAAAGGGGTCCTCTAAGCAAAGAGAGACCCTAAAAGCAGCATAGACCAGAAAGGAACACAGACAACATACAGGAACAGTCACCTTACAAGCTATACAATGGCACTAAATTCCTACCTTACAATAGTTACCCTGAATGTAAATGGGCTAAATGCCCCAATCAAAAGACACAGGCTATCAGATTGGATAAAAAAACAAGACCCATCGATATGCTGTCTGCAAGAGACTCATTTTAGACCCAAAGACACCCCCAGATTGAAAGTGAAGGGGTGGAAAACCATTGACCATGTTAATGGACTCCAAAAGAAAGCTGGGGTGGCAATCTTTATAGCAGACAAATTAGATTTTAAGCCAAACACTGTAATAAGAGATGAGGAAGGACACTATATCCTATTTAAAGGGTCTATCCAACAAGAAGATCTAACAATTGTAAATATCTATGTCCCTAACATGGGAGCAGTAAGTTATATAAGCCAATTAATAACAAAAGCAAAGAAACACATTGACAACAATACAATAATAGTGGGGGACTTTAACACCCCCCTCACTGAAATGGACAAATCATCTAAGCAAAAGATCAACAAGGAAATAAAGACTTTAAATGACACACTGGACCAAATGGACTTCACAGACATATTCAGAACATTCCATCCCAAAGCAACGGAATACACATTCTTCTCTAGTGCCCATGGAACATTCTGCAGAATAGATCACATCCTATGTCATAAATCAGGTCTCAACTGGTACCAAAAGATTGGGATCATTCCCTGCCTATTTTCAGACCACGATGCTTTGAAACTAGAACTCAATCACAAGAGGAAAGTCAGAAAGAACTCAAATACATGGAGGCTAAAGAGCATCCTACTAAAGAATGAATGGGTCCACCAAGAAATTAAAGAAGAATTTAAAAAATTCATGGAAACCAATGAAAATGAAAACACAGATGCTCAAAATCTTTGGGATGCAGCAAAGGCAGTACTAGGAGGAAAGTATATAGCAATACAAGCCTTTCTCAAGAAACAAGAATGGTCTCAAGTACACCTGAAGGAGCTGGAGAAAGAGCAGCAAATAAAGCCTAAACCCAGCAGGAGAAGAGAAATAATAAAGATCAGAGCAGAAATCAATGAAATAGAAACCAAAAGAACAGTAGAACAGATCAATGAAACTAGGAGCTGATTCTTTGAAAGAATTAACAAGATTGATAAACCCCTGGTCACACTTATCAAAAAGAAAAGAGAAATGATCCAAATCAACAAAATCATGAATGAAAGAGGAGAGATCACAACCAACACCAAAGAAATACAAACAATTCTAAGAACATATTATGAGCCACTCTATGCCAGCAAATTAGATAACCTGGAAGAAATGGGTGCAATCCTAGAGATGTCTCAACAACCAAAACTGAACCAGGAAAAAATAGAAAACCTGAACATACCTATAACCACTAAGGAAATTGAAGCAGTCATCAAAAATCTGCCAACAAACAAACGCCCAGGGCCAGATGGCTTCCCAGGGGAATTCTACCAAACATTTCAAAAAGAATTAATACCTATTCTTCTGAAACTGTTCCAAAAAATAGAAATGGAAGTAAAACTTCCAAACTCATTTTATGAGGCCACCATTATCTTGATCCCAAAACCAGGCAAAGACCCCAGTAAAGGAAAATTACAGACCAATATCCCTGTTGTACATGGATGCAAAAATTGTCACCAAAATACTAGCCAATAGGATTGAACAGTACATTTAAAGGATTATTCACCACGACCAAGTGGGATTTATCCCTGGGCTGCAACGTTGGTTCAACATCCGCAAATCAATCAACATGATACAATACAAGAACAAGAATCATATGATCCTCTCAATAGATGCAGAAAAAGCATTTGACAAAGTACACCATCCTTTCTTGATCAAACTCTTCAGAGTATAGGTGTAGAGGGTACATACCTCAGTATCATAAAAGCCATCTATGAAAAACCGACAGCGAATATCATTCTCAATGGGGAAAAACTGAGAGCTTTCCCCATAAGGTCAGGAACACGGCAGGGATGTCCAGTATCACCACTGCTATCCAACATAGTATTAGAAGTCCTAGCCACAGCAATCAGACAACAAAAAGAAATAAAAGGCATTCAAATTGGCAAAGAAGAAGTCAAACTCTCACTGTTTGCAAATGATATGATACTTTATGTGGAAAACCCAAAAGACTGCACCCCAAAACTGCTAGAACTCATACAGGAATTCAGTCAAGTGGCAGGATATAAAATCAATGCACAGAAGTCAGTGGCATTCCTATACACCAACAACAAGACAGAAGAAAGAGAAATTAAGGAGTCGACCCCATTTACAATTGCACCCAAAATCATAAGATACCTAGGAATCAATCTAACCAAAGAGGCAAAGGATCTGTACTCAGAAAACTATAAAATACTCATGAAAGAAATTGAGGAAGACTCAAAGAAATGGAAAAAAGTTCCATGCTCATGGATTGGAAGAACAAATATTGTGAAGATGTCAATGCTACCTAGAGCAATCTACACATTCAATGCAATCCCCATCAAAATACCATCCACTTTTTTCAAAGAAATGGAACAAATAATCCTAAAATTTGTATGGAACCAGAAAAGACCCCGAATAGTCAGAGGAATGTTGAAAAAGAAAAGCAAAGCTGGCGGCATCACAATTCCAGACTTCCAGCTCTATTACAAAGCTGTCATCATCAAGACAGTATGGTACTGGCACAAAAACAGACACATAGATCAATGGAATAGAATAGAGAGCCCAGAAATGGACCCTCAACTCTATGGCCAACTAATCTTTGACAAAGCAGGAAAGAATGTCCAATGGAAAAAAGACAGTCTCTTCAACAAATGGTGTTGGGAAAATTGGACAGCCACATGCAGAAGAATGAAACTGGACCATTTCCTTACACCACACACAAAAATAGACTCCAAATGGTTGAAAGACCTCAATGTGAGACAGGAGTCCATCAAAATCCTAAAGGAGAACACAGGCAGCAACCTCTTCGACCTCAGCCGCAGCAACTTCTTCCTAGAAACATCGCCAAAGGCAAGGTAAGCAAGGGCAAAAATGAACTATTGGGACTTCATCAAGATAAAAAGCTTTTGCACAGCAAAAGAAACAGTCAACAAAACCAAAAGAAAACCGACAGAATGGGAGAAGATATTTGCAAATGACATATCAGATAAAGGGCTAGTATCCAAAATCTATAAAGAACTTATCAAACTCAACACCCAAAGAACAAAGAATCCAATCAAGAAATGGGCAGAAGACATGAACAGACATTTTTCCAAAGAAGACATCCAAATGGCCAACAGACACATGGAAAAGTGCTCAACGTCGCTTGACATCAGGGAAATCCAAATCAAAACCTCAATGAGATACCACCTCACATAAGTCAGAATGGCTAAAATTAACAGGTCAGGAAATGAGAGATGTTGGCGGGGATGCAGAGAAAGGGAACCCTCCTACACTGTTGGTGGGAATGCAAGCTGGTGCAGCCACTCTGGAAAACAGTATGGATGTTCCTCAAAAAGTTGAAAATAGAGCTACCATACGATCCAGCAATTGCACTACTGGGTATTTACCCCAAAGATACAAATGTAGGGACCCAAAGGGGTACGTGCACCCCAATGTTTATAGCAGTAATGTCCACAATAGCCAAACTGTGGAAAGAGCCAAGATGTCCATCGACCCATGAATGGATAAAGAAGATGCTTTATGCAGCCATCAAAAGGAATGAGATCTTGCCATTTGCAATGACATGGATGGAACTGGAGGGTATTATGCTGAGCGAAATAAGTCAAACAGAGAAAGACATGTATCATATGACCTCACTGATATGAGGAATTCTTAATCTCGGAAAACAATGCACAGAAATCAATGTGACCGGGTGATAGACACTGGGGAGGGTATGTGCTCTGGTAAGCGTTGTGAGTTGTGCAAGACTGTTGAATCTCAGATCTGCACCTCTGAAACAAATAATGCAATATATGTTAAGAAAAATAAAGAAGATAGCAGGAGGGAAAGAATGAAGGGGGGGAAATTGGAGGGGGAGACGAACCATGAGAGATGATGGACTCTGAAAAAAAACCTGAGGGTTCTAGAGGGGAGGGGGCTGGGAGGATGGTTTAGCCTGGTGATGGGTATTAAAGAGGGCACGTTCTGCATTGAGCACTGGGTGTTATGCACAAACAATGAATCATGGAATACTACATCTAAAACTAATTATGTAATGTATGGTGATTAACATAACAATAAAAAAATTTTAAAAAATTATTCTAGAATGTTCAGAACCCAAAAGAAAAAAAATGCTATCAATGAGATCCAATCCAATCTAGATAATCTAACAGCTAGGGTAAGTAAGGCAGGAGAACGAATAAGCAACCTGGAAGATAATTTAATAGATAAAAAGGGAAAAGAAGAGGCTAGGGAAAAATAACTCAGAATCCATGAAAATGGAATCAGAGAAATAAGTGACACCATGAAGCATTCCAATGTCAGAATAATTGGAATCCCAGAGGGAGTGGAGAGACAGAGAGGACTAGAAGATGTATTTGAGCGAATCGTACCTGAGAACTTCCTTAATCTGGGGGAATGAAACAAACATTCAAGTCCTAGAGGCAGAGAGGACCCCTCCTATGATCAAGGAAAACAGGCCAACACCCCAGCATGTAATAGTAAAACTTGCAAATCTTAGAACCAAGGAAACCATCTTAAGGGCAGTGAGGGGAAGAGATTCCTTACGTACTGAGGGAGGAACATCAGAATAACATCAGACCTATCCACAGAGACCTGGCAAGCCAGAAAGGCCTGGCAAGACATATTCAGGGTACTAAACGAGAAGAACATGCAGCCAAGAATACTTTATCCAGCAAGGCTGTCATTTAGAATGGATGGAGTGATGCAGAGCTTCTGAGACCAGCAGAAACTAAAGAATATGTGACCACAAAGCCAGCCCTGCAAGAAATATTAAGGGAGGTTCTATAAAAGGAGATAGCCCCAAAGAGTGATATACAACAGAAATTTACAGGGAGAACCTATAAAAACAATGTCTTCACAAGCAACATGATGACAATTAATTCATATCTTTCAATAATCACTCTCAACGTGAATGGCCTAATGCTCCCATAAAAGAGCACAGGGTTGCAGATTGGATAAAAAGACAGGACCCATCCATATGCTGTCTACAAGAGACTCATTTTGAACCTAAAGATACATCTAGACTGAAAGTGAAGGGATGGAGATCCATCTTCCATACCAGCAGACTTCAAAAGAAAGCTGGGGTGGCAATTCTTATATCAGACAAATTAGATGTTAAACTAAAGTCTGTAATTAAAGACACAGAAGGACACTATATCATTCCTAAAGGGTCTATCCAACAAGAAGATCTAACAATTGTAAATATCTATGCCCCCAACATGGGAGCAGCCATCTACATAAGCCAACTGTTAACCAAAATAAAGAGTCATATTGATAACAATATGTTAATTGTAGGAGACCTCAATACTCAACTCTCAGCAATGGACAGATCATCTAAGCAGAAAATCAACAAGGAAACAAGAGGTTTGAATGACACCCTGGACCAGATGGACCTCATACAGAACATTCCACCCTAAAACAACAGAATACTCATTCTTCTTGGGTGCACATGGAACTTTCTTCAGAATAGAACACATACTGGGTTACAAAGCAGGTTTCAACTGATATCAAAAGATGTAGATTATTCCCTGCATAGTCTCAGACCATAATGCTTTAAAACTGGAACTCAATCACAAGAAAAAATTGGGGAGAAATTCAAACACTTGGAAGCTAAAACCACTCTGCTCAAGAATGTTTGGGTCAGTCCACAACAGCCAAACTGTGGAAAGAACCAAGATGTCCATCGACAGATGATTGGATAAAGAAGATGTGGTATATATACACAATGGAATATTATGCAGCCATCAAAAGGAATGAGATCTTGCCATTTGCAATGACGTGGATGGAACTGGAGGGTGTTATGCTGAGCGAAATATGTCAATCAGAGAAAGACATGTATCATATGACCTCACTGATATGAGGAATTCTTAATCTTAGGAAACAAATTGAGGGTTGCTGGAGTGGGGGGTGTGGTGGGAGGGATGGGGTGGCTGGGTGATAGACTTTGGGGCTATCTCCTCCTATGGTGAGCGCTGTGAATTGTGCAAGACTGTTGAATCACAGATCTGTACCTCTGAAACAAATAATGCAATATATGTTAAGAAAAAAAAGAAGAAGAAGAAGAAGATAGTAGGAAGGGAAGAATGAAGGGGGGGAAATCAGAGGGGGAGACGAACCATGAGAGACGATGGACTCTGAAAAACCAACTGAGGGTTCTAGAGGGGAGGGAGGTGGGAGAATGGGTTAGCCTGGTGATGGGTATTAAAGAGGGCACGTTCTGCATGGAGCACTGTGTGTTATGCGCAAACAATGAATCATGGAACACTACATCAAAAACTAATGATGTAATGTATGGTGATTAACATAACAAAAAAAGAAAAATTAAAAAAAAAAAGAATGTTTGGGTCAACCAGAAAATCAAAGAAGAACTTAAACAAATCATAGAAACCAATGAGAATGAAAACACATCAGTCCAAAACCTGTGAGATACTGCAAAGGCAGTCCTAAGGGGGAAATACATAGCCATCCAAGCCTCACTCAAAAAAATAGAAAAATCCTGAATTCACCAACTAACTTTACACCTTAAAGAACTGGAGAAAAAGCAACAAACAATGCCTAATCCACGCATTAGAAGCGAAACAATTAAGATTAAAGCAGAGATCAATGAATTAGAAACCAGAAACACAGTAGATCAGATCAACGAAACCAGAAGCTGGTTCTTTGGAAGAATTAATAAGATCGATAAACCACTGGCCAGACTTATCCAAAAGGAAAGAGAAAGGACCCAAATTAATAAAATTATGAATGAAACGGGAAAGATCACAACTAATACCAAGGAAATAGAAACAACACTTAGAAATTATTATCAACAACTATGTGCTAATAAATTAAGCAACCTGGAGGAAATGGATGCCTTCCTGGAAACCTGTATACTACCAAGATTGAAACAGGAAGAAATTGACAACCTATATGGGTCAATAACCAGTAACGAGATTGAAGCAGTGATCAAAAACCTCCCAAAAAACAAGATCCAGGGCCTGATGGATTCCCTGGGGAATTCTACCAAACATTCAAAGAAGAAATAATACCTATTCTCCTAAAGCTGTTTCAAAAAGTTGAAAGAAAAGGAAAGTTTCCAGACTCATTCTATGAGGCCAGCATTACCTTGACCCCAAACTAGGCAAAGACCCCAACATAAAGAATTTCAGACTGATATTCCTGATGAATATGGATTCCAAAATCCTCAACAAAATCCTAGCTAATAGGATCCAACAATACATTAAAAGGATCATCCACCACGACCAAGTGGGATTTATCCCTGAGATGCAAGGGTGGTTCAACATTTGCAAATCAATGCAATAGAACACATTAATAAGAGGAGAGAGAAGAACTATATGGTCCTCTCAATTGATGCAGAAAAAACACTTGACAAAATACAGCATCCTTTCCTGATTAAAACTCTTCAGAGTATAGGGAGATAGGGAACATTCCTCACTTTCATAATATCCATCTATGAAAAACCCACAGTGAATATCATCCTCAATGGGGAAAAGCTGAAAGTCTTTCCCTTAAGATCAGGAACATGTCAAGGATGCCCACTCTTCCCACTATTGTTCAACATAGTACTAGAAGTCCTAGTAACAGCAATCAGAAAACAAAATAAAATAAAATAAAAAAAAAGGTATTCAAATTGGCAAAGAAGAAGTCAAACTCTCTCTTTGCAGATGTCATGATACTTAATGGGAAAACCCAAAAGAATCCACCTCCAAATTACTAGAACTCATACAGCAATTCAGTAATGTGGTAGGATACAAAATCAACGCACAGAAATCAGTTGCTTTCTTATATACTAACAGTGAAACTGTGGAAAGAGAAATTAGAGAAACGATTCCATCTACAATAGCACCAAAACCCATAAGATACCTCAGAATAAACCTAACCAAAGAGGTAAAGGATCTATACTCTAGGAACTACAGAACACTCATGAAAGAAATTGAAGAAGACACAAAAAGATGGAAAAACATTGCATGCTCATGGATCGGAAGAATAAACTTTGTTAAAATGTTTATGCTACCCAGAGCAATCTTTACCTTCAATGCCATCTCATTCAAAAGTCCAATGACATTTTTCAAAGTGCTGGAACAAACAATCCTAAAATTTGTATGGAATCAGAAAAGACCTCGAATCGCCAAGGAAATGTTGAAAAAGAAAAACAAAGCTGGGGGCATCTCGTTGCCCAATTTCAAGCTATATGACAAAACAGTGCCAAGACAGCATGGTACTGGCACAAAAGCAGACATATAGACCAATGGAACAGAATAGAGAACCCAGATATGTACCTTCAACTCTATGGTCAAATAATCTTCAACAAAGCAGGAAAAAATTTGCAATGGAAAAAGGACAATCTCTTCAATAAATGGTGCTGGGAAAATTGGACAGCCACATTCAGAAGAATGAAACTCAACCATTCTCTAACACCATATACAAAGATAAACTCAAAATGGATGAAGGACCTCAAAGTGAGACAGGAATCCATCAAAACCCTAGAGGAGATCATAGGCAATAACCTGTTTGACATCGGCCACAGCAACTTCTTTCAAGATACATCTCCAAAGGCAAGAGAAACAAAAGCAAAAATGAACATTTGGGACTTCATCAAGATAAAAACTTCTGCACAGCAAAGGAAACAGTCAACAAAACAAAGAAGCAACCCACAGAATGGGAGAAGATATTTGCAAATGACACTACAGACAAAGCATTGATTTCCAAGATCTATAAAGAACTTCTCAAACTCAAGACCCCAAAAACAAATAATCACATCAAAAAATGGGAAGAAGACGTGAACAGACACTTCTCAAAAGACAACATACAAATGGCTAACAGACACATGAAAAAATGTTCATCCTCATTAGCGAACAGGGAAATTCCAATCAAAATCACATTGAGTTACCACCTTACACCAGGTAGAATGGCAAAAATTGACAAGGCAAGAAACAACAAATGTTGGAGAGGTTGTGGAGAAAGGGGAACCCTCTTACACTGTTGGTGGGAATGCAAGTTGGTACAGCCACTTTGGAAAACAGTGTGGAGGTTCCTCAAAAATTTAAAAATAGAGCTACCCTGTGACCCAGCAATTGCACTCCTGGGTATTTACCCCAAAGACACAGATGTAGTGAAAAGAAGGGCAATATGCACCCCAATGTTCATAGCAGCAATGTCCGCAATAACCAAACTGTGGAAAGAGCCGAGATGCCCTTCAACAGATGAATGGTTAAAGAAGATGTGGTTCATATATACAATGGAATATTACTGAGCCATCAGAAAGGATGAATACCCTACTTTTGCATCAACATGGATGGGACTAGAGGAGATTATGCTAAGTGAAATAAGTCAAGCAGAGAAAGTCAATTATCATACGGTTTCACTTATTTGTGGAACATAAGGAATAGCATAGAGGACATTAGGAGAAGGAAGGGAAAAATGAAGGTGGGGACATCGGAGGCTGAGATGAACCATGAGAGACTATGGACTCTGAGAAACAAACAGAGGGTTTTAGAGGGGAGGGGTGTGGGGGGATGGGTTAGCCTGGTGATGGGTATAAAGGAAGGCACATATTCCATGGAGCACTGGGTGTTATATGAAAACAATGAATCATGGAACACTACGTCAAAAACTAATGAGGTACTGTATGGTGACTAACCTATCATAATAAAAGAAATTAAAAGAAAAGAAAAGAATTCATCTGATTCTTGCTCTTTTCTCTCAGACTAAATAAAGGGGGAAAAGTGTATCTTAGAGTTCACAGCAAATCTTTGCAGGTTCCTTTCACACTTAACCTGGGAACATCTTTCAAAGATAAAATAATTTGGTGCCCATAATTTTGTGATTATTTTTGAATCAGTAATATAAAATTATATGAATTCACAAGTGACAAGGGATACAAATCGCACAATTTTAATCAGGTCTTTATTTACTGGTTTTTTTCTCAGAGGATTTTAACCTCTATGATCATTGTCTTAGCACTTGTGCTAAAAATAGTGACTGTCAAATGCTAGACCACTGTAAATAGTGTGTAATTAAACTGACTGAATATTGAATGTCCAAGCATTACATACCTACTCAAAAGGATAGGCTCCAATATTTATCATCAAAGAGAACTACTGTGCCTTTTTCCATGTTATTTTAATAGCAGAAATCTAGGAAAGGTGACATCTATGGGAGGAAAATTTACATTGCCCAATTCTGTATGATTCATCAACAGGACTTGGATGCAATTCAGGTTTGTTTGGAGTGAGATGGAAAGCTTTTGAAGAATTTTCTGTATAGACATAACTTGATAAGATGTACATTTTTATGGCACTGTTTTATGCACACTTCCACACTATGTCGTATTGTGCTATATAGAACAGGGATCTAGATTGTATGCAGGAAGACAATTTAGGAATCTTCAAGTGAAGGGAAAGAAGGATTGAGTCAGGTAGTTACACAAGAGGATTTAGCACATGGAAGGGATGACTGTTAGGAAAGAAAGTGAAATGAAAGTTAAGTCAATTGACCTCAAGGGAAAGGAAACTAGGGTTTCTACTTACTGAGATTTTGAAAACTTTTAGAGCTCAAGATTGAGTAGGAGAAATCAAGAATTTAGTTTTCGAGAAACTTTTGAAGTGTCTATTAGATATATGAGGCCAATTGGGGTTCAGATTAGAGTTAAGGGCTGAAGGTTTAAATTTGGTAGTCTTCGGAGTAGAGAGAATATTTAAAGGCATAGGATTAGTTGAAACTTAGGTAAGAGTAAAGATTTAAGACTAAGGCATCTGTTCAGCTGGAGAGAAAGTGAGACAAGAGGCAGTGATTGATGGAGTAAGAAGAAGTAATATATCAGATAGAAGTGAGGAAACTTCAAAACTGGAGTGTAATCAACTGCACTAGATGCTGTTTCTTGTTGGTTTACAATGAGAGCTTTGAGTTGGTCACTGTATTTGTCAACACAAAGATCAGTTATGACCTTAATAAAAGCAGTTACAATGAAGTTGTGCTCCAAGAGGATTCATAGTAAAATAGAAGGGGAGAAATTAGACAAGATGGGTAGAGTATAAATACATTTTTTTTTTAATGAGAGCAGATAAATGGAGCAGTGGCTAGAAAGGGATATGGTATCAGTGTGTTTTTGTTGTAGGATATTGCAGCTATGTTAAAGGGAATAATCTACACAAAGCATAAATTGATAATGGATATAAAATGGAGGAAAATTCTTCTAGAAGATGACCTTTGATAGAGACAGAGGGCAGAGAAACCAATTTAGAAGAAAAGAGGTTGATTTTTTTTTGAGTTAGCATGGCTAGTTCTTTTACTATACCAGGAGGTAAGGCAGAGCATAGGTGATACAAGTAAGTTCTCCTCTGATTTCTTCTATTTTCTCAGTGAAAGTAGAATCAAGGAGAGCTTCTACTTGTGAAGGGCAGGAATGATCGCTAAAAATTCAAGAAAAGAATAAAAACATCCTGGAGATATGTTGAGTAAATGAATAAATTATAGATATTAGGATTGCAGGGTAGTCTTGGGGTTGATTGATGAAGTTAGTATGTTTGTCAGATAGTCCAATAAGTGGTGCCTAGCAATTAGTAAACACACAATGTATTACCTACAATTAATTATGGCCACAGCAATGACAAGAATAAAAGGAAAAAAACAACTGCTATCACTACTTCTACAGACTCAGCATTTCTTATATGAATAAAATACATTGTAATCATTTGTTGTTCCAATGCCTAGAATTTGCAACATATATTAAGTGTTTATAGTTGTTTATTTCAGTGAATTGATCTCTTTGTGAAATTAAAGGTTTTTTAAACATTATTGCCCATGTGGAGCTTATTATATAACAAGATATAATTTGGAATCATAAGGTAACATACTGTCTCCTCAACATACTAATTATTTAAGTTTATGAGTTAAAGACACCCTCCAGTACATCCAGTCTTTAAACTGGTCTTTGTGATGCCTTCTCTGGTGACAAGTTGGATTATCTAATGTCCTCAGTGAACAATCTTTCTGTTCTAATAGATTTTCTTAAAATGTTCAGACTTCTACCTTTGCATATGCCCAATAACTGATTGTTCAGCTTTTGAACTGATTTTTTTTCCTGTTCATGTTAAATGTTTTAAATTACTTCCAACCCATATGTCAATTTCAGGTGCAAATGAGAGTGATGTTAAGATCACAGGCTTGTACTTAAAGTCACTGGAGTTTGAATCTTGGCTTTTTAATTTCTGTGTTGTGTATCCTTGGACATGTTACCTAACCTCTCTGTACCAAATTTTCCTGTTTAAAGGAAGGATTTCCCATTAAAAATCAAGAAAGGGGAAAGGGTTCTTACAACAGAGATTTTCTGATTCTGTGACTGTTACTTCTTGTGGCATCTACACACAAACATACATCTCCCACCATGCCAATAAAATTATAGTTCTACTGATTTTTTTAAACCAAGATTCAATTTTTATGTTATTAAGATGGTGAAAATATTTACATTAAAGTCATTAGTTGCATTGTGGTTACATTTCCTCTTAGATGGCATTTGCTTGTTGTTGTTGTTTCTAGAATAAATCAGGTCTCAGGCTGGCTTGTTTGCTTAATTTGTTTTTCTGCCATATGTATCCAATCCCTTTTGATAAATATTCCCCTGGATATTGTGACTACTTTAGAATTCTTCCAATCTCTGTTTTCTGAGCCATCTATCCTGTAGCTTCCGTCTTCCTTCTCCTATATACACTATATATGCTTGCCTGGAACTTAGCTGCACGGAGCTCCTCCTGAGAGGTTTCTTCAACATTAACCTTCCTCCTTGTACCCCTTAATATATGTATCCCAAGCCTTCCTCTTTCTTGATTTACTCTCCCATTTTACTGGAGCATACCCTTCAATAAATTCCCAAGCAAGGAACATCGGAAGAAATTACTTTGAGAACTTACACGTCTGAAAATGACATTATTTTATCTTCCCAATTGATGGAACTTCAGTGTAGATTTCTAGGTTGAAAATGATGTTCCATCATGATTATGCTTCTCTCTTTTGTCTTCTAACATACAGTATCACTGCCAAGAATTCCAATGCATCTCAGTTGCAAATATTTTCTGTGTAATGGGCCCTCAGTTTTTTTCCGTATCTAGTCTATTGTAAATAATGTAATAAGCATAAGAGCACAAATATCTCTCCAAACTTTTGTTTTCATTTCGAGTATATACCCTAAAGTGGTATTGCTGGGTCATACAGTAGTTCTATTTTAAGTTTTTGAGGAACCTACATACTGTTTTCCATAGACTAAACCAGTTTAAATTTCTACCAACTGTGTATAAGTGTTCTCACTATCTCCACATCTTTGCCAAACCTTGCTTTCTCTTGTTTTCTTCATCACAGACATTCTGGCAGTTGTGAGTTGATACCTCATTTGCATTTCCCTGATAACTAATGATGTTGATAATCTTTCTATGTACCTATGGCCATTTTTATATCTTCTTTGTAAAAATGTTTATTTAGCTCTCCTGCCCATTTTTTATTGATTTTGTTTTTTTAATTGTATGAGATCTTTATATATTTTGTATATTTATTCCTTTATGCAATGTAAGGATTGCAAATATTTTCTCCCAATCTGTAGGTTGTCATCTCATTTTTTAATTGTTTCTTTTCTCTGCAGTAGTTATTTAGTTTCATGTAGTACCACTTAATGGTTTTTCCATTTGTTGTTTGTTTTTTTCATGTCATAGTTCCCCCCAAATCATTGCACAGTCTAATGTCAAAGAGCCATTTCTCTGTTTTCTTCTAGGAGTTTCATGGCTTCAGGTCTTACATTTAAATCCATAATCCATTTTGAGTTAAATTTTGTGAGTAGTGTAATATAGGGATCCAACTTCATTTTTTACATGTGGTTATCCACTTTTCTCAGCATCATTTGTCAGAGACTATCATTTCCTCTTTGAGTATCCTTGGATCTTTGTCAACATTAGATGACTGTATAAGCAGGGATTTATCCTGGGGTCTCTATTCTGTTCCATTGTTCTACGATGTTTATTTTCATGCCAGTACTATACTGTTTAATTACTACAGCTTTGCAATATATACCGAAATAGGAAGTATGATGTCTTCAGCTTTGTTCTTCTACCTCATAATTGATTTGGCTATTCAGGGCTATTTATGCTTCCATACAAACTTTAGGATTATTTTCCTATTTTTGTAAAAACTGGAGTTTTGATAGAGATTGCATTGAATGTGTTTTTGGCTTTGGGTAGTATAGACATTTTAACAATATTGATTCCTCTGATGAATGAACATAGGATATATTTCCATCTGTGTCTTCTTCAATTTCTCTTGTCACAGTTTTTTTTTTTTAAGATTTTATTTATTTATTTGACAGAGATAGACACAACGAGAGAGGGAACACAAGCAGGGGGAGTGGGATAGGGAGAAGCAGGCTTCCCACAGATCAGGAAGCCCGATGTGGGGCTCGATCCCAGGACCCTGGGATCATGACCTGAGCCGAAGGCAGACGCTTAATGACTGAGCCGCCCAGAAACCCCTTGTCACGTTTTTATCATGTAGTTCTTCCACTTACCTGATTAAATTTAATCCTAAGTATTATATTGTCTTTGATTCTATTGTGAATGGAGTATTTTTTTTTTCTTTTTCAAACATTTCATTGTAAGTGTATAGAAACACATCAGATTTCTGGATATTGATTTTATATTCTGCAAGTTTACTGAATTTTTTGATTAATTCCAATGGTGTTTTGGGTGAGTCTTCAGGATTTTTTATACATCAATTTTTGTCATCTACAAAAAAGGACAATTTTACTTACTCCTTTCTGATTTGGATGGCTTTTATTTCTTTGTCTAGGCTAATTGCTCTAGCTAGGACTTCTAGTACTATGTTGAATAAAAATGGTGAAAGCGAATACTTGTCTTGTTCCCGATCTTAGAGGAAAATCTTCCAATTTTTTTCCATTGAGTATAATGTTAGCTGTGGGTTTGCAAAATATGGCCTCTATGGTGTTGAGATATTTTCCTTCTATAACCAACTGTTTAGGGTTTTAATCAGAGAGGTTTGTTGTAATTTCTCAGCTGCTTTTTCCTGAATAATTGAGATAATCCTATCATTTTAAACTTTCTATTAATATGGTGCATAATATGCATTGATTTGCCTATATTAAACCACCCTTGTATTATTCTAGGGATACATCTCACTTATATATAAACCTTTTAATGTGTTTCTGAATTTGGTATACATATAATCATAATATATTAATATATAAATTGAATTATTATGTATGTGATTTGTTTTGCATGTATATTCCTCAGGAATATCAATCTTTAAATTTCTTTTTTTTAATTTTATTATGTTATGTTAGTCACCATACAATACATCATTAGTTTTTGATGTAGTGACGCACGATCCATTGTTTTTGTATAACACCCAGTGCTCCATGCATTACGACGAGCCCTCCTTAATACCCATCACTGGACTAACCCATCCCCCACCCCCCTCCCCTCTAAAACCCTGTTTGTTTCTCAGAGTCCATAGTCTCTCATGGTTCATCTCTCCCTCCGATTTCCCTCCCTTCATTTTTCCCCTCCTTTTCCTAATGTCTTCCATGCTATTCCTTATGTTCCACAAATAAGTGAAACCATATGATAATTGACTTTCTCTGCTTGACTTATTTCACTTAGCATAATCTCCTCCAGTCCCATCCATGTTGATGTAAAAGTTGGGTATTCATCCTTTCTGATGGCTGAGTAATAATCCATTGTATATATGGACCACATCTTCTTTATCCATTCATCTGTTGAAGGGCATCTCGGCTCTTTCCACAGTTTGGCTATTGCAGACATTGCTGCTATGAACATAGGGGTGTATATGGCCCTTCTTTTCACTACATCTGTGTCTTTGGGGTAAATACCCAGGAGTGCAACTGCTGGGTCATAGGGTAGCTCTATTTTTAAATTTTTGAGGAACCTCTGCACTGTTTTCCAAAGTGGCTGTACCAACTTGCGTTCCCACCAACAGTGTAAGAGGGTTCCCCTTTCTCCACAACCTCTCCAACATTTGTTGTTTCTAGCCCTGTCCATTTTTGCCATTCTAACTGGTGTAAGGTGGTATCTCAATGTGGTTTTGATTTGAATTTCCCTGATGGCTAATGGTGATGAACATTTTTTCATGTGTCTGTTAGCCATTTGTATGTCTTCTTCGGAGAAGTGTCTTTTCATATCTTCTGCCCACTTTTTGACTTGATTATTTGTTTTTTGGGTGTTGAGTTTGAGAAGTTCTTTATAGATCTTGGATACCAGCCCTTTATCTGTAGTGTCATGTGCAAATATCTTCTCCCATTCTGTGGGTTGCCTCTTTGTTTTGTTGACTGTTTTCTTTGCTGTGCAAAAGCTTTTTATCTTGATGAAGTCCCAAAAGTTCATTTTTGTTTTTGTTCCACTAGCTTTTGGAAATGTATCTTGAAAGAAGTTTCTGTGGCCGATGTCAAAGAAGTTACTGCCTATATTCTCCTCTAGGATTTTGATGGATTCCTGTCTCACATTGAGGTCTTTATTCCATTTTGATTTTTTCTTTGTGAAAGGTGTTAGAGAATCGTCAAGTTTCATTTTTCTGCATGTGGCTGTCCAATTTTCCCAGCAGCATTTATTGAAGAGTCTATCTTTTTTCCATTGCATGTTTGTTCCTGCTTTGTCAAAGATTATTTGACCATAGAATTGAGGGTCCATGTCTGGGTTCTCTATTCTGTTCCATTGGTCTATATGTCTGTTTTTGTGCCAGTACCATGCTGTCTTGGCACTGTTTTGTCATATAGCTTGAAATTGGGCAACGAGATGCCCCCAGCTTTGTTTTTCTTTTTCAACGTTTCCCTGGTGATTCGAGGTCTTTTCTGATTCCATACAAATTTTAGGATTGTTTGTTCCAGCACTTTGAAAAATGTCATTAGAATTTTGATCGGGATAGCATTGAATGTATAGATTGCTCTCGGTAGCATAGACATTTTAACAATGTTTATTCTTCTGATCCGTGAGCATGGAATATTTTTCCATCTTTTTGGGTCTTCTTCAATTCTTTCATGAGTGTTTTGTAGTTCCTAGAGTATAGATCCTTTACCTCTTTGGTTAGGTTTATTCCGAGATATCTTATGGTTTTTGGTGCTATTATAAATGGAATCGTTTCTCTAATTTCTCTTTCTACACTTAAATTGTTAGTATATAAGAAAAGAACTGATTTCTGTGCGTTGATTTTGTATCCTGCCACATTACTGAATTGCTGGATGAGTTCTAGTAATTTGCGGGTGGAGTCTTTTGGATTTTCCACATAAAGTATCATGTCCTCTGCGAAAAGAGAGAGTTTCACTTCTTCTTTGCCAACTTGAATCACTTTCATTTCTTTTTGTTGTCTGATTGCTGTTGCTAGGACTTCTAGTACTATGTTGAACAATAGTGGTGAGAGTGGGCATCCTTGACGTGTTCCTGATCTTAAGGGAAAGGCTCTCAGCTTTTCCCCATTGAGGAGGATACTCGCTGTGGGTTTTTCATAGATAGATTTTATGAACTTGAGGAATGTTCCCTCTATCCCTATACTCTGGAGAGTTTTAATCAGGAAAGGATGTTGTATTTTGTCAAATGCTTTTTCTGCAGCAATTGAGAGGACCATATGGTTCTTCTCCCTCCCCTTATTAATGTGTTCTATCACATTGATTGATTTGCAAATGTTGAACCACCCTTGCATCCTGGGGATAAATCCCACTTGGTCATGGTGGATGATCCTTTTAATGTATTGTTGGATTCTATTAGCTAGGATTTTGTTGAGGATTTTGGAATCCATATTCATCAGGGATATCGGTCTGAAATTCTCCTTTTTGATGGGGTCTTTCCCTGGTTTGGGGATTAAGGTAATGCTGGCCTCACAGAATGAGTTTGGAAGTTTTCCTTCTGTTTCTATTTTTTGGAACAGCTGCAGTAGAATAGGTATTATTTCTTCTTCAAATGTTTGGTAGAATTCCCCAGGGAATCCATCAGGCCCGGGACTCTTGTTTTTTGGGAGGTTTTTGATCACTGCTTCCATCTCCTTACTGGTTTTTGGCATATTCAGGTTGTCAATTTCTTCCTGTTTCATTCTTGGCAGCTTATAGGTTTCCAGGAAGGCCTCCATTTCATCCAGGTTGCTCAGTTTATTGGCATATAGTTGTTGATAATAATTTCTAATAATTGTTTCTATTTCCTTGATGTTAGTCGTGATCTCTCCCCTTTCATTCATAATTTTATTAATTTGGGTCCTTTCTTTTTTCTTTTGGGTAAGTCTGGCCAGTGGTTTATCGATCTGATTAATTCTTTCAAAGAACCAACTTCTAGTTTTGTTGATCTGATCTACTGTGATTATGGTTTCTAATTCATTGATCTCTGCTCTAATCATAATTATTTCTCTTCTAATGCGTGGCTTAGGCATCATTTGTTGCTTTTTCTCGTTCTTTAAGGTGTAGAGTTAGTTGGTGAATCCAGGATTTTTCTATTTTTTTGAGTGAGGCTTGGATGGCTATGTATTTCCCCCTTAGGACTGCCTTTGCAGTATCTCATAGGTTTTAGACTGATGTGTTTTCGTTCTCATTGATTTCCATGAATAGTTTAAGTTCTTCTTTGATTTCATGGTTGACCCAAACATTCTTGAGCAGAGTGGTCTTTAGCTTCCAACTGTTTGAATTTCTGCCAAACTTTTTCTTGTGATTTTAAATCATTGTGGTCTGAGAATATGCAGGGAATAATCTCAATCTTTTGGTATCGGTCGAGACCTGATTTGTGACCCAGTATGTGGTGTATTCTGGAGAAAGTTGCATTTGCACTCGAGAAGAATGAGTATTCTGTTCTTTTAAGGTGGAATGCTCTATATATATCCATGAGGTCCATCTGGTCCAGTGTGTCAATCAAAGCTCTTTCTTCCTTGTTGATTTTCTGCTTAGATGATCTGTCCATTGCTGAGAGTGGAGTATTGAGGTCTCCTACAATTAACGTATTGTTATCAATATGACTCTTTATTTTGGTTAACAGTTGGCTTATGTAGATGGCTGCTCCCATGTTGGGGGCATAGATATTTACAATTGTTAGATCTTCTTGTTGGATAGACCCTTTAAGAATGATATAGTGTCCTTCTGTGTCTCTAATCCCAGACTTTAGTTTAAAATCTAATTTGTCTGATATAAGAATTGCTACCCCAGATTTCTTTTGAGGTCCGCTGGCCTGGAAGATGGATCTCCATCCCTTCACTTTCAGTCTGGATGTATCTTTAGGTTCAAAATGAGTCTCTTGTAAGCAGCATATGGATGTGTCCTGTCTTTTTATCCAATCTGCAACCCTGTGCCATTTTATGGGAGCATTTAGGCCAGTCATGTTGAGAGTGATTATTGAAAGATATGAATTAATTGTCATCATTTTGCCTGTGAAGATGTTGTTTTTATAATTGTTCCTGTAAATTTCTGTTGTATTTCACTCTTGGGGTCTTTCTCCTTTTATAGAACCCACTTTAAAATTTTTTGCAGGGCCGGCTTAGTGGTCACTTATTCTTTCAGTTTCTGCCAGTTGTGAAAGCTGTGTATCTCTCCATCCATTCTAAATGAAAGTCTTGCCGGATAAAGTATTCTTGGCTGCATATTTTTCTCACTTAGTACCCTGAATATGTCTTGCCAGGCCTTTCTGGCTTGCCAGGTTTCTGTGGTTAAGTCTGACATTATTCTGATGTTCCTCCCTCTGTCCATAAGGAATGTCTTCCCCCTAACTGCCCTTAAAATGGTTTCCTTGGTTCTAAGATTTGCAAGTTTTACTATTACATGCTGGGTGTTGGCCTGTTTTCCTTGATCTTGGAGGGGTCCTCTCTGCCTCTAGGACACGAATGTTTGTTTCATTCCCCAGATTAGGGAAGTTCTCAGGTACAATTTGTTCAAATACATCTTCTAGTCCTCTCTTTCTCTCCACTTCCTCCGGAATTCCAATTATTCTGACATTGGAACGCTTCATGGTTTCACTTATTTCTCTGGTTCTATTTTCATGGATTCTGAGTTGTTTTTCCCTGGCCTCCTCTTTTCCTTTTTTATCTATTATATCGTCTTTCAGGTTCCTAATTCGTTCTTCTGCCTCACTTACTCTAGCTGTTAGATTATCTAGATTGGATTGGATCTCATTGGTAGCATTTTTAAGGTCTGCCAATTCAGCTTTCATTTCTGCCCTTAGAGACTCTATGCTGCCATTAATTGATTTCTCCATTCTAGCTATTGTCTTCACAATTGCTAGCCTGAATTCCATCTCTGTCATCTTGGTTATATCTGCATCCATTTGTAAATCTGCAGCATAAGTCATAATCTCTGAGTCTTTTCTATTTTGGGTGTTCATCCTCCTAGTCATTCTGTTGAGGGGTGGTTGAGGGAATATATAGAGTCCAAATTATTGACCACAACCCAAGCAAGATGTACCTGTTTTCTAGGGACCTTAGGGTTGCTGGCCTCTTGTTTTCCCAGCCTGTCTTCTGGGGGAGGGGCTTGCCGCGCTGTTACTCAGGCAACCCTGTTTGGGCAGAGTTGCCCTGCCCCTCTGTGGTGGGGGATGGGCTCAGTGGTAATCAGTTTTGGGGGCTTTTGTTCTCTGGCGGCTTTCCGCGGGGGCTTTCCATGTCTCTTCCACGTGTCAGAGCAGAAGAGACCGTTTCCAACCCTCTGCCTCAGAGCAGAGAGATCACAGTCTGTTCTTCAGTGAGCTCTTCAGCCCACACTGCCTCAGTTTCTGTCCATGCTGCAATAAACTGCAGCATCCTGGGTTGTGCGCCCTTCCACAGCACTCCCAGTCCTGCCTCCAGGTCGGGGCACGTCTCTTCCATTTGTGCTTCTAATGCCGCCAGCCACTCCCAGTTGGCATGCATGACCCCGCTGCTCCGGGTTTCTGCCCCAGGGCTGCCCTAAAGTCCTTTCCCCACCACTACTGGTCTGCGAGTCTGTGCCCATCACCAGCGTGGGAGGCTGTCACTCACTGGTTGTGTAGGATCCCCATGGCCAGGCACCCTCCCACTGCCATTTATTCTCTGATATCTGCCCACAGATTCGCGGCTCCCCGCTTTGTACTTGAAACCAACCACCTGCGATATTCTGTTTGTTGAGATCCAGATCTTCTTACCCCTTAGGCTGAGTTCATGGGTACTCAGAGTGGTCTGGTAGATATCCAGCTCAATTTTCGGGACCAGTTGAAATACAGTCCCCTACTCTGCCACCATCTTTTCCTCCTCTTCCAATCTATAAATTTCTTAATGCCAGCCTCATAAAATGAGTCTAGAAGTGTTCTATCTCCTTCAATTTTTTGTATTTTTTGAGGTTTGACATTAATTATTCCTAAATGTTTAGTAGCATTCACCAATGAAGCCATCTTATCCTGTTTTTGGGGATTTTTTTTGTTTTTTGTTTTTTGTTTTTTTCTTTGTTGAGAGGTTATTCATTACTGTTCCAAGTTCCTTACTCATTATTGGTCTATTTATATTTTCTGGGTTTTTTTCTATTTATTTCTAATTTAGTCTTGATAGGTTGTATATTTCTAGCATTTATACATTTATCTAGGTTATACAATTTGTTGATATATAATTGTTCATATAATAGCCTCATGGTTCCATGTGTATCTGTATTATGAGTAATGTGTCCTTTTTTTCATTTCTGATTTTATTTACTTGAGTTTTGTTGTTGCTCTCACTAAAGTTTCGTCAATTTTGTGTACTTTTTGAAACACTGCTTTGCTTTATTGAATTTTTGTAATATTTCCCTGGTCTCTCATTTATTTCTTCTCTGATATTTGTTATTTTTTTTCCTTCTGCTGAATTTTATCACAGTTTGTTTTTCTTTTTAAAGATCCTTGAGATATAAAGGTAGGTTGTTTATTTCAGATCTTTTTTTTTTCTTAGAAAATTTACTTATCACTATAAATTCTCTTCTTTAAATTCTTTTACAGTATCCTGTAAGTTTTGGTATGTTGTGTTTCCATTTTCATTTGTGCAGAGTTTTTTGGTTTTTTTTCCTTGCATTTGATTTATTCCTGGATCCATTTTTCGTTCAGGAGGGTGTTGTTTAATTTTTACATATTTGCAGGTTTTCCAGCTTTTCTCTTTTTGATTTCTCGCTTCATACCATTGTGGTTTGAAAAAAATTTTGATATAATCAATTTTCTTAAATTTATTAAGATTTGTTTTATGTACTCTCATATGGTCTATTCTGAAGAATGTTATGTATACTCTTGAGAAGAATGTGTATTCTGTTTCTGTTCAATGGAATGTTCTGTGAATATCTGTTAGGTACATTTGATCTAATGTTTGGTTCTCATCCATCATTTTCTTGCTGATTTTTTGCCTGGAGGATCCATTCATTTCTAAAATGGTCTGTTGCTGCTTATTTCTCTCTTCTGATTTATCAGTATTTGCTTAAATTATTTAGATGTTCCTAAATTGGTTGTGTATATATTTATAATTATATATCTTCTTGATAAATTGACCTCTTTATCATTATATAATGACTTCCTTCTTCTCTTGTTATTGTTTTAGCTTTAAAGTCAATTTTGTCTCATATAGCTACCCCACTTTCTTTTAGTTTCCAATTGCATGGAATATCTTTTCCATTCTTTCACATCCTTTATATGTGCCTGTAAAGGTAAAGTGAGTCTCTTGTAGGCAGCCTATAGTTGTGTCTTTTTTTTAATCCAACCAGGCACTGTGCATCTTTTGATTGGTGAATTAAATCTATTTACATTAGTGTTATTGTTATGTGAAGAATTACTAATGACATGTTTAAATTGCTGGGTTGTTTGTTTTTTTTTTTTTTAGTTTTTATTTAAATTCCAGTTAGTTAACATATAGCATAATATTAGCTTCAGGTGTACAGTTTAGTAATTCAATACTTCCATACAACACCTGGTGATCATCACAACAAGTGCACTCCTTAATCCCCATCACCTATTTAACCCATTCCTCCACCTACCTCCCCTCTGGTAACCATCACTTTGTTTTCTATACTTAAGAATTTGTTTCTAAGTTTCTCTCTACTTTTTTTCACTTATGATTTTTTGTTATGTTTCTTAAAATCCAAATATGAGTGAAATCATATGGTATTTGTCTTTCTCTGACTGACTTATTTCATTTAGCATAATACACTCTAACTCCATCTATGTCACTGCAAATGGAAGATTTCATTTTTTTCCCATGGCAAAATAATATATATTCGCTACATATTCTTTATCCATGCATAAGTTGATAGGCATTTGGACTTGTTCCAAAGTTTGGCTATTGTTGATAATGCTGCTATAAACATGAGGATACAGGTATCCCTTTGAATTAGTACTTTTGTATCCTCTGGGTACAAACCTGGTAGTGAAATTGCTGGATCATAAGGCAGTTTTATTTCTAACTTTTTGAGGAAACTCCATACTGTTTTCCAGAGTGGCTGCACCAGTTTGCATTCCAACAACATTGTAAGAGGGCTCCCCTTCCTCCACATCTTTGCCAACACCTGTTGTTTCCTGTGTTGTTAATTTTACCCATTCTGACTGGTATGAGGTGATATCTCACTGTAATTTTGACTTGTATTTCCATGATGATGAGTGATATTCAGCATTTTTCACGTGTCCTGTGACCATCTGGATGTCTTCTTTGGAAAAAAAAGTCTATTCATGTCTTCTGCCCATTGGATTATTTGTTTCTTGGGTGTTGAGTTTTATAAGTTCTTTATATATAGATACCCTTTTACTTTTTTCCCCAGGTTTTTATTTAAATTTCAGTTAGTTAACATACAGTGTAATATTAGTTTCAGGTATAGAATTTAGTGATTCAACACTTCCATACAACACCCAGTGCTCATCAACACACGTGCACTTCTTAATCCCCAACACCTATTTAACTCATCCACCCACCCACTTCCCCTCTGGCAACCATCAGTTCTCTATAATTAAGAGTTTATTTCTTGGTTTGCCTCTATCTCTATCTTGTTTGTTTGTTTGTTTTTTCTATGCTTGCTTGTTTTGTTTCTTAAATTCCACATATGAGTGAAATCATGGCATTTGTCTTTGATTGACTTATTTTGCTTAAGTCGATGTTTGTTGATCATGTAAAGTAAGAGTCCATTTATATTATTTTATACATGGATATTCAGTTTTCCCAGTACCATTAACAGAAGAGACTCTCCTCTCCCCATTGTGTATTATGGGCATTATGTTCTTATCAAAATTAGTTGATTATATATGTTTGGGTTTATTTATAGGATCTCTATTCTTTTTTAGTGGTCTGTTTTATTTCCAATATTTTCATGCTTGTAAATCCTGCTTTGATGACTACAATTTTGTAGTATAATTTAAATTCAAGAAGCATAATACCTCTAATCTGTTCTTCTTTATCAAGAGGGCATAGAATGTCCAGGATTTCTTGTGGTTCCATGAAAGTTTTAGATTTTTTCCCCCATTATATAAACTGCCATTGGAACTTTGACAGAGATTGCATTGAATCTATGGAGAGATTTGGATAGTATGGACATGTTAACCCTATTAATTCACCGAATCTATGAACATGGGATATCATTCTATGTATTTATATCCTCTTCAATTTCTTTCAGTTAATGTGCTATAAGTCTCAGTGTACAGGTATTTCAACTCTTGAGTTAAATATGTTCGTAAGCATTTATTCTATTGGGATTGTTTCTTGATTTCCTTTTCAGTAGATCATTGCTAGTATAAAAAAATGCAACAGTTTTTGTATGTTCATTTTGTATCATGTAACCTTACCAAATTTGGTTAGGACTAACAGGTTTTATTTTATAGAGTACTTAGGATTTTCTACACATAGAATTATGTCATCTGCATGCAGAAAATATTTTATATCTTCCTTTCTGATTTGCATGCTTTTTACATCTTTTCTTATCTGATTGCTCTTTTTAGTATTTTAGTATGATGCTATATATAAGTGGTGAGAATAAATGTCCTTCCCATGTTCAAAATTTGAGACAAAAAGCCTTTAGTTTTTCTCCATTGATTATGAAATTTTTTCTATTTTGTAGAACATTTTTATCATGAATGGACTTTGAACTTTGTCAATGCTTTGTCTGCATTTAATCAAATAATCATATGCTTTTTTATTTTTATTCTCTTACTGTAGTTTGCCTCATTGTTTTAGTTTTACATATTAAATCAACCTTGAATCCCAAGGATAAATACCCTTAGTTCTTGGTATATAATGATTTTGATGGTTGTTGAATTCAGTTTGTTACAATTTTATTCGGAAGTTTTGCATCTATGTTGTTTATACATATTAGCCTGTATTTTTCTCTTCCTGTGGTGTCGTTTGTGTACATATATATGTCATTTGTATGTATATATACAGCTATATATATACAACTATATAAAAACTAAAAGCTTTATTTTAAATTTAATTTTAAAATTTAAAAATTTTTAAATTTTATTTTATTATGTTATGTTAGTCATCATTAGTTTTTGATGTGGTGATCCACGATTCATTGTTTTCATATAACACCCAGTGCTCCATGCAGTATGTGTCCTCCTTAATACCCATCACTGGGCTAGCCCATTGCCCCACCCCCCTCCCCTCTAAAACCCTCAGTTTGTTTCTCAGATTCCATAGTCTCTCATGGTTCATCTCTCCCTCCGATTCCCCCCCCCTTCATTTTTCCCTTCCTTCTCCTAATGTCCTCCATGCTATTCCTTATGTTCTACAAATAAGTGAAGCCATACGATAATTGACTTTCTCTGGTTGACTTATTTCACTTTGCATAATCTCTTCCAGTCCCATGCTGATGTAAAAGTTGGGTATTCTTCCTTTCTGATGGCTGAGTAATATTCCATTGTATATATGGACCACATCTTCTTTATCCATTCATCTGTTGAAGGGCATCTTGGCTCTTTCCACAGTTTGGCTATTGCGGACATTGCTGCTATGAACATTGGGGTGCATATGGCCTTCTTTTCAGTACATCTGTGTCTTTGGGGTAAATACCCAGAAGTGCAATTGCTGGGTCACAGGGTAGCTCTATTTTTAAATTTTTGAGGAACCTCCACACTGTTTTCCAAAGTGGCTGTACCAACTTGCATTCCCACCAACAGTGTAAGAGGGTTCCCCGTTCTCCACAACCTCTCCAACATTTGTTGTTTCTTTCCCTGTCCATTTTTGCCATTCTAACTGGTGTAAGGTGGTATCTCAATGTGGTTTTGATTTGAATTTCCCTGATGGCTAATGATGATGAACATTTTTTCATGTGTCTGTTAACCATTTCTATGTATTCTTGTCTCAAATTTTGAACATAGGAAGGACGTTTATTCTCACCACTTATATATAGCATCATACTAAAATACTAAAAAGAGCAATCAGATAAGAAAAGATGTAAAAGCATGCAAATCAGAAAGGAAAATATAAAATAATTTCTGCATGCAGATGACATAATTCTATGTGTAGAAAATCCTAAATACTCTATTAAAAAAAATAAAAACTTGTTAGTCCTAACCAAATTTGGTAAGGTTACATGATACAAAATGAACATACAAAAACTTTTGCATTTCTTTATACTAACGTAACGATATATATGTCATTTGTGTGTATATATATGCATATATATATGTCATTTGTGTATATATATATGTATATGTATATATATATACATATATATATATTTGTTTTTTTACAATTACCCTGGTTTCATAAATGATGTTGAAAGCATTCCTTCTACTTCTGTGTTTTAAAAGAGTTTAAGAAGGATCTGTACTAACTTTTTCTTTGAATGTTGGTAGAATTCAGCCGCAAAGCCATCTGGCCCAGAGGTTTCTCTCTTAGATTTATTATTATTGTTATTATTGTTGTTATTATTATTATTAATTATGATGACTTCAGTTTTCCCACTTATTATTAGTTTGTTCAAGCTCGCTACTTCTTTTTAATTCAGTATTGGTAAGTTGTACGCTTCTAGGAATTTATTCATTTCTTCTTGATAATGCCATTTGTTCACATAGTATTGTTTAAAGTAATTCTTCATTTTTTTTCTTGAAGCACGTGTTGTAATAGTTCCTCTTCTATATATAGATATATATCTATAGATATATATATCTATAGATATATATATATGATTCATTTATATGATGCCTACGAGAGACTCAATCCAGATGCAAGGACACAAAGATTGAAAACGAAGGAAAAAATATTTCATGCAAATGAAAAGTAAAAGAAGCTGGGATAACTATATATAAGACAAAATAAACTTAGACTATACAAAGAAACAAAATAGGACATTATAAGTGATAAAGGAGTTAATCCAACAGGGGAATAACACTGTAAAAAAATTATGCATCTAACACAGGAACACTTAAATATATAAAGCTAATATAAAGAGACCTAAAGTGAGAAATAAACAACAATAAAATAATAACAAGGAACACTAATATCCCCAATTTCATTAGCGTTTAGATCATCCACACAGAAAACTAATGAGGAAATATTAGTCTTTTTTAATTATTATTATGTTAATCACCATACATTACATCATTAGATTTGATTTATTGTTCCATGCTTCATTATTTGCATATAACACCCAGTGCTCCATGCAGAACATGCTCTCCTTAACACCCATTACCAGGCTAACCCATCCCCCTACCCCCCTCACCTCAAGAACCCCTCAGTCTGTTTTTCAGAGTCCATCGTCTCTCATGGTTTGTCTCACCCTCCGATTACCCCCCCTTCATTCTTCCCCCGTGCTATCTCTTCTTCTTCTTTTTTTTTTTATAATATAATGTATTATTTGATTTAGAGGTACAAGTTTGTGATTCAACAGTCTTACACAATTCACAGAGCTCAACATAGCACATACCCTCTCCAATGTCTATCACCCAGGCACCCTATCCCTCCCACCCCCCACCACTCCATCAACCCTCAGTTTATTTCCTGAGATTAAGAATTCCTCATATCAGTGAGGTCATATGATACATGTCTTTCTCTGATTGACTTATTTCGCTCAGCATAATACCTTCCATTTGCATCCATGTTGTTGTAAATGGCAAGATTTCATTCCTTTTGATAGCTGCATAATATTCCATTGTGTGTGTGTGTGCGTGCGTGTTTTATATATATATATATATATATATATTTTTTTTTTTTTTTGCCCTTGCTTCCCTTGACTTTGGCGATGTTTCTAGGAAGAAGTTGCTGCAGCTGAGGTCGAAGAGGTTGCTGCCTGTGTTCTCCTTAGGATGTTGAAGGACTCCTGTCTCACATTGAGGTCTTTCAACCATTTGGAGTCTATTTTTGTGTGTGGTGTAAGGAAATGGTCCAGTTTAAGTCTTCTGCATGTGGCTGTCCAATTTTCCCAACACCATTTGTTGAAGAGACTGTCTTTTTATATATATATATATATATATATATATATATATATATATATATATATAACATCTCCTTTATCTAATCAACAGTTGATGGACATCATGGCTCTTTCCATAGTTTGACTATTGTGGACATTGCTGATATAAACATCGGGGTGCACATACCCCTTTGGATCCCTACATTTGTATCTTTGGGGTAAATACTCAGTAGTGCAATTGCTGGATCGTATGGTAGCTCTATTTTCAACTTTTTGAGGAACCTCCATACTGTTTTCCAGAATGGCTGCACCAGCTTGCATTCCCACCAACAGTGTAGGAGGGTTCCCCTTTCTCCACATCCCCGTCAACATCTGTCATTTCCTGACTTGTTAATTTTAGCCATTCTGACTCGTGTGAGGTGATACCTCATTGAGGTTTTGATTTGGATTTCCCTGATGCCGTGCAATGCTGAGCACCTTTTCATGTGTCTGTTGGCCATTTGGATGTCTTCTTTGGAAAAATGTCTGTTCATGTCTTCTGCCCATTTCTTGATTGGATCATTTGTTCTTTGGGTGTTGAGTTTAAGAAGTTCTTTATAGATTTTGGATACTAGCCCTTTATCTGATATGTCATTTGCAAATATCTTCTCCCATTCTGTCGGTTGTCTTTTAGTTTTGTTGACTATTTCTTTCATTGCACAAAAGCTTTTTATCTTGATGAAGTCCCAATAGTTCATTTTTTGCCCTTGCTTCCCTTGACTTTGGCAATGTTTCTAGGAAGAAGTTGCTGCAGCTGAGGTCGAAGAGGTTGCTGCCTGTGTTCTCCTTAGGATGTTGAAGGACTCCTGTCTCACATTGAGGTCTTTCAACCATTTGGAGTCTATTTTTGTGTGTGGTGTAAGGAAATGGTCCAATTTAAGTCTTCTGCATGTGGCTGTCCAATTTTCCCAACACCATTTGTTGAAGAGACTGTCTTTTTTCCTCTGGACATTCTTTCCCACTTTGTCGAAGATCAGTTGACCATAGAGTTGAGGGTCCATTTCTGGGCTCTCTATTCTGTTCCATTGATCTATGTGTCTGTTTTTGTGCCATTATCATACTGTCTTGATGATGACAGCTTTGGAAGAGAGCTGGAAGTCCAGAATTGTGATGCCACCAGCTTTGTTTTTCTTTTTCAACATTCCTCTGGCTATTTGGGCTCTTTTCTGGTTCCATACAAATTTTAGGATGATTTGATCCATTTCTTGGAAAAAAGTGGATGATATTTTGATGGGGATTGCATTGAATGTGTAGATTGCTCTACGTAGCATTGACATCTTCACAATATTTGTTCTTCCAATCGATGAGCATGGAACGTTTTTCCATTTCTTTGTGTCTTCCTCAATTTCTTTCATGAGTATTTTATAGTTTTCTGAGTACAGATTCTTTGCCTCCTTGGTTAGATTTACTTCTAGGTATCTTATGGTTTTGGGTGCGATTGTAAATGGGATCGACTCCATAAATTCTCTTTCTTCTGTCTTGTTATTGATGTATAGGAATGCCACTGATTTCTGTGCATTGATTTTATATCCTGCCACTTGGCTGAATTCCTGTATGAGTTCTAGCAGTTTTGTGGTGGAGTCTTTTGGGTTTCCCACATAAAGTATCATATCATCTGCAAAGAGTGAGAGTTTGATTTTTTCCTTGCCGATTTGGATTCCCTTGATTTCTTTTTGTTGTCTGATTGCTGTGGCTAGGACTTCTACTTCTATGTTGAATAGCACTGGTGATGGTGGACATCCCTGCCGTGTTCCTAACCTTAGGGGGAAGCTCTCAGTTTTTCCCCATTGAAAATGATATTCACTGTGGGTTTTTCATAGATGGCTTTTATGACATTAAGGTATGTACCCCCATCCCTAAACTCTGAAGAGTTTTCATCAAGAAAGAATGCTGTACTTTGTCAAATGCTTTTTCTGCATCTATTGAGAGGATCATATGGTTCTTGTTCTTTCTTTTATTAATGTATTGTACCACATTGATTGATTTGCGGATGTTGAACCAACCTTGCAGGTCAGGGATAAATCCCACTTGGTTGTGGTGAATAATCCTTTTAAGGTACTGTTGGATCCTATTGGCTAGTATTTTAGTGAGAATTTTTGCCTCCATGTTCCTCAAGGATATTGGTCTGTAATTCTGATTTTTGATGGGGTCTTTGTCTGGTTTGGAGATCAAGGTAATGGTGGCCTCATAAAACGAGTTTGTAAGTTTTCCTTCCATTTCTATTTTTTGCAACAGTTTCAGAAGAATAGGTATTAATTCTTCTTGAAATGTTTGGTAGAATTCCCCTGGGAAGCCATCTGGCCCTGGGCTTTTGTTTGTGGGGAGATTTTTGATGACTGCTTCAATTTCCTTAGTAGCTATAGGTCTGTTCAGGTTTTCTATTTCTTCCTGGTTCAGTTTTGGTAGTTGATACATCTCTAGGAATGCATCCATTTCTTACAGATTATCTAATATGCTGGCATAGAGTTGCTCATAATATGTTCTTAGAATTGTTTGTATTTCTTTGGTGGTGGTTGGGATCTCTCCTCTTTCATTCATGATTTTATTTATTTGGGTCATTTTTCTTTTCTTTTTGATAAGTCTGGCCAGGGGTTTATCAATCTTGTTAATTCTTTCAGAGAACCAACTCTTAGTTTCATTGATCTGTTCTACTGTTCTTTTGGTTTCTGTTTCATTGATTTCTGCTCTGATCTTTATTATTTCTCTTCTCCTGCTGGGTTTAGGCTTTAATTGCTGCTCTTTCTCCAGCTCCTTTAGATGTAGGGTTAGGTTGTGTACTTGAGACCTTTCTTGTTTCTTGAGAAAGGCTTGTATTGCTCTATACCTTCCTCTCAGGACTGCCTTTGCTGCATCCCAAAGATTTTGAATAGTTGTGTTTTCATTTTCATTAGTTTCCATGATTTTTTCAATTCTTCTTTAATTTCCTGGCTGACCCATTCATTCTTTAGTAGGATGCTCTTTAGCTTCCATGTACTTGAATTCTTTCCAACTTTCTTCTTGTGATTGAGTTCTAGTTTCAAAGCATTGTGGTCTGAAAATAGGCAGGGAATGATCCCAATCTTTTGGTACTGGTTGAAACCTGATCTGTGGCCTAAGATGTGATCTATCTGGAGAATGTTCCATGGGCACTAGAGAAGAATGTGTATTCTATTGCTTTGGGATGGAATGTTCTGAATATATCTGTGAAGTCCATTTGGTCCAGTGTGTCATTTAAAGTCTATTTCCTTGTTGATCTTTTGCTTAGATGATCTGTCCATTTCAGTGAGGGGGATGTTAAAGTCCTCCACTATTATTGTATTATTGTCAATGTGTTTCTTTGCTTTTGTTATTAATTGGCTTATATAACTTACTGCTCCCATGTTAGGGGCATAGACATTTACAGTTGTTAGATCTTCTTGTTGGATAGACCCTTTAAGTAGGATATAGTGTCCTTCCTCATCTCTTATTACAGTGTTTGGTTTAAAATCTAATTTGTCTGATATAAGGATTGCTACCTCAGCTTTCTTTTGGTGTCCATTAGCGTAGTAAATTGTTTTCCACCCCCTCACTTTAAATCTGGAGGTGTCTTTGTGTCTAAAATGAGTCTCTTGCAGGGCGCCTGGGTGGCTCAGTCGTTAAGTGTCTGCTTTCAGCTCAGGTCATGATCCCAGGGTCCTGGGATCCAGTCCCACATCAGGCTCCTTGCTCGGCGGGAAGCCTGCTTCTCCCTCTCCCACTCCCCCTGCTTGAGTTCCTGCTCTCGCTATCTCTCTCTCTGTCAAATAAATAAATAAAATTTTTAAAAAATAAAATAAAATAAAATAAAATGAGTCTCTTGCAGACAGCATATTGATGGGTCTTGTTTTTTATCCAATCTGATAGCCTGTGTCTTTTGATTGGGGCATTTAGCCCATTTACATTCAGGGTAACTACTGAAAGATATGAATTTAGTGCCATTGTATTGCCTGTAATGTGACTGTTACTGTATATTGTCTGTGTTCCTTTCTGGTCTATGTTGCTTCTAGGCTCTCTCTTCGCTTAGAGGACCCCTTTCTATATTTCTTGTAGGGCTGGTTTTGTGTTTGCAAATTCCTTTAGTTTTTGTTTGTCCTGGAAGCTTTTTATCTCTCCTTCAATTTTCAATGACAGCCTAGCTGTATATAGTATTCTTGGCTGCATATTTTTCTCATTTAGTGCTCTGAATATAACATGGCAGTCCTTTCTGGCCTCCAGGTCTCTGTGGATAGGTCTGTTACCAGTCTATTGTTTCTACCATTGTAGTTTACAGATCTCTTCTGCCGAGCTGCTTTCAGGATTTTCTCTTTGTCTCTGAGGCTCGTAAGTTTTACTATTAGATGTCGGGATGTTGACTTATTTTTATTGATTTTGAGAGGGGTTCTCTGTGCCTCCTGGATTTTGATGCCTGTTTCTTTCCCCCAGTTAGGGACATTCTCTGCTTTCATATGCTCCAATATACCTTCTGCCCCTCTCTCTCTTTCGTCTTCTTTCGGGATCCCAATTATTCTAATGTTGTTTCATCTTAAGGTATCACTTATCTCTCGAATTCTGCCCTCATGATCCAGTAGTTGTTTATATCTCTTTTTCTCAGCTTCTTTATTTTCCATCATTTGGTCTTCTATATCACTGCTTCTCTCTTCTGCCTCATTTATCCCTGCAGTTAGAGCCTCCATTTTTAATTGCACTTCATTAATAGCCTTTTTGATTTTGACTTGGTTAGATTTTAGTTCTTTTATTTCTCCAGAAAGGGTTTTTCTAATAACTTCCATGCTTTTTAGAACCCAGCTAGTATCTTTAAAATCAACATTCTGAACTCTAGTTCCGACATCATACCTATGTCCGTATTGATTAGGTCCCTGGCAGTCGGTACTGCCTCTTGTTCTTTTTGTTGAGGTGATTTTTTTCCGTCCTGTCATTTTGTCCAGAGGAGAATAGATGAATGAGAGAACAAAATGCTAACAGGGTAACAACATCACAGAAAATATACACTAAACAAATCAGAAAAGACCTTCCAGAAAGTGGTTGCTTTTCTGTTCAGTGAGTTGTTGCTATTCTTTTCTTCAATCTCTTGTTGAGTCAGAGGTGTTCAGAATGGTTTGATCCCTATCCAGCTGAATCCAGGTCTCCTACTCCTCTGTCATTTGCTCCTCCTTTCCGAGGAAATATTATTTTTAAATGACACATTAGATCAGATAGATTTAACATATATACAAAACATTTCATCCAAAAGCAACATACACATTTTTTCTCAAATGCACATGGAATATTTTCCAGGATAGACTATATTTTAGGACCCAAAACAAGTCTTAAATATTTTTAAAAGATTGAAATCATATCAAGCATCTTTTATGACCACATGGTATGAAACCAGAAGTCAATTACATAAAGAAAACTGGAAAATTCACAAGTATGTGGAGATGAAACAATATCTTATTGAAAAAACAATGGATCAAAGAAAAATCAAAAAATAAAATAAAACTGTGGAGACAAATGAAATGGAAATACAACATACCAAAATATATAGGATACATCATGATTAAGTGGGCTTTATCCCAGGGATTAAAAGATGGTTAGTCCTCTGCAAATCAATCAATGTGTTAAACCACATTTACAAAATGAAAGCTAAAAATCATACGATCACTTCAATAGTTGTAGAGAAATCATGTGACAAATTCAACATCCATTTATGATAAAATAAATAACTCTCAACAAACTGGGTATAGAGGAAATTTATCTCAAAATAATAAAGGCTAGATATGTCAAGCCCATGGTTAGCATCATACTTAGAGGTGGAAAGCTGAAAGTTTTCCTCTCAGATCAGGAACAAGACAAGGATGCTCACTCTTATCAGTTTATTTAACATAGTATTGTAAGTCTGAGCCAGAGTAATTAGGCAAGAAGAAATAAAAGTTGTCCAAATTTGAAAGGAAGAAGTAAAACTGTCTCAAATTGGAAAGAGCATGATATGATATATACAAAACCTTAAAGACTGAATCAAAAAAAGAAACCTGTTAGAATTAATAAATGAACTCATAAAGCTGCAGGATACAAAATCAATACACAACAATAGTTTCAATTCTATACACTAATAACAAACAGAAAGGGAAATTTTAAAAATTCCATTTATAATTGCATCAAAAAGAATAAAAGACCAAAGAACAAATTTATACAAATAGCTGAAATTTATACTGAAAACCCTCAGACATTGAAGAAAGAAACTGAAGAAGACATACATAAATGGAATAATATACCATGCTCATGGATTGGAAGAATTAATATTGTTAAAACATCCATAATACCTAAAGCAATCTATACATTAAATGCAAACCTTATTAAAGTTCTGTGAAATAAAACAAAGAATCCTAAATGTTGTATGGAACCACAAAATATCCTGAATAGCCAAAACAATCTTGAGCAAGAAGGGTAAATCTGGAGACATCATCTTCCCTGATTTCAAACAATATTAGTTATAGTTATCAAAACAGTATGTATTAGCATAAAAACAGAAACACCATTCAATAGAACAGAATAGAGTGACTCCTGGGGAGCTCAGTCAAGTGTCTGACTCTTGATTTTGGCTCAGGTCATGATCTCAGGGTCGTGAGATAGAGCCCTGTGTCGGGCTACAAATTGAGCATAGAATCTGCTTAAGATTCTCTTTCCCTCTTTCTCTGCCCCTCACCTCTCTCTCTCTCTCTCAAAAACAACAACAACAGCAACAACAACAACAACAGAGAGCCCAGAAATATATCCATGCACACACGGTAAATTAATTTATGACGAAGGAGCCATGAATATACCATGGGGAAAGGACCATCTTTGCAATTAATGGTGTTAGAAAATCTGGACAGTCACATGCAAAAAAAAAAATGGAACTAGACTACTATTTTGCAGCACTATATGCAAAAATTAACTCAGCATGGATTAAAGATATTAATTTAAGACTTGAAATCATACAATTCCCAGAAGGAAAAGAAATAGGCAGCAAGATCCTTGTTATTAGAATTAGTGATAGGTTTTTTTTTTTATTTGACACCAAAAGCAAAGGTAACAAAAGCAAAATTGAATATGTAGGATTACATCAAACTAATACACTTCTTCACAACAAAGAAAACATCCACAAAATGAACAGGCAACCAACTATGGGAGAAAATGATGGCAAATTATATTTCTGATGAGGAGTTAATATCAAAAATATATAAAGGACTCATACAACTTCATAACCACCACCACCACCATCACTACTATCACAACAACAAAACCCATGCAATCTGATTTAAAAATGGGCAGAAGATCTGAATAGACATTTTGTCAAAGGCATATGGATGTCCAACAGGTACATGAAAAGGTGTTCAAAATCACAAATCATTATACAAATATAAATTAATACCACTCCAAAATATTACCTCATACCTGTTAGAATGGATAATAAAAGCATAAGAATTAGCACGTATTGGTGAGGATGTGGAGAAAATGGAACCCTTGTGCATTGCTGGTGGAAATGTAAATTTGGGCAGCCACTATGGAAAACACTAAGGAAATTTTTTTTAAAATCAAAAAAGAACTACTATATGATCCAGCAATTCCACTTCTGGATATTTTTCTGAAGAAAACAGAAACACCAAACTGAAAAGATATATACATCTCCATCTTTATCACTGTATTATTTATAATGGCTAGATATGGAAACAACCTAAGTGTTCATAGATTAATAAATTATTTTTTAAAAAATATAAATACACATACATACAATGGAGTATTATTCAGCCATAAAAAGGGAAATTGCCATTTGTGACAACATGGATAGATCTTGATGACGTTATGCTAAGTGTAATGAGTCGGACAAAGAAAGACAATTACCATATGATTTTACTTATATGTGGAATTAAAAAAAAATAATAACCTCAAAATACAGAGAGAAGATTAATTACTACCAGAGGTGGATGGCAAGGAAGGTGAAATAGGTGAAGGTGGTCTAAAGGAACAAACTTACAGGTGTAAAATAAATAAAGCATTTAGATGTAATGTACAGCATAGTGACTATATTTAATCATACAGTATTGCATATTTGAAATTTGTTAAGACAGTAGATCTTACAAATTCTCATCATGAGAAAAAATATCATAATTATGTATTGCAATGAATGTTAACTAATATTGCTGTGATGATTATTTTGCAATATATAGGAATATTGGGTGATTATGTTCTGTACCTGAAAGCAATAAAATGTCATGTGACTATTATATATAAAAAATAGGCATAAACATAAATTCTAAAACCATAAATCTTATAAGGAAAAACTTAGGTTAGAAGAGTCTGGACATAGTACTGGGCAAAGATTTCTTGATATAATACTAAAAGTCCAAGTGACAAAACCTAAAATAGATGGATGTGACATCAAACAAAAGTCTTCTGCGCAGGAAAGTAAACAATTAACATAATAAAAAGGCAATTAGGGAAGGGAAAA
Source organism: Halichoerus grypus (assembly GCF_964656455.1). Classification (NCBI taxonomy): domain Eukaryota; kingdom Metazoa; phylum Chordata; class Mammalia; order Carnivora; family Phocidae; genus Halichoerus; species Halichoerus grypus. The sequence continues at coordinate 146,466,539 of NC_135713.1, read as the reverse complement.
CGATATCTGCAGACCTTATTTTACATAAATGGTTAATATCCAAAATATTTAAGGACCTCATAAAACTCAATAACAAAATAAAACAAACAACAACAAAAATTAAAAATGGGCAAAGGAACTGAGTAGGTATTTCTCCAAAGGAGACATACAAATGGTCACATATATAAAAGGTGACCAATATCACTAATCATCAGGGAAATGCAAGTCAAACCCAAAATAGATATCACCTTCCACCTGTTAGAATAACTATTATTAACAAAAACAAAAAGAGTAAGTGCTGGTGAGAATGTGGAGAGAAGGTAATCCTTGTATATTCTTGGTTGGAATTTAAACTGATGCAGGCAGTTTGGAAAACAATATATAGGTTCCTAAAAAATTTGAAAGCTAATTATCATTTGATTCAGCAATCCCACTTCTGGGTGTATAACCACATGAATTGAAATCTGGATCCCAGTAAGATTTGAGCTTTCTTTTTTTTTTAAGATTTATTTATTAGAGGGGGGGGGCATAGGGAGATAATATTCAAGAAGACTCCTGCTGAGTGTGGAGCCCAACATGGGGCTCAATCTCATGAACCATGAGATCAGTACCTAAAACTAAAGCAAGAGTCATTCGCTTAACCGACTGAGCCCCCCCAGGCACCCTGACATATTCATGTTTATTGTCATATTATTCACAGTAGCCAACATATGGAAACAAATTAATAACTATCAAACAATGAATGGATAAACAATGTGACAAAATATGGAATGTGGTATACGATGGAATATTATGCAGTGTTAAAAACATAAGGACATTTTTTTTTTTCTTTTCTTAAATAAGAACATCTTGTCATTTGTAATACATGGATGAGTCTGGAGGACCTTAAACTAAGTTAAATATGTCTGACTGAGAAAGACAACCACACATGATTTCAGCCATATGTGGAATTTAAAAACACAAATGAATAAATTAAAAGCAGAATCAGACCTACAAATACAGAGAACAAAGCATGGTTACCAGAGGGAAGAGGGGTGGAGTGATAGGCAAAATGGATGAAGGGGAGTGGAAAATACAGACTTCCAGTTATGGAATGAAAAAGTCACAAGAATAAAAAACACAGCATAATGAATATAGTCAATGATATCCTAAGAGTGTTGCATGGTGACAGATGGTAGCTATAGTTGTGGTAAGAATAGCATAATATATACACTTGTCAAATTACATATTGTACAGTAGAAACTAATGTCACATTGTATTTCCACTCTACTCAATTTAAAAAAAAATCAGTTGGAAGAAAGAAAAGAAAAAAAAACTATGAAGTATTTAGCCCAGTGACTAGTACACAGTAAACCTCACAAAATGAAAAAATAGATAAATATGTATATACAGGGCTAACATACATACATTTGTACAAATATATACCTATATACATATATACATATATATACACACATTCACGTGCATGCGGGTTAATTACTTATCTAACATCTGTCTTGCATATAGAGTATAATTCACCATTCATAAATGAAGTTAGTTAGGATTTCATAAGTGTGCCTGATTTTTACATCTTCTGGTTTCAGTCTATAGAACTACCTTTATCCGGACACCTTCAGCACAAAATCTTGGTTGATTTTCTTTAACGTTCATCCAGTGAAATTAATTGTTAGCTGGGCAATTCAGAGCGTTGCTTAAGATGTTAACTGGTATTTATCATTAGCTCTAACATACACATATGTTGTCAGCATGTTTTTATAACTCAAAATTAGAACCTTGGAACTTCTTTGGAAACTGACTTCTATATATAGAGAATAATCAATTCTTCTAATACTATGGAAAACAAACTTCAGTGGTTAAGAATTGATATGAATGCCTTATTTTATCCTTTACATTGCAACTTTATAGCATTTATGTTTAGAGCATGGCAGAATTACACTATAATTGAACTATAATGACTCACTCTGGAAATCATTTGGAAAAAATGTGTGGCATCTTCTGTCTTTCCTCTGAAGATATACAGTATTAGTGAGTAAATTGTAGTATAAGAAACTGGTTTTCTATAAAACTTGGTATCACCAAGGTTTCTGTCTAGAGCAAAAATAACAGAACTAACGTTAACCTAAATACACCATTTTTCACAATGGAAAGACCTAGTCATTCCAACCAACACAGAGTTCATACTTGTTAGCAAGTACCCGTTTGAACATTACTACCTAGTGGTCTCAAACAAATCATTTAACCTGTTGGTGACTTAGTGTCCTTCTCTGTAAAATGGAGATAATATGAATACCTGCCCTATAGTCAGCAATACTATGTTGCACACATAAAAATTTGTTAAGAAGGTTGATCTAATGATAGGTGCTCTTACCACAATAAAATAAATGTATCAACAACAAGAATAAAGAAAAAAATCATATCTTCCTTAAAGGGTTTAATAGGTTTGCATAAATTAATATACAGAGTAACATTATAATAATGACTGGCACATAATGTAAAATAAATAAATAAAATATGTATTAAAAAATTAAAGTGGAGGGGCGCCTGGGTGGCTCAGTCATTAAATGTCTGCCTTCGGCTCAGGTCATGATCCCAGGGTCCTGCGATCAAGCCCCGCATCGGGCTCCCTGCTCCGCAGGAAGCCTGCTTCTCCCTCTCCCACTCCCCCTGCTTGTGTTCCTTCTCTCGCTGTGTCTCTGTCTGTCAAATAAATAAATAAAATCTTTTAAAAAAAAATTGGAAAAAAAAAATTGGGGCACCTGGGTGGCTCAGTCCTTAAGCGTCTGCCTTTGGCTCAGGTCATGATCCCAGGGTCCTGGGATCGAGCCCCGCATCGGGCTCCCCGCTCCGCGGAAGCCTGCTTCTCCCTCTCCCACTCTCCCTGCTTGTGTTCCCTCTCTCACTGTCTCTCTCTCTCTGTCAAATAAATAAATAAAATCTTAAAAAAAATAAAATAAATAAAATTAATAAAATTAAAAAAAATTAAAGTGGAATATTTGTAAAAACAAAAACAAACAACAATTCAAGCTTCTCCACCTAATTCATATTGGTTTATGACTAAATTTGTAATAATTCTAATTATAGTCCTTAATGACTTTGGAGGGCTCAGGAACACTGAGGGCTGGTTTTCATGGATTAAAAATTATTTCTTTGGCCAAATGCAAGTGGCATCATAAACACAAGCACAAACACTTGAACACATTCTGAAATTTGCACATTTTAAACTACTTCAGTGCACAGCTACATGGCACTGTAAGCAAGTGCACCCAAGTGCCAGAAAAACTTCATTTGTTGTTTTTATTCTAGATACAAAAATTTGGGGTAGCAACTGTTCTTTCATGTCTAGTAATTCTGAGTATTATGCAGTATATATAATTTGATTGAATTTCCCAACTGCACAGTTCTTGTAAATCCTTTGTCATATAGGCTATGGAAAATAAATATTTTATTTTAAAAAACACATCATCCTAAAATATTTTCATCTTTTTTTTTTTTTTTTGCTTGAGATAGAGTAAAAAATTCATCTATGGAAAAACATGGTTTCATAGAATGTTTTATTTTGTTTTGCCCCATTTTCTTTCCCAAATCTACAGTGCTCTAAATGAAACCATCAAATGTGTGTCATTATGATCCAAGAAATTGAAGGGTGATATTATACTTCTCAATTATTTTTAAAAGTTAAATAGTATACATACTTTATTCATTCCACTTTACTGCAACAAAAAAATTCTTAACAAATTTTCCAACACTGTTTCCTAAAATACTGCAAGATCCTTATTTTATAGTTATGAAAAATTGAGTGTGTCAAGAAAAATAAAAAGGGAATCTCTACTTTTGAAACCACCTGATAATTCACAAGTTGCCATAGCTAATTGGAAACTAGTAAACATGCAACCAAGTTTGTGTTTTAAGGGACACACTCAACAAGGCCCTACTTATACACTAAAAGCCCCTAATTTCACTTGGAATGATCCATTCCACTTAGATCAACACTATCCATCTCATTGTCCTCACTCACTTGGTCGCCATACCTCTAATGTTGCTCTTCTCCAATTGATTCCTACTGATTTAACTATTCTAAAATCCAAATCTGCAAAGGCAAGGGAAATAAAAGCGAAAATGAACTTTTGGGACTTCATCAAGATAAAAATCTTCTGCACAGCAAAGGAAACAGTCAAAAAAACAAAGAGGCAACCCACAAAATGGGAGAAGGTATTTGCAAATGACACTACAGATAAAAGGTTGGTATCCAAGATCTATAAAGAACTTCTCAAACTCAACACCCAAAAAACAAATAATCAAATCAAAAAATGGGCAGAAGACATGAAAAGACATTTCTCTGAAGAAGACATACAAATGGCTAACAGACACATGAAAAAATGTTCAACATCATTAACCATCAGGGAAATTCAAATCAAAACCACATTGAGATACCACCTTACACCAGTTAGAATGGCAAAAATTGACAAGGCAGGAAACAACAAATGTTGGAGAGGACGTGGAGAAAGGGGAGCCCTCTTATACTGTTGGTGGGAATGCAAGTTGGTACAGCCACTTTGGAAAACAGTATGGAGGTTCCCCAAGACATTAAAAATAGAACTACCCTAGAACCCAGCAATTGCACTACTATTTACCCCAAAGATACAGATGCAGTGTAAAGAAGGGGCAGATGCACCCCAATGTTTATAGCAGCAATGACCACAATAGCCAAACTGTGGAAGGAGGCAAGATGCCCTTCAACAGATGAATGGATAAAGAAGATGTAGTCCATATATACAATGGAATATTACTCAGCCATCAGAAAGAATGAATACCCACCATCTGCATCGACATGGATGGAACTGGAGGGGATTATGCTAAGTGAAATAAGTCAAGCAGAGAAAGACAATTTTCATACAGTTTCACTTATTTGTGGAACATAAGGAATAGCATGGAGGACATTAGGAATAGGAAGGGAAAAATGAAGGAGGGAAATCAGAGGGGGAGCTGAACCATGAGAGACTATGGACTCCGGGAAACAAACTGAGGATTTTAGAGAGGAGGGGAGTGGGGGGATGGGTTAGCACAGTGATGGGTATTAAGGAGGGCACATATTGCTTGGGACAGTGAATGTTATGTACAAACAGTGTATCATTGAACATTACATCTAAAACTAATGATGTACTGTACGGTGTCTAACATAACATAATAAATTAAAAAATCCAAATTTGATAATTTTATTATTATTTATAAATACTTGCATCAAAAAAGGGCAAGAAATGAAGCTATAAAATGAAAATGGAAGGAGGACCCATTGGAACACTTTTCTCCTGCTTGGCCAACCACCTGAACTTTGCTCATAGTGTTCTTTATCTGTGGCATCATGTCCTTGAGCAAGAGCCCTGGTCCCAGCCTCCTGTACTCATATGAAAGTAGCATTTAGTCACCAACACAGAAATCTAGAGTCTCCTTTCAGCCTCTTTGTTTAGTCGAACTCAGCTGAACTCACATGTCATAGGTAGAATTGGTGTGTCCTTATAAGCTGTACACTTGCAGCATCTGGGTGGCTCAGTTGGTTAAGCATCTGCTTTCAACTCAGGTCATTATCCCCAGGTCCTGGGATTGAGCCCTGCATTGGGCTCCCTGCTCAGGGGGGGAGACTATTTCTCCTTCTCCCTCTGCCATTCCCCCCCCCCACTCATGCTCTCTGGCTCTCTCTATGTGTCTGTCAAATAAATAAATAAAATCTTTAAAAAAAATAAGCTGTACCCTTTCCACATGAGCCTCAAAACCATTTGTGTATTTTATTACAAATATTTGCACAAGCTACACCTACATATCAAACTCCTAAGGGGCAGTAGTAAATAACATTTGCTATTTATGTTAAATTCGGTGAGCTATTAGTTACTTTTTATTATAATATAGCATGACACATTTTTTGAACAAATGAAGGACTGGGTGTTTGATACTCTTCCTCTGCTTCTTTGTACAATAAGTGACATCCTTTAAATATCAGCTCTGATACCACCTTATGCTGGAAAGCTTCCCTAAACTCTTCTTTTGGGATTAATGCTTTTCCCACAGTACCTTCTACTAAAATGGACTAATGATTTCAGAGTGGTAACAGCCCTGGATGTTTGCAGGTTTGGAACCTAAAGAACAAAATTGCCCTAATTAAAAACAGGCAAACAACTGGATTGTTGCAGTAATGATCAGCCATGTTAACATGTGTATGATTTCCAAGGTTTGTCACTTACACTGCCACCATAGAGCAAGGACAAATTTTTAAAATAGCCAAAAGTCTGATTCTTTGTGTTTTATTCTTAAGTAATTTCAAACGTACAGAAAAATAGTATGAATAATAATAATAATACAATTAACACTCATATTCCTTTACCTAGATTCTCCTTTATCTTTATACCCCATTTGGTTTATCACTTCTCTCTCCATCTCTCTCTCTCATCAATTGCACACCTTATGATTTTGTTTCTAAATATTTTATTATGTATTTCTTCAGAATATGAATATTATTCCACAGAATCACAGTGGAAATTTCAGGAAAAATGTAACATGGATACAATACAATTGTACAATTGTTTTGAATGCTGAAGTGTAAAAATGAAGGGCTTTCAAAGAAACATTAACAATTCCTCCAAAAGGAACAAATTGGTGATGACAGAACCACAAGGAGCAAGATGGCAGAGGAGTAGGAGACCTGGATTTCGTCTGGTTTCAGGAATTCAGCTGGAAAGGGATCAAACCATTCTGAACACCTACAAACTCAACAGGAGATCGAAGAAAATAGCAACAACTCTCTGAACAGAAAAGCGACCACTTTCTGGAAGGTAGGACGTGAGGGGAAGTGAATCCGAGGCGATATTCGGGAGGATAGACGATGGGGAGGGGGCCTCCGTAGGCCGCTTCTGGCAAGTGATAGAGCAGCGGAGCACAAAATCGGAACTTTTAGAAGTCTGCTCCGCTGAGGGACGTCACTCCAGTGGCTAAGCCGGGGGTGGAACCCTCGCTGGGACAGTGTGGTCTCAGGACCCTCGGAGTCACAGAAAGACCAGGGGTGCCTGAGTGCGGCAGAGCTCCCAGGTATCGGAGTGGGGAAGCCGGCTGCAGAGACAGAGCCGAGGCGTGGGCTCTCAGCTCGGGGTTGCTATAAACCGTGATCCACAGCACAGTCCGGCCACTGCTCCTCCAGCAGGGACCCAACAAGTGGCAGATCTGGGGAGACTCCCTTCCTCCCCTGGGAGGAGTGGCACTGGAGCACACCGCAGGGATCTGCTGGGTTTGGAGACTCCAGGCCAAGTGGGATGCCAGAGATAGAAATGCTCGGTCACATGCCAGGTGAGCACGGAGTGCGGCTGGAGACCGGGGAGATGGGAGTGACTGACTGCTTTTCTCTGGGGGCTCACTGAGGAGTGGGGCCCCAAGTTCTTGGCTCCTCTGGGTTGGAGATTGGGAGGCCGCCATTTTCACTCTCGGCCTCCAAAGCTGTAGGGAAAGCTTGCAGGGAACAAAAGCTCCTGAGAGCAAACCCGAGCAGATTACTTAGCCAGACGCCGGCAAGGGCGGGGCAATTCCACCTCTGGCAAACACATTTGGGAACCACAGCAACAGGCCCTTCCCCCAGAAGATCAGGGAGAACAGCCAGCCAAGACCAAGTTTACCGATCAATGAGAACGGCAGAAATCCAGCGCTAGGGGAATAATGCACATAGAATCCATGGCTTTTGTAGCATGATTCTTTAGTCTTTCAAAGTTAATTTTTTTTTAACTGTCTTTTTTTTTTAATTTTCCTTTTTCCCTTTTACAACCAACATCTTATCCATCCCTTTTTTAAAAAACATTCTTGTTTTTCATTTTTAGAGTCATATTCTATCCCTTCATAGTAGTTACCCTTATTTTTGCCATATATATATAAGTTGTTGTCTCTTTATAATTATCAGATAGTTTCTTCTAACAGATCAAAATATACCCTAAATCTCTAGTGTATGGTTTTGTTCTACTCTCCTGACTGATCACATTCTTTCCCTTTTTTTTTCTTTTTTTAAAAAATCTTCTTCTTTCTTTTTTCAAACTTCTTATAAATTCCTATTATAAAATTTTTTATAATTTCCATCTTTACAGTCATATTCCATCCCTTCATCATCTCAACCCTTATTTTTGTACATACATAAGTTTTTCTTTCTTTAAAATTTTGGGAGGCACTTTTCTCTAAAAGACCAAAATACACCCAAAATCTAGTGTGTGGCAATGATCTATGCACCAGCCTGATCATATTTGATCATATTCAGGTTTATTTTTGTTGTTCTGTTTTTGTTTGTTTTTATCGTTTTCTTTTTCTTTTTTTTTTTCTTTTTCTTTTTTCTTTTTTTCCCTTTCTTCTCTCCCGGCTTCAGGTCTTTTCTGATTTATTTAGAGTATATTTTCTGGGGATGTTGTTACCCTGTTAGCATTTTGTTCTCTCATAAATCTATTCTCCTCTGGACAAAATGACAAGAAGGAAAAAATAACCTCCACAAAAAGAACAAGAGGTAGTACCAACTGCCAGGGACCTACTCAATACGGACATTAGTACAATGTCAGATCTAGAGTTCAGAATGATGATTTTAAAGATACTAGCTGGGCTTGAAAAAAACATGGAAGTTATTAGAGAAACCCTTTCTGGAGAAATAAAAGAACTAAAATCTAACCAAGTCGAAATCAAAAAGGCTATTAATGAGGTGCAATCAAAAATGGGGGCGCTAACTGCTAGGATAAATGAGGCAGAAGAGAAAATCAGTGATATAGAAGACCAAATGATGGAAAATAAAGAAGATGAGAAAAACAGAGATAAACAACTACTGGATCACGAGGGCAGAATTCAAGATATAAGTGACCCCATAAGACGAAACAACATTAGAATAATTGGGATCCCAGAAGAAGAAGAAAGAGAAGGGCATAAGGTATATTGGAGCAAATTATAGCAGAGAACATCCCTAATTTGGGGAAGGAAACAGGCATCAAAATCCAGGAGGCACAGAGAACCCCTCTCAAAATCAATAAAAATAGGTCAACACACTGACATCTAATAGTAAAACTTACGAGTCTCAGAGACAAAGAGAAAATCCTGAAAGCAGCTCAGGAGAAGAGATATGTAACCTACAATGATAGAAACATTAGATTGGCAACACACCTATCCAAAGAGACCTGGCAGGCCAGAAAGGACTGGCATGATATATTCAGAGCACTAAAGGAGAAAAATATGCAGCCAAGAATACTATATCCAGCTAGGCTGTCAATGAAAATAGAAGGAGAGATAAAAAGCTTCCAGGACAAACAAAAACTAAAAGAATTTGCAAACACAAAACGAGCCCTACAAGAAATATTGAAAGGGGTCCTCTAAGCAAAGAGAGAGCCTAAAAGCAACATAGACCAGAAAGGAACACAGACAATATACAGTAACAGTCACCTTACAGGAAATACAATGGCACTAAATTCCTATCTTTCAATAGTTACCCTGAATGTAAATGGGCTAAATGCCCCAATCAAAAGACACAGGCTATCAGATTGGATAAAAAAACAACACCCATCAATATGCTGTCTGCAAGAGACTCATTTTAGACCGAAAGACACCCCTAGATGGAAAGTGAGGGGGTGGAAAACAATTTACCACGCTAATGGACACCGAAAGAAAGCTGGGGTGGCAATCCTTATATCAGACAAATTACATTTTAAACCAAGACTGTAATAAGAGATGAAGAAGGACACTATATCCTACTTAAAGGGTCTATCCAACAAGAAGATCTAACAATGGTAAATATCTATGCCCCTAACATGGGAGCAGCCAATTATATAAGCCAATTAATAACAAAAGCAAAGAAACACATTGACAACAATACAATAATAGTGGGGGACGTTAACACCCCCCTCACTGAAATGGACAGGTCATCTAAGCAAAAGATCAACAAGGAAATAAAGACTTTAAATGACACACTGGACCAAATGGACTTCACAGACATATTCAGAACATTCCATCCCAAAGCAACAGAATACACATTCTTCTCTAGTGCCCATGGAACATTCTCCAAAATCGATCACATCCTAGGTCATAAATCAGGTTTCAACTGGAACCAAAAGATTGGGACCATTCCCTGCCTATTTTCAGACCACAATGCTTTGATACTAGAACTCAATCACAAGAGTAAAGTCAGAAAGAACTCAAATACATGAAGGCTAAAGAGCATTCTACTAAAGAATGAATGGGTCAACCAGGAAATTAAAGAAGAATTTTAAAAATTCATTGAAACCAATGAAAATGAAAACACAACTGTTCAAAATCTTTGGGATACAGCAAAGGCAGTCCTAAAAGGAAAGTATAGAGCAATACAAGCCTTTCTCAAGAAACAAGAAGGTCTCAAGTACACAACCTCACCCTACACCTAAAGGAGCTGGAGAAAGAACAGCAAATAAAGCCTAAACCCAGCAGGAGACCAGAAATAATAAAGATCAGAGCAGAAATCAATGAAATAGAAACCAAAAGAACAGTAGAACAGATCAATGAAACTAGGAGCTGGTTCTTTGAAAGAATTAACAAGACTGATAAACCCGTGGCCAGACTTATCAAAAAGAAAAGACAAATGACCCAAATCAACAAAATCATGAATAAAAGAGGAGAGATCACAACCAACACCAAAGAAATACAAACAATTCTAAGAACATATTATGAGCAACTCTATGCCAGCAAATTAGATAACCTTGAAGCAATGGATGCATTCCTAGAGATGTATCAACTACCACAACGGAACCAGGAAGAAACAGAAAACCTGAACAGACCTATAATCACTAAGGAAATAGAAGCAGTCATCAAAAATCTCCCAACAAACAAAAGCCCAGGGCCAGATGGCTTCCCAGGGGAATTCTACCAAACATTTCAAGAAGAATTAATACCTATTCTTCTGAAACTGTTCCAAAAAATAGAAATGGAAGGAAAACTTCCAAACTCGTTTTATGAGGCCACCATTACCTCGATCCCGAAAACAGACAAAGACCCCATCAAAAAGGAGAATTACAGACCAATATCCTTGATGAACACGGATGCAAAAATTCTCACCAAAATACTAGCCAATAGGATCCAACAGTACCTTAAAAGGATTATTTACCACGACCACATGGGATTTATCCCTGGGCTGCAAGGCTGGTTCAACAACTGCAAATCTATCAAAGTGATACAATACATTAACAAAAGAAAGAACAAGAACCATATGATCATTTGAAAAGTACAGTATCCTTTCTTGATCCAAATTCTTCAGACTATAGGCATAGAGGTTACATACCTCAATATCATAAAAGCCATCTATGAAAAACCTACAGTGAATATCATACTCAATGGGGAAAAACTGAGAGCTTTCCCCCTAAGGTCAGGAACGCGGCAGGGATGTCCACTATCACCACTGCTATTCAACATAGAAGTAGAAATCCTAGCCACAGCAATCAGACAACAAAAAGAAATCAAAGGCATCCAAATCGTCAAAGAAGCAGTCAAACTCTCACTCTTTGCAGATGATATGATACTTTATATGGAAAACTCAAAAGACTCAACCCCAAAACTGCTAGAACTCATACAGGAATTCAGCCAAGTGGCAGGATATAAAATCAATGCACAGAAATCAGTGGCATTCCTATACACCAACAACAAGACAGAAGAAAGAGAAATTAAGGAGTCGATCCCATTTACAATTGCACCCAAAACCATAAAATACCTAGGAATAAATCTAACCAAAGAGGCAAAGGATCTGTACTCAGAAAACTATAAAATACTCATGAAGGAAATTGAGGAAGACACAAAGAAATGGAAAAACGTTCCATGCTCATGGATTGGAAGAACAAATATTGTGAAGATGTCAATGCTACCTAGAGCAATCTACACATTCAATGCAATCCCCATCAAAATACCATCCACTTTTTTCAAAGAAATGGATCAAATAATCCTAAAACTTGTATGGAACCAGAAAAGACCCCGAATAGCCAGAGGAATGTTGAAAAAGAAAAACAAAGCTGGCGGCATCACAATTCCAGACTTCCAGCTCTATTGCAAAGCTGTCATCATCAAGACAGTATGGTACTGGCACAAAAACAGACACATAGATCAAGGGAACAGAATAGAGAGCCCAGAAATGGACCCTCAACTCTATGGTCAACTCATCTTTGACAAAGCAGGAAAGAATGTCCAATGGAAAAAAGACAGTCTCTTCAACAAATGGTGTTGGGAAAATTGGACAGCCACATGCATAAGAATAAAACTGGACTATTTCCTTACACCACACACAAAAATAGACACAAAATTTTTGAAAGACCTAAATGTGAGACAGGAGTCCATCAACATCCTAAAGGAGAACAGAGGCAGGAGCCTCTTTGACCTCAACCACAGCAACTTCTTCCTAGAAACATCGCCAAAGGCAAGGGAAGCAAGGGCGAATATAAACTCTTGGGACCTCATCAAGATAAAAAGCTTTTGCACAGCAAAAGAAACAGTCAACAAAACCAAAAGACAACCGACAGAATGGGAGAAGATATTGACAAATGACATATCAGATAAAGGGCTAGTATCCAAAATCTATAAAGAACTTCTTAAACTCAACACCCAAAGAACAAATGATCCAATCAAGAAATGGGCAGAAGACATGAACAGACATTTTTCCAAAGAAGACATCCAAATGTCCAACAGACACATGAAAAAGTGCTCAGCATCGCTCGGCATCAGGGAAATCCAAATCAAAACCTCAATGAGATACCACCTCACACCAGTCAGAATGGCTAAAATTAACAAGTCAGGAAATGACAGATGTTGACAGGGATGTGGAGAAAGGGGAACCCTCCTACACTGTTGGTGGGAATGCAAGCTGGTGCAACCACTCTGGACAACAGTATGGGGGTTCCTCAAAAAGTAGAAAGTAGAGCTACCATATGATCCAGCAATTGCACTACTGGGTATTTACTCCAAAGATACAAATGTAGGGATCTGAAGGGGTATGTGTACCCCGATATTTATAGCAGCAATGTTCACAATAGCCAAACTGTGGAAAGAGCCAAGATGTCCAACAACAGATGAATGGATAAGAAGATGTGGTATATATATATAATGGAATAATATGCAGCTGTCAAAAGGAATGAGATCTTGCCATTTACAGTGACATGGATGGAACTGGAGGGTGTTATGCTGAGCGAAATAAGTCAATCAGAGAAAGACATGTATCATATGACCTCACTGATATGAGGAATTCTTAATCTCAGGAAACAAACGGAGGGTTGCTGGACTGGGGGTTGGGGTGGGAGGGATGGGGTGGCTGGGTGATAGACACTGGGGAGGGTATGTGCTATGATGAGCGCTGTGACTTGTGCAAGACTGTTGAATCACAGATCTGTACCTCTGAAACAAATAATGCAATATATGTTAAGAAAAAAATAAAGAAGACGAAGATAGCAGGAAGGGAAGAATGAAGGGGGGGGAATTGGAGGGGGAGACGAACCATGAGAGATGATGGACTCTGAAAAACAAACTGAGGGTTCTAGAGGGGAGGGAGGTGGGAGGATGGGTTAGCCTGGTGATGGGTATTAAAGAGGGCACGTTCTGCATGGAGCACTGGGTGTTATGCACAAACAATGAATCATGGAACACTACATCAAAAACTAATGATGTAATGTATGGTGATTAACATAACAATAAAAATTTTTTAAAAATTGGTGACGACACATCATGGTGTGAGAAGCTAAGGAAAAACATTGGCATAGGATCCTAAAGTTTTAGTTTGTAGGGTGAAGAAAAAAAATAGCACATATAGTTCCTATTTTATAGTTTCCTGAAAGACCGATCCCACATTCAACATTTTTTTTAGAGCCCTTGTTACATCCTTATTCCTAAGACTATAAATTAAAGGGTTTAGAACAGGAGTGAGTATGGTATAAAAGACAGATACAATCATGTCCTTCTCAGGGGTGTGGTAGGAGGTGGGAAGCATGTAGGTATAGATGGAAGCGCCATAGAAGAGGATGACCACCATCATATGGGAAGAACAAGTGGCAAAGGCCTTCTTCCGTCCCTCTGCTGAGTTCATCCTGTGGATGGTGAAGAGGATGAAAGAATAGGAGCTTGAAATGACTGTCACAGGGATGAGGAGCATGAGGACACAACACAGGTACATGAGTGTCTCATAGAGGGAAGTGTCTGAGCAGGAAAGCTTCATTACAGCAGGGACCTCACAGAAGAAATGGTGGATCTCCCGCGATCTGCAAAAGGGGAAGGTCATGGTGACGGGTGTGAGCACAAATCCATCCACAGATCCCAGAAACCAGGAGGAAGACACCAAGAGGAGACACACCCTATGGTTCATGAGGATAGAATAACGGAGTGGATGGCAGATGGCCACATAGCGGTCATAGGCCATGGCAGCAAGAAGAAAAACTTCTGAACCTCCTAGTGTCAGATAGAGAAACATCTGCATCCCACACTCAGGGGCTGAGATCTGTTTCACACCCATGACCTGGTCCATGAGCATCTTGGGCACAGTGACAGAAATGTACATCACATCCATGAGAGACAACTGGGTGATAAAAAAGTACATGGGGTTATGAAGGTGAGCATCACAGTGGATCAGAAGGATCAGGATGGTGTTTCCAGACAAGGCCATCAGGAAAACTACAAAAATGACCAAACAAAGGAGAGCTGGGTACTTGAATTGACTGAAGAGTCCCACTAGGTCAAAATCTGATCGTCCGGTATGGTTTGCCACCCAAGTGGTGTTCTCCATTGGATTTTACCTGGTGCACCAAGGAGAACTATGGTGTTAATAGATCACTTCTGGGATACAAGCACCTGAAATAAATGTTTAGGGAGCTTGAGTGTGTGTGTGTGTGTGTGTGTGTGTGTGTGTGTTTGCATTTTTACATATGGCAACCCGGTGTGCCAATAAACAGAAGTTCCAAGGACCTGTAAATTTTAGGATTATAAATTACTTGTAATTGAACAAATTTAATAGAAATCTAAGAATTCACAACTCTGGGTCAAAAATATGAATACTTTAATAATTCCACTGCTGGATATGTATTTCCCCAAAGAAAACAAAACCACTATCTGTACCCCATGTTTATTTTTTTTCAAATCTTCATATGACCTTTAATTTTTAAATGTTTATTTAAATTCGAGTTAATTAACTCACAGTGTAATATTAGTTTCAGGTGTAGAATGTAATGAGTCAGCATTTTCATACAATACCTGGTGTTCATAACAAGTATACTCTTAATCCCCACAAACTATTTAACCCATCCCCACACCCACCTCCATTCTGGTAACCATCAGTTTGTTCTCTATGTTTAAGAGTCTGTTTCTTGGTTTGCCTCTCTATTTTTTTCCCTTTGTTCATTTGCTTTGTTTCTTAAATTCCACATGCAAGTGAAATCATATGGTATTTCTCTTTCTCTGACTTATTTTGCTTAGCATAATACTCTCTAGCTCCATCTATGCCATTGCAAATGGCAAGTTTTCAAACTTTTTATGGTTGAGTAATATTCCATTGTTTATTTTTATATTCACCCATATGTTTACTGCATCATTATTTACAATAGCCAAGATATGGAAACAATCTAAGTTTCCTTCAATAGACAAATGGATAAAGAAGGAATGGTGTGTGTATGTGTGTGCATATATATGTTTGTGTATGAGTATATTTGTGTGTGTGTGTGTGTATATATATTATATATGGTATCTATTCATATATATATTTGCCACTATAATAGTGAATGAGATTCTGCCCTTTTTTACAACAGACCCACCGGGGTATTATGGTAAGTGAAATAAATCAGACTGAAGAAAGACAAATATTACAGAATTTCACTCATATGTGGAATCTAAAAACACAAATGAATAAACAAACAAAAAAACAGTATGAGACCTAGAAATATAGAGAAGGAACTGATGGTCTCCAGAGGGAAGAGCTACAGGATGATGGGCAGAATGAGTGACAGGGAATGGAAGATACAGTCTTCTAGTTAGAAGTAAGTCACAGGAATGAAAGACACAGCATAAGGAATATAGCCAATGATATTGTAATAGTGTTGTATAGTGACAGATGGAAGGTACACTTGCTGTAAGCATAACATAACATATAACTTGTTGAATATCTATGTTGCATGCCTGAAACTACTATAACATTGTGTGTCAAGTACATTCAAATAAAAGAAATTTAAATAGTGGTAACTTACAGTAAGATTGACAAAGTTCAAGGTCATGAGATTTCCTGATGATAGACAATGTTGTTTATCAATGAGTATGGAAATTTTCAGAATCACTGCCATATAAAAACACACAAAAAGTGAATCATTGAAAAGAAGACAATAAAATCTCTTATTTATAGACTTTTTTTATTGAAATCAAAGTTGAATCCACCTTTCTGGTTTAAGGATCCAACTGGATCTTAAAAACTCTTAGAGATATATTCCATATAAGAAAGATTTAGAAAGTAACTGAAACATAACTTGGGGAATATTTATACAAAAATTTGAACCCCCATTGTCTGTATGGTCTGGCCAGACTGTGATGCTCTGTGGGTGTACAGAGTGTTCCATGCATCCCCAGCAGCATATCAGGGTACTCACCAATGACCAACCCCTTAGATACCCTAGGGACATCAATTTAGGAGCCCAAACTTTGAGGTTATACTGTGTGGGTCCAGATTATCCTCTACACACAATCCCTTTGTTCATTTTACATTAAACAAGATTCAGGATTAAATGGTATAAAATAATGAAAGTGGTAATGAACATTACCAGTTACAGATGATTAAGCACATATATTGTTAATTTAAAGAGCTAATATCTATGGTGATTATTATGCAAAATCTGTGTAAGAAATGGCAGTTACCATTTGTGTTTTATGATATAAGATGAATTACTTCAGTTTGACAGTTTTAGTATCTATTCATACACATAGGAATTAAGATTTGATAATTTCTGTAGTCCCAGACTTTATACATATATACATGAATATATAAATATAAATATATAAGATATATTTATTATTTTTACTCTGGTTAAGCAGATCTTTATGGAAAATCCTACCTTAGTTCTATCTAGTACATGCTTCTCCAACTTCATCTACTTAAATCTCCTACCATTTGTTCTAAATCTCAGGAAGAAGAATTAGCAACTACAAGATCATTGCCATTTATAAGACAAGGCTTTAGTTGTTTTTACAAACATATCTACTTTATTGTCTATAGTAATCTATTTTTCAAGGAAACTGAGATGTAAAGAGCAAAACTGAGCAACGCTGAGTTTGTCTCTGACTACAATACAACCCCCTCAAAAAAAATCTGGCTACTTGAAGCCTACATCTGTGTTAAATGCTGAAGACAAAAGAAAAATTAAATCAATTACACTGAAGGAGGTCACAGTCCATCTATTCAGGCAAAAATAGTGTGTGTGTGTGTGTGTGTGTGTGTGTGTGATTTGAGATATAAGTAGAATTTTAAAATAGTGCAAAATAAACAAGAAAGAACAATGGAAGTAAAATATACCTGTCCTTTCTGAAAAGAATCACTAATAACTTCTTTTACATTTTCTGTTCTAGAGAACAAATCTTTGCAACTTCTCAATTACTGACATATCAAATGTTAAATTTTAAAAGTCCTTACCAACAAAAAAAAGAAATATTGGCTCTTCTCTCTAGGAAGAATTTAGGAATGATTATGATACAGGGATATTTCAGGAATAAATTCTGACTTTCAAAGCATTGCATACTTTTGTAATGATTACAAAGATTAATTATAATATTCAACTTATTAATAGTCCCAAGTTCCAAGGTTCTAAAGCAATAGATAACACTGAAAATTAATTTGATGCCTTAACATAAATATCCAACAAATCTGGTACACATTATATCAAAAAATATAATCTTATTTTCATTTTCCACCCCCACTAACAGATAAAAGCTGACCTCTGGGCAAAATTTTAAAACAGCCCAATAAAAGCAAAATATACCTGCTGTCTCAGTCAACGTTTTTGGTCAAATGAAGCAAATCTCTGTTGCTCTTTGGTAAATAGGAGTCACTGTGATCAAGCCACTCTGAACACCAGACAGACAATGGAATGCTATCTGTGTCATGTTACAACTGGCCATCCTGTTCATTCTTACTTTCTCTACCCAGTTGTTTGAGTTTACTGTAAACAGAACAGTACATATTTAAATTGGGGAATTAATAGTGTGATAAGGACACCTGAATGGCTCAGTAGTAGAGCATGTGACTCTTGATCTTGGGGTTGTGAGTTTGAACTCCATATTGGGCATAGAGTTTACTAAAAATTAAAAAAAAAATTTTAAATTAAAAATTTCAAACTATCCCTTTGTTTTTTTTTCTTTTAAATAGTGGTGGTAGAAAATCAAATCTAACTTGAAGCTAACAAAATTCCAGAAATTGTTCTATTGTTCTATATCATTCTATATTTCACTTCCCCAAGAATCAATGAAGTATTTAATCATCTTATTTTCTCCTTTTACAAATTAAATAATTCTAATTCCCAGGGTAGGCATTTTAACATAAGAATAATGAAAGAGAAAATTATTTAAAAAGTGGGGTAGGGCGCCTGGGTGGCTGTCAGTTAAGCGTCTGCCTTCAGCTCAGGTCATGATCTTGGGGTCCTGGGATTGAGCCCCATGTTGGGCTCCTTGTTCAGACAGGAATCTGCTTCTCCCTCTCCCCCTGCCCCTCCCCCCACTCATGCGCACGCACGCATGCTCTGTCTCTCCCAAATAAATAAGTCTTAAAAACAAATTACTAGGTAACTGCTTAGCATCACACAATTCACCTGAAGGTGGATTTTTGTCTCAATCTCAAATCAGGTGATAGAATCCAGAGCCTATAATTCTGCTGTCACTCCCTAGAATACTATCTTCCCTCCACAGTCTACAGTTTAGGTCTTATCACTCACTGTCAGTTTCATCTAAGAAACATAAATATAATTGAGACATTAGTTTCAGTTTTCTAACTATCAAAAATAATGCCGACTCAAAGTAAAATAAGTCCCATGTCCATACATAAATGGAAATCAAAAAGCCATTTCATAATATGCTGCAGTAAATTATTGCTACAAGAAAGATTCAAACAAAAAGGACAATTAAAAGTACATTTATCTTGATGAGCACTAAGAAATGTAAGAATTGTTGAATCATTATAATATACAACTGAAACTAAATAATACTGTATGTTAATGATACTTGGATTAAAAAATATATCACATTAATAAAAAATATATCACATTTCCTTTTTTTCATAAAAATAGATGATAGGGAAAAATAGGGGAAATATGGTCAAGAATTAATAGCATGTATCAGAAGGAGAACAAGTCAAAAACAATAATTACCCTTTTTGCTCCTGTAATTTTTTCTATATGATTGAACTCAGCATCAGATGATGGCGCAGGTCTTATCCATCTGAGTAATGGAGTGTGACCATGGTATAAAGATAAACAAGACAGTGACATCATCCTGGTTTTACTATGCCCATTATGGGAGTTGAGGTTTGCTGTTGATAAATTCCTTCTGGGACTTTGGAGAAGAATGCAATTAAAAGCTCTAACAACAACAGCAAAAAGGTAATAGGTATCTGTATTGCACTGTTCTGCTTCTCTCCTCATGTCCTTTTAAAATATTTACTTATTATTAACTGGAAGTCTTTTATTTTTTTTTTAATTTTTAAAATTTTATTATGTTATGTTAGTCACCATACAAAACATCATTAGTATTTAATGTGGTGATCCACGATTCATTGTTTTCATATAACACCCAGTGCTCCATGCAGTACGTGCCCTCCTTAATACGCATCACTGGGCTAACCCATCCCTCTCCCCCCTCCCCTCCAAAACCCTCAGTTTGTTTCTCACAGTCCTTAGTCTCTCATAGTTCCTCTCTCCCTCTGATTCCCCTCTTTATTTTTCCCTTCCTTCTCCTAATATCCTCCATGATATTCCTTATGTTCTACAAATAAGTGAAACCATAGGATAATTAACTTTCTCTGCTTGACTTATTTCACTCAGCATAATCTCCTCCAGTCCCAACGATGTGGATGTAGAAGTTGGATATTCATCCTTTCTGATGCCTGAGTAATATTCCATTGTATATATGAACCACATCTTCTTTATCCATTCATCTGTTGAAGGGCATCTCATCTCTTTCCACAGTTTGGTTATTATGGACATTGATATTATGAACTTTGGGGTGCATATTGCCCTTTTTTCACTACATCTGTGTCTTTGGGGTAAATACCCAGGAGTGCAATTGCTGGGTTATACGGTAGCTCTATTTTTAAATTTTTCAGGAACCTCCACACTGTTTTCCAAAGTGGCTGTACCAACTTGCATTCCCACCAACAGTGTAAGAGGGTTCCCCTTTCTCCACAACCTCTCCAACATTTGTTGTTTCTCTCCCTGTCCATTTTTGCCATTCTAACTGGTGTAAGGTGGTATCTCAATGTGGTTTTGATTTGAATTTCCCTGATGGCTAATGATGATGAACATTTTTTCATGTGTCTGTTAGCCATTTGTATGTCTTCTTCAGAGAAGTGTCTTTTCATGGCTTCTACCCACTTTTTGACTTGATTATTTGTTTTTTGGGTGTTGAGTTTGAGAAGTTCTTTATAGATCTAGGATACCAGCCCTTTATCTGTAGTGTCATTTGCAAATCTCTCCTCCCATTCTATGGCTTGCCTCTTTGTTTTGTTGACTGTTTTCTTTGCTGTGCACAAGCTTTTTATCTTGAGGAAGTCCCAAAAGTTCACTTTTGCTTTTGTTTCACTAGCTTTTCGAGATATATCTTGAAAGAAGTTGCTGTGGCCTATGTCAAACAGGTTACTGCCTATGTTCTCCTCTAGGATTTTGATGGATTCCTGTCTCACGTTGAGGTCTTTCATCCATTTTGAGTTTATCTTTGTGTATGGTGTTAGAGAATGGTCGAGTTTCATTCTTCTGCATGTGGCTGTCCAATTTTCCCAGCACCATTTATTGAAGAGACTGTCTTTTTTCCATTGCATGTTTTTTTTCTAGTTCATCAAAGATTATTTGACCAGAGAGTTGAGGGTCCATATCTGGGTTCCCTATTCTGTTTCATTGTTCTTTGTGTCTGTTTTTGTGCCAGTACCATGCTGTCTTCATGATTACAGCTTTGTAATATAGCTTGAAACCGGGCAACGTGATGCCCCCAGCTTTGTTTTTCTTTTTCAACATTTCCTTGGTGATTCGGGGACTTTTCTGATTCCATACAAATTTTAGGATTGTTTGTTCCAGCACTTTGAAAAATGTCATTGGAATTTTGATCGGGATGGCATTGAAGGTATAGATTGCTCTGGGTAGCATAGGCATTTTAACAATGTTTATTCTTCTGATCCATGAGCATGGAATATTTTTCCATCTTTTTGTGTCTTCTTCAATTTCTTTCATGAGTGTTCTGTAGTTCCTACAGTATAGATCCTATACCTCTTTGGTTAGGTTTATTCTAGGTATCTTATGATTTTTGGTGCTATTATAAATGGAATCTGTTCTCTGATTTCTCTTTCTACAGTGGCGTTGTTAGTGTATAAGAAAGCAACTGATTTCTGTGCATTGATTTTTTTATCCTGCCACATTACTGAATTGCTGTATCAGTTCTAGTAATTTAGGGGTGGAGTCTTTTGGGTTTTCCACATAAAGTATCATGTCATCTGCGAAAAGAGAGAGTTTGAATTCTTTTTTGCCAATTTGAATACCTTTTATTTCTTTTTGTTGTCTGATTGCTGTTGCTAGAACTTCTAGTACTATGTTGAACAATAGTGGTGAGAGTGGGCATCCCTGATGTGTTCCTGATCTTAACGGAAAGGCTCTCATCTTTTCCCCATTGAGGATGATATTTGCTGTGGGTTTTTCATAGATGGATTTTATGAACTTAAGGAATGTTCCCTCTATCCCTATACTCTGAAGAGTTTTAATCAGGAAAGGATGCTGTATTTTGTCAAACGCTGTTTCTGCATCAATTGAGAGGACCATATGTCTCTTCTCTCCCCTCTTATTAATGTTTTTTATCACATTGATTGATTTATGAGTGTTGAACCACCCTTGTATCCCGGGGATAAATCCTACTTGGTCGTGGTGGATGATCCTTTCAATGTATTGTTGGATCCTATTAGCTAGGATTTTGTTGAGGATTTTGGAATCTATATTCATCAGGGATATCGCTTTGGGGATTAAGGTAATGCTGGCCTCATAAAATGAGTTTGGAAGTTTTCCTTCTGTTTCCATTTTTTTTTTTCCCTGTATAAGTCTTTATTTTTTTTAATTTTTTTATTGTTATGTTAATCCCCATATATTACATCATTAGTTTTAGATATAGTGTTCCATGATTCATTGTTTGTGCATAACACCCAGTGCTCCATGCAGAACGTGCCCTCCTCAATACCCATCACCAGGCTAACCCCTCCTCCCAACCCCCTCCCTTCTAGAACCCTCAGTTTGTTTTTCAGAGTCCATCGTCTCTCATGGTTCGTCTCCCCCTCCAATTGCCCCCCCTTCATTCTTCCCCTCCTGCTACATTCTTCTTCTTCTTTTTTTCTTTCTTAACCTATATTGCATTATTTGTTTCAGAGGTACAGATCTGAGATTCAACAGTCTTGCACAATTCACAGCACTTACCAGAGCAATACGCTCCCCAGTGTCCATCACCCAGTTACCCCATCCCTCCCACCCCACCCCCCACTCCAGCAACCCTCAGTTTGTTTCCTGAGATTAAGAATTCCTCATATCAGTGAGGTCATATGATACATGTCTTTCTCTGTTTGACTTATTTCACTCAGCATAATACCCTCCAGTTCCATCCACGTCGTTGCAAATGGCAAGATCTCATTCCTTTTGATGGCTGAATAATATTCCATTGTATATATATACCACTCTTCTTTATCCATTCATCTGTCGATGGACATCTTGGCTCTTTCCACAGTTTGGCTATTGTGGACATTGCTGCTATAAACATCGGGGTGCACGTACCTTTTCGGGTCCCTACTTTTGTATCTTTGGGGTAAATACCCAGTAGTGCAATTGGTGGATCATATGGTAGCTCTATTTTCAACTTTTTCAGGAAACTCCATACTGTTTTCCAGAGTGGCTGCACCAGCTTGCATTCCCACCAACAGTGTAGGAGGGTTCCCCTTTCTCCGCATCCCCGCCAACATCTGTCATTTCCTGACTTGTTAATTTTAGCCATTTTGACTGGTGTGAGGTGGTATCTCATTGAGGTTTTGATTTGGATTTCCCTGATGCCGAGCGATATTGAACACTTTTTCATGTGTCTGTTGGCCGTTTGGATGTCTTCTTTGGAAAAATGTCTGTTCATGTCTTCTGCCCATTTCTTGATTGGATTCTTTGTTCTTTTGGTGTTGAGTTTGATGAGTTCTTTATAGATTTTGGATACTAGCCCTTTATCTGATATGTCATTTGCAAATATCTTCTCCCATTCTGTCAGTTGTCTTTTGGTTTTGTTGACTGTTTCCTTTGCTTTGCAGAAGCTTTTTATCTTGATGAAGTCCCAATAGTTCATTTTTGCCCTTGCTTCCCTTGCCTTTGGCGATGTTTCTAGGAAGAAGTTGCTGCGGCTGAGGTCGAAGAGGTTGCTGCCTGTGTTCTCCTTTAGGATTTTGATGGACTCCTGTCTCACATTGAGGTCTTTCAACCATTTGGAGTCTGTTTTTGTGTGTGGAGTAAGGAAATGGTCCAGTTTCATTCTTCTGCATGTGGCTGTCCAATTTTCCGAACACCATTTGTTGAAGAGACTGTCTTTTTTCCATTGGACATTCTTTCCTGCTTTGTCAAAGATTAGTTGACCATAGAGTTGAGGGTCCATTTCTGGGCTCTCTATTATGTTCCATTGATTTATGTGTCTGTTTTTGTGCCAGTACCATACTGTCTTGATGATGACAGCTTTGTAGTAGAGCTGGAAGTCCGTAATTGTGATGCCGCCAGCTTTGCTTTTCTTTTTCATATTTCCTCTGGCTATGCGGGGTTTTTTCTGGTTCCATACAAATTTTAGGATTATTTGTTCCATTTCTTTGAAAAAAGTGGATGGTATTTTGATGGGGACGGCATTGAATGTGTAGATTGCTCTAGGTAGCATTGACATCTTCACAATATTTGTTCTTCCAATCCATGAGCATGGAACGTTTTTCCATTTCTTTGTGTCTTCCTCAATTTCTTTCATGAGTATTTTATAGTTTTCTGAGTACAGATTCTTTGCCTCTTTGGTTAGATTTATTCCTAGGTATCTTATGGTTTTGGGTGCAATTGTAAATGGGGTCGACTCCTTAATTTCTCTTTCTTCTGTCTTGTTGGTGTATAGGAATGCCACTGATTCCTGTGCATTGATTTTATATCCTGCCACTTTACTAAATTCCTGTATGAGTTCTAGCAGTTTTGGGGTGGAGTCTTTGGGATTTTCCACATAAAGTATCATATCATCTGCAAAGAGTGAGAGTTTGACTTCTTTGCCAATTTGGATGCCTTTGATTTCTTTTTCTGGTCTGATTGCTGTGGCTAGGACTTCCAATACTATGTTGAATAGCAGTGGTGATAGTGGACATCCCTGCCGCGTTCCTGACCTTAGGGGGAAGCTCTCAGTTTCTCCCCATTGAGAATGATATTCGCTGTAGGTTTTTCATAGATGGCTTTTATGATATTGAGGTATGTACCCTCTATGCCTATAATCTGAAGAGTTTTGACCAAGAAAGGATGCTGTACTTTGTCAAAAGCTTTTTCTGCATCTATTGAGAGGATCATATGATTCTTGTTCTTTCTTTTGTTAATGTGTTGTATCACGTTGATTGATTTGCGGATGTTGAACCAACCTTGCAGCCCAGGGATAAATCCGACTTGGTCGTGGTGAATAATCCTTTTAATGTACTGTTGGATCCTATTGGCTAGTATTTTGGTGAGAATTTTTGCATCCATGTTCATCAGGGATATTGGTCTGTAATTCCTCTTTTTGATGGGGTCTTTGTCTGGTTTTGGGATCAAGGTAATGCTGGCCTCATAAAATGAGTTCGGAAGTTTTCCTTCCATTTCTATTTTTTGGAACAGTTTCAGAAGGATAGGTATTAATTCTTCTTGAAATGTTTGGTAGAATTCCCCTGGGAAGCCATCTGGCCCTGGGCTTTTGTGTTTTGGGAGATTTTTGATGACTGCTTCTATTTCCTTAGTGGTTATAGGTCTGTTCAGGTTTTCTATTTCTTCCTGGTTCAGTTTTGGTAGTTGATACATCTCTAGGAATGCATCCATTTCTTCCAGGTTATCTAATTTGCTGGCATAGAATTGCTCATAATATGTTCTTAGAATTGTTTGTATTTCTTTGGTGTTGGTTGTGATTTCTCCTCTTTCATTCATGATTTTGTTGATTTGGGTCATTTGTCTTTTCTTTTTGATAAGTCTGGCCAGGGGCTTATCAATCTTGTTAATTCTTTCAAAGAACCAGCTCCTAGGTTCGTTGATCTGTTCTACTGTTCTTTTGGTTTCTATTTCATTGATTTCTGCTCTGATCTTTATTATTTCTCTTCTCCTGCTGGGTTTAGGCTTTAATTGCTGTTCTTTCTCCAGCTCCTTTAGGTGTAGGGTTAGGTTGTGTACTTGAGACCTTTCTTGTTTCTTGAGAAAGGCTTGTATTGCTATATACTTTCCTCTTAGGACTGCCTTTGCTGTATCCCAAAGATTTTGAATAGTTGTGTTTTCATTTTCATTGGTTTCCAAGAATTTTTTTAATTCTTCTTTAATTTCCTGGTTGACCCATTCATTCTTTAGTAGGATGCTCTTTAGCCTCCATGTATTTGAGTTCTTTCTGACTTTCCTCTTGTGATTGAGTTCTAGTTTCAAAGCATCGTGGTCTGAAAATAGGCAGGGAATGATCCCAATCTTTTGGTACCAGTTGAGACCTGATTTATGACCTAGGATGTGATCTATTCTGGAGAATGTTCCATGGGCACTAGAGAAGAATGTGTATTCCGTTGCTTTGGGATGGAATGTTCTGAATATGTCTGTGAAGTCCATTTGGTCCAGTGTGTCATTTAAAGTCTTTATTTCCTTGTTGATCTTTTGCTTAGACGATCTGTCCATTTCAGTGAGGGGGGTGTTAAAGTCCCCCACTATTATTGTATTGTTGTCGATGTGTTTCTTTGCTTTTGTTATTAATTGGCTTATATAATTGGCTGCTCCCATGTTAGGGGCATAGATGTTTACAATTGTTAGATCTTCTTGTTGGATAGACCCTTTAAGGAGGATATAGTGTCCTTCCTCATCTCTTATTACAGTCTTTGGTTTAAAATCTAATTTGTCTGATATAAGGATTGCCACCCCAGCTTTCTTTTGGTGTCCATTAGCATGGTAAATGGTTTTCCACCCCCTCACTTTAAATCTGGGGGTGTCTTTGGGTCTAAAATGAGTCTCTTGCAGACAGCATATTGATGGGTCTTGTTTTTTAATCCAATCTGATAGCGTGTGTCTTTTGATTGGGGCATTTAGCCCATTTACATTCAGGCTAACTATTGAAAGATAGGAATTTAGTGCCATTATATTGCCTGTAAAGTGACTGTTACTGTATATTGTTTGTGTTCCTTTCTGGTCTATGTTGCTTTTAGGCTCTCTCTTTGCTTAGAGGACCCCTTTCAAGATTTCTTGTAGGGCTGGTTTCGTGTTTGCAAATTCCTTTAGTTTTTGTTTGTCCTGGAAGCTTTTTATCTCTCCTTCAATTTTCAGTGACAGCCTAGCTGGATATAGTATTCTTGGCTGCATATTTTTCTCATTTAGTGCTCTGAATATGTCCTGCCAGTCCTTTCTGGCCTGCCAGGTCTCTGTCGATAAGTCTGTTGCCAATCTAATGTTTCTACCATTTTAGGTTACAGATCTCTTCTCCCGAGCTGCTTTCAGGATTTTCTCTTTGTCTCTGAGACTCGTAAGTTTTACTATTAGATGTCGGGTGTTGACGTATTTTTATTGATTTTGAGAGGGGTTCTCTGTGCTTCCTGGATTTTGATGCCTGTTTCCTTCCCCAAATTAGGGAAGTTCTCTGCTATAATTTGCTCCATTATACCTTCTGCCCCTCTCTCTCTTTCTTCTTCTTCTGGGATCCCAATTATTCTAATGTTGTTTCATCTTATGGTATCGTTTATCTCTCGAATTCTGCCCTCGTGATCCTTAGTTGTTTATATCTCTTTTTCTCAGCTTCTTTATTTTCCATCATTTGGTCTTCTATCTCACTGATTCTTTCTTCTGTCTCATTTATCCTAGCAGTTAGCGCCCCCATATTTGATTGCACCTCATTAATAGCCTTTTTGATTTCCACTTGGTTAGATTTTAGTTCTTTTATTTCTCCAGAAAGGTTTCTCTAATAACTTCCATGCTTTTTTCAAGCCCAGCTAGTATCTTTAAAGTGATGATTCTGAACTCTAGATCTGACATCGTACTAATATCCGTATTGAGTAGGTCCCTGGCAGTGGGTACTACCTCTTGTTCCTTTTGTTGAGGTGATTTCTTCCGTCTTGTCATTTTGCCCAGAGTAGAATAGATTAATGAGAGAACAAAATGCTAACAGGGTAACAACGTCCCCAGAAAATATACTCTAAACAAATCAGAAAAGACCTGAAGCAGTGGGAAAAGAAAGGGAAAGAGAGAAAAAAGAAAAAGAAAGAAAAAAAGAAAAAAGAAAAAGATAAAGATAAAGATAAAAACAAACAAAAACAGAACAAAACAAAATAAAACAAAAACAGAATGTGATCAAATATGATCAGGCTGGTTTATAGATCAGTGCTACACACTAGATTTTGGGTGTATTTTGGTCTGTTAAAAGAAAGTGCCCCCCAAAATTTTAAAGAAAAACTTATATATGTACAAAAATAAGGGTTGATATGATGAAGGGATGGAATATGACTGTAAAGATGGAAATTATAAAAAATTTTATAAAAGGATTTGATAAGTTGTTTGAAAAAAGAAAGGAGAAGATTTAAAAAAAAAAGAAAAGAAAAAAGGGAGAGAATGTGATCAGGCAGGGGAGTAGAAAAAAAACCATACACTAGAGATTTAGAGTATATTTTGATCTGTTAGAAGAAACTATCTCAAGATTTTAAAGAGAGAACAACTTATATATAAATGCCAAAAATACGGGTAACTACTATGAAGGGATAGAATATGACTCTAAAAATGAAAAATAAAAATGTTTTTTTTAAAAAAGGGATTGATAAGATGTTGGTTGAAAAAGGGAAAAAGAAAAATTCAAAAAAAAAAGAAAAAAGAAAAAAGAAAAAAAACAGTTAAAGAAAATAATTTACTTTGAAAGACTAAAGAATCATGGTAAAAAAGCCATGGATTCTATGTGCAGTATTCCCCTGGCGCTGGAGTTCTGCCGTTCTCAGTTTTTGGTAAACCTGGTCTTGGCTGGCTGTTCTCGCTGATCTTCTGGGGGAGGGGCCTGTTTCCGTGGTTCCCAAATGTCTTTGCCGGAGGCGGAATTGCCCCGCCCTTGCAGGTCTCGGCTAAGTAATCTGCTCGGGTTTGCTCTCCAGAGCTTTTGTTCCCTGCAAGCTTTCCGTACAGCTTTGGAGGCGGAGAGTGAAAATGGCAGCCTCCCAGTCTCCGCCCCGGCGGAGCCGAGAACTCGGGGTCCCGCTCCTCAGCGAGCCCCCAGAGAAAAGCAGTCAGTCACTCCCGTGTCCCCGGTCTCCGGCCGCACTCCGTGCTCACCCGGCCTGTGACCGCGCGTTTCTGTCTCTGGCACCCGACCCCGGGTGGAGTCTCCAAACCCAGCAGATCCCCGCGGTGCGCTCCCGCACCTCTCCTCCCGGGGGAAGAAGGTGAGTCTCCCTGCATCTGCCGCTTGTTGGGTCCCTGCTGGAGGAGCAGTGGCCCGACTGTGCCGCGGATCACGGTTTATGGCAACCCCAAGCTGAGAGCCCGCACCTGGGCTCCGTCTCTGCAGCCGGCTTCCCCGCTCTGATACCTGGGAGCTCTGCCGCACTCAGGCACCCCCGGTCTTTCTGTGACCCCGAGGGTCCTGAGACCACACTGTCCCGTGAGGGTTCCACCCCCCACTTCGCCACCACAGTGACGTCCCTCAGCGGAGCAGACTTCTAAAAGTTCCGATTTTGTGCTCCGTGGCTCTATCACTTGCCAGAAGCGGCCGACGGAGGCCCCTCCCCCGCCGTCTATCCTCCCGAATATCGCCTCTGATTCACTTCTCCACACGTCCTACCTTCCAGAAAGTAGTCGCTTTTCTGTTCAGAGAGTTGTTGCTATTCTTTTCTTCGATCTCCTGTTGAGTTTGTAGGTGTTCAGAATGGTTTGATCCCTATCCAGCTGAATTCCTGAGAGGAGACGAAATCCAGGTCTCCTACTCCTCCGCCATCTTGCTCCGCCCCCTGTTTCCATTTTTTGAAACAGCTTCAGTAGAATAGGTATTATTTCTTCTTTGAATGTTTGGTAGAATTCCCCAGGGAATCCATCAGGCCCTGGACTCTTGTTTTTGGGGAGGTTTTTGATCACTGCTTCAATCTTGTTACTGGTTATTGGCCTATTCAGGTTGTCAATTTCTTCTTGTTTCAGTCTTGGCAGCTTATAGGTTTCAAGGAAGGCCTCCATTTCATGCAGATTGCTCAGTGTATTAGCATATAGTTGTTGATAATGACTTCTAATAATTGTTTCTATTTCTTTGGTGTTAGTCATGATCTCTCCCCTTTCATTCATAATTTCATTAATTTGGGTCCTTTCTCTTTACTTTTGAATAAGTCTGGCCAGTGGTTTATTGATCTTATTAATTCTTTCAAAGAACCAACTTCTAGTTTCGTTGATGTGATCTACTGTGTTTCTGCTTTCTAATTCATTGATCTCTGCTCTAATCTTAATTATTTCTCTTCTAATGTGTGGCTTAGGCATCTTTTGTTGCTTTTTCTCTAGTTCTTTAGGTGTAGAGTTAGTCAGGATTTTTCTATTTTTTGAGTGAAGTTTGATGGCTATGTATTTCCCCTTTAGGACCACCTTTGCAGTATCCCATAGGTTTTGGACCGTTCTGTTTTTGTTCTCATTGGTTTCCATGAATTGTTTAAGTTCTTCTTTGATTTCCTGGTTGACCCAAACATTCTTGAGCAGAGTGGTCTTTAACTTCCAAGTGTTTGAATTCCTGCCAAATTTTGTCTTGTGATTGAGTTCCAGTTTTAAAGCATTGTGGTCTGAGAATATGCAGGGAATAATCTTAATCTTTTGGTATTTGTTGAGACCTGATTTGTGACCCAGTATGTGGTCTAATCTGGAGAAAGTTCCATGTGCGCTCGAGAAGAATGAGTATACGGTTGTTTTAGGGTGGAATGTTCTGTATATATCTATGAGGTGCATCTGGTCCAGTGTGTCATTCAGAGCTCTTATTTCTTTTTGATTTTCTGCTTAGATGATCTGTCTATTGCTGAGAGTGGAGTAACGAGGTCTCTTACAGTTAACGTATTGTGTTCAATATGACTTTATTTTGGTTAACAGTTGGCTTATGTAGATGGCTGCTCCCATGTTGGGGGCATAGATATTTACAATTGTTAGATCTTCTTGTTGGATAGACCCTTTAAGAATGATATAGTGTCCTTCTGTGTCTCTACCTACAGACTTTAGCTTAGCATCTAATTTGTCTGATAAAAGAATTGCTACCCCAGCTTTCTTTTGTGGTCCCCTGGCATGGAAGATGAATCTCCATCCCTTCACTTTCAGTCTGGATGGATCTTTAGGCTGAAAATGAGTCTCTTGTAGACAGCATATGGATGGGTCCTGTCTTTTTATCCAATCTGCAACCCTGTGCCATTTTATGGGAGCATTTAGACCATGCACATTGAGAGTGATTATTGAAAGATATGAATTAGGAGGAGAGAAAAGATGGCAGAGGGGTAGGGACCCTATCCCAACTGGTTCCCAGAATTGAGCTGGATAACTCTGAGCACCCACGAAATCAGCCTGAGATGTAAGAAAATAGGTCTGGATCTCTACAAACAGAATATCACGGGCGGTTGGTTTCAAGGTACGGAGAGGGCAGCCTTGATTCCACGGGCAGATATTGGAGGATAAATTCCAGCAGGAGGGAGCCTGGCCGTGGGGATCCTGCACCACCAGTGAGTGATAGTGTCCCATGTTGGGGACCAGGCACAGACTCGCAGACTGGTAGGAGCTGGGAAAGGACTTTAGGGGAGCCCCCAGGATGGACACCTGGAGCACCAGGGTCGTGGGTACGAACTGGAAGAGGCTGGTGCTTTTAGAAGCACAAAGGGCAGAGACGTGCCCCAACCTGGAGGCAGGACTGGGGGTGCTGCAGAGGGGC
Source organism: Halichoerus grypus (assembly GCF_964656455.1). Classification (NCBI taxonomy): domain Eukaryota; kingdom Metazoa; phylum Chordata; class Mammalia; order Carnivora; family Phocidae; genus Halichoerus; species Halichoerus grypus. The sequence goes on along the minus strand of NC_135713.1, from coordinate 146,435,207 downwards.
GCACAACCCAGGAAGCTGCAGTTTATAGCAGCACAGACAGAAACAGAGATAGTGTGGCCTGTGATCTCTCTGCTCTAATGCAGAAGGTTGGATATGGTCTCTGCTCTGACTCTCGGAAGAGACACGGAAAGCTGCCAGGGAAAACCTCCAGAGAACAAAAGCCCCCCAAAACTGGTGCCCACTGAGCCCATCCGCCACCATAAAGGGCAGGGCAACTCTGCCCAAACAGGGTGGCCTGAGTAACAGTGCAGCAGGCCCCTCGCCTGGAAGACAGGCTAAGAGAACAAGAGGCTAGCAACCCTAAGGTCCCTAGAAAATAGATGCATCTTGCTTGGGTTGTGGTCAATAATTTGGACTCTATACATTCACTCAAACACCCATCAACAGAATGCCTAGGAGGAGGAAACTCCAAAATAAAAACGACTCAGAGATTATGACTTATGCCGCAGATTTACAAATGGATGCAGATATAACCAAGATGTCAGAGATGGAATTCAGGCTAGCAATTGTGAAGACAATAGCTAGAATGGAGAAATCAATTAATGACAACATAGAGTCTCTCAGGGCAGAAATGAAAGCTGAATTGGCAGAACTTAAAAATGCTATCAATGAGATCCATCTATCTAGATAATCTAACAGCTAGGGTAAGCAAGGCTGAAGAAGAAATGAGTGACTAGAAGACAATTTAATAGACAAAAAGGGAAAAGAGGAGGCCAGGGAAAAACAACTCAGAATCCATGTGACGACATGAAACGTTCCAATGTCAGAATTCTTGGGATCCCTGAGGGGGTGGAGAGAGAGAGAGGACTAGAAGATATATTTGAGCAAATCATAGCTGAGAACTTCCCTAATCTGGGGAATGAAACAAACATTCATGTCCTAGAGGCAGAGAGGACCCCTCCGAAGATTAAGAAGAAAAGACAACGGCCCAGCATGTAATAGTAAAACTCGCAAATCTTAGAAGCAAGGAAACCATCTTAAGGGCAGTTGGAGGAAGACTCCTTTTACAGAGGGAGGAACATCAGAATAACGTCAGACCTATCCACAGAGACCTGGCAAGCCAGAAAGGCCTCGGAAGACATTCAGGGTACTAAACGAGAAGAACATGCAGCCAAGAATACTTTATCCAGCAAGGCTGTCATTTAGAATGGATGGAGAGATGCAGAGATTCCAAGACCGGCAGAAACTGAAAGAATATGTGACCACTAAGCTGGCCCTGCAAGGAATATTAAGGGGGGTTCTATAAAAGGAGGAAGACCCTAAGAGTGATATACAACAGAAATTTACAGGGACAATCTATAAAAACAACGTCTTCACAGGCAATATGATGACAATTAATTCACATCTTTCAATAATCACTCTCAACGTGAACGGCCTAAATGCTCCCATAAAATGGCACAGGGTGGGAGATTGGATAAAAACACAGGACCCATCCATATGCTGTCTACAAGAGACTCATTTTGAACCTAAAGATACATCCAGACTGAAAGTGAAGGGATAGAGATCCATCTTCCATGCCAGCGGACCTCAAAAGAAAGCTGGGGTAGCAATTCCTGTATCAGACAAATTAGATGTTAAGCTAAAGTCTTTAATTAGAGACACAGAAGGACACTATATCATTCTTAAAGGGTCTATCCAACAAGAAGATCTAACAATTGTAAATATCTATGCCCCCAACATGGGAGCAGCCATCTAGATGAGCCAACTGTTAACCAAAATAAAGAGTCATAGTGATAACAACACGTTAATTGTAAGAGACCTCAATACTCCACTCTCAGCAATGGACAGATCATATAAGCAGAAAATCAACAAGGAAACAAGAGCTCTGAATGACACACTGAACCAGATGCACCTCATAGATATATACAGAACATTCCACACTAAAACAACAGAATACTCATTCTTCTCGAGCGCACATGGAACTTTCTCCAGATTAGACCACATACTGGGTCACAAATCAGGTCTCAACCGATACCAAAAGACTGAGATTATTCCCTGCATATTCTCAGACCACAATGCTTTAAAACTGGAACTCAATCACAAGACAAAATTTGGCAGAAATTCAAACACTTGGAAGTTAAAGACCACTCTGCTCAAGAATGTTTGGGTCAACCAGGAAATCAAAGAAGAACTTAAACAATTCATAGAAACCAATGAGAACAAAAACAGAACGGTCCAAAACCTATGGGATACTGCAAAGGCAGTCCTAAGGGGGAAATACATAGCCATCAAACCTCACTTTTTAAAAAATAGAAAAATCCCGAATTCACCAACTAACTCTACAGCTTAAAGAACTAGAGAAAAAGCAACAAAAGATGCCTAAGCCACACATTAGAAGAGAAATAATTAAGATTAGAGCAGAGATCAATGAATTAGAAAGCAGAAACACAGTAGATCACATCAACAAAACTAGAAGTTGGTTCTTTGAAAGAATTAACAAGGTCGATAAACCACTGGCCAGACTTATCCAAAGGAAAAGAGAAAGGAGGGCGCCTGGGTGGCTCAGTTGGTTAAGTGACTGCCTTCGGCTCAGGTCATGATCTTGGAGTCCAGGGATCAAGTCCCACATCGGGCTCCCTGCTCAGCAGGGAGTCTGCTTCTCTCTCTGACCCTCCCCCCTCTCATGCTCTCTCTATCTCATTCTCCCTCTCAAATAAATAAATAAAATCTTTAAATAAAATAAAACTAAAATAAAAAAAGAGAAAGGACCCAAATTAATAAAATTATGAATGAAAGGGGAGAGATCCATGACTAGCACCAAGGAAAGAGAAACAATTATTAGAAATTATTAGCAACAAATATATGCTAGTAAACTGAGCAGTCTGGATGAAATGGATGCCTTCCTGGAAACCTATTAGCCGCCAAGACTGAAACAGGAACAAATCAAAAACCTGAATAGGCGAATAACCAGTAAGGAGATGGAAGCAGTGATCAAAAACCTCCCAAAAAAAACAAGAGTTCAGGGCCTGATGGATTCCCTGGGGAATTCTCCCAAACATTCAAAGAAGAAATAATACCTATTCTACTGAAGCTGTTTCAAAATATAGAAACAGAAGGAAAACTTCCAGACTCATTCTATGAGGCCAGCATTACCTTGATCCCCAAACCAGGCAAAGACCCCATCAAAAAGGAGAATTACAGACCGGTTTCCCTTATGAACACTGATGCAATCATTCTCACCAAAATACTAGCCAATAGGATCCAACAGTACATTAAAAGGATTATTCACCACGACCAAGTGGGATTTATCCCTGGATTGCAAGGTTGGTTCAACATCCGCAAATCAATTAATGTGATACAACACATTAACAAAAGAAAGAACAAGAATCACATGATCCTCTCAATAGATGCAGAAAAAGCATTTGACAAAGTCTGGCATACTTTCTTGATCAAAACTCTTCAGAGTATACGGATAGAAGGTACATCCTCAATATCATAAAAGCCATCTATGAAAAACCTACAGTGAATATCATTCCCAATGGGTAAAAACTGAGAGCTTTCCCCCTAAGGTCAGGAACACGGCAGGGATGTCCACTATCACCACTGCTACTCAACATAGTATTAGAAGTCTTAGCCACAGCAATCAGACAACAAAAAGAAATAAAAGGCATCCAAATTGGCAGAGAAGAAGTCAAACTCTCACTGTTTGCAGATGATATGATACTTTATGTGGAAAATTCCAAAGACTCCACCCCAAAACTGCTAGAACTCATACAGGAATTCAGTCAAGTGGCAGGATATAAAATCAATGCACACAAATCAGTGGCATTCCTATACATCAACAACAAGACATAAGAAAGAGAAATTAAGGAGTTGATCCCATTTACAATTGCACCCAAAACCATAAGATACCTACAGAAAAATCTAACCAAAGAGGCAAAGAATCTGTACTCAGAAAACTATAAAATACTCATGAAAGAAATTGAGGAAGACACAAAGAAATGGAAAAACGTTCCATGCTCATGGATTGGAAGAACAAATATTGTGAAGATGTCAATGCTACCTAAAGCAATCTACACATTCAATGCAATCCCCATCAAAATACCATCCACTTTTTTCAAAGAAATGGAACAAATAATCCTAAAATTTGTATGGAACCAGAAAAGACCCTGAATAGCCAGAGGAATGTTGAAAAAGAAAAGCAAAGCTGGTGGCATCACAATTCTGGACTTCCAGCTCTATTACTAAGCTGTCATCATCAAGACAGTATGGTACTGGCACAAAAACAGACACATAGATCAATGGAACAGAATAGAGAGCCCAGAAATGGACTCTCAACTCTATGGTCAACTAATCTTTGACAACACCGGAAAGAATGTCCAAGGGAAAAAAGAATCTCTTCAACAAATGGTGTTGGGAAAATTGGACAGTCACATGCAGAAGAATGAAACTGGACCATTTCCTTACACCACACACAAAAATAGACTCAAAATGGTTGAAAGACCTCAATGTGAGACAGGAGTCCATCAAAATCCTAAAGAAGAAACCAGGCAGCAACCTCTTTGACCTCAGCCACAGCAAATTCTTCCTAGAAACTTCGACAAAGGCAAAGGAAGCAAGGGCAAAAATAAACTATTGGGACCTCATCAAGATAAAAAGTTTTTGCACAGTGAAAGAAACAGTCAACAAAACCAAAAGACAACCGAGAGAATGGGAGAAGATATTTGCAAATGACATATCAAATAAAGGGCTAGTATCCAAAATCTATAAAGAAATTATTAAACTCCATACCCAAAGAACAAATGATCCAATCAAGAAATGGGCAGAAGACATGAACAGACATTTTTCCAAAGAAGACATCCAAATGGCCAACAGTCACATGAAAAAGTGCTCAACATCACTCGGAATCAGAGAAATCCAAATCAAAACCTCGATGAGATACCTTCTCATACCAGTCAGAATGGCTAAAATTAACAAGTCAGGAAATGACAGATGTTGGTGGGGATGCAGAGAAAGGGGAACCCTCCTACACTGTTGGTGGGAATGCAAGCTGGTGCAGTCACTCTGTAAAAGAGTATGGACGTTCCTCAAAAAGTTGAAAATAGAGCTAGCATACAACCCAGCAATTGCTCTACTGGGTATTTACCCCAAAGATACAAATGTAGGGATCCGATGCACCCCGATATTTATAGCAGCTATGTCCACAATAGCCAAACTGTGGAAAGAGCCAAGATGTCCATCGACAGATGAATGGATAAAGAAGAGTGGTATATATAAACAATGGAATATTATGCAGCCATCAAAAGGAATGAAATCTTGCCATTTGCAATGATGTGGATGGAACTGGAGAGTGTTATGCTGAATGAAATAAGTCTATCAGAGAAACACATGTGTCATATGGACCTCACTGATATGAGGAATTCTTAATCTCAGGAAACAATCTGAGAGTTGCTGGATTGGTTGGGGGTGGGAGGGACGGGGTGGCTGGGTGATAGACATTGGGGAGGGTATGTGCTATGGTGAGTGCTGTGAATTGTGCAAGACTGTTGAATCACAGATCTGTACCTCTGAAACAATTAATACATTATATTTTTTAAAAAAATAAAAAGAAGGTAGCAGGAGGGGAATAATGAAAGGAGGGGGAAATGAACCAAGAGAGACAATGGACTCTGAAAAACAAACTGAGGTTTCTAGAGGGGAGGGGGGCGGGAGGATGGGTTAGCTTGGTGATGGGTATTAAAGAGGGCACGTTCTGCATGGAGCACTGGGTGTTATAGGCAAACAATGAATCATGGAACACTACATCAAAAACTAATGATGTAATGTATGGTGATTAACATAACCTAATAATAAAAAAAAGATGTGGTCCATATATTCAATGGAATATTACTCAGCCATCAGAAAAGATGAATACCCAACTTTTACATCCACATGGATGGGACTGGAGGAGATTATGCTAAGTGAAATAAGTCAAGCAGAGAAAGTCAACTATCCTATGGTTTCACTTATTTGTGGAACATAAGGAATAGCATGGAGGACATTAGGAGAAGGAAGGGAAAAATGAAGGGGGGGGAATCAGAGTGAGAGATGAACCATGAGAGACTATAGACTCTGAGAAACAAACATGGTTTTAGGGGGAGGGGGACAGGGGATGGGTTAGCCTGGTCATGAGTATTAAGGAGGGCACGTACTGTGTGGAGCACTGGGTATTATATGAAAACAATGGATCATGGATCACCACATCAAAAACTAATGATGTATTGCATGGTGACTACCATAACATAATAAAATTAAAAAATTAAAAAAAAAAAAAAGGTACGTCTCCAAAGGCAAGTGAAACAAAAGCCAAGATGAACATTTGGGACTTCATCAAATAAAAAGTTTCTGTACAGCAAAGGAAACAGTCAACAAAACAAATAGGCAACCCATAGAATGGGAGAAGAGATTTGCAAATGACACTACAGACAAAGGGCTGATATCCAATCTGTAAGAATTTCTCAAACTCAACACCCAAAAAGCAAATAATCATGTCAAAAAATGGGCAGAAGACATGAACAGACACTTCTCCAAAGAAGACATACAACTGGCTTACAGACACATGAAGAAGTGTTCATCATCATTAGCTATCAGGGAAATTCAAATCAAAACCACATTGAGATACCACCTTACACCAGGTAGAATGGCAAAAATGCACAGGGATAGAAACAACAAATGTTGGAGAGGCTGTGGAGAAAGGGGACACCTCTTACACTGTTGGTGGGAATGCAAGTTGGTGCAGCCACTTTGGAAAACAGTGTGGAGGTTCCTCAAAAATTTAAAAATAGAGCTACCCTGTGACCCAGCAATTGCACTCCTGGGTATTTACCCCAAAGACACAGATGTAGTGAAAAGAAGGGGCACATGTACCCCAATGTTTATAGCAACAATGTCTGCAATAGCCAAACTGTGGAAAGAGCTGAGATGACATTCAACAGATGAATGGATAAAGAAGATGTGGTCCATATATACAATGGAATATTACTGGAATATTACATCAGAAAGGATGAATACCCAACTTTTACATCAACATGGATGGGACTGGAGGAGATTACATTAAATGAAATAAGTCAAGCAGAGAAAGTCAATTATCATATGGTTTCACTTATTTGTGGAACATAAGGAATAGCACGGAGGACATTAGGAGAAGGAAGGGAAAAATGAAGGGGGAGAAATCAGAGAGGGAAATGAACCATTACAGTCTATGGACTCAGAGAAACCAACTGAGGACTTTAGAGGGGAGAGGGTGGGGGGATGGGTTAGCCCAGTGATGGTTATTTAGGAGGCAGGTATTGCATGGAGTACTGGGTGTTATATGCAAACAGTGAATCAGAGTGGTGTATTTTGCCAATGCTTTTTCTGCATCAATTGAGAGGACCATATGGCTCTTCTCTCTCCTCTTATTAATGTGTTCTATCACATTGATTTGTGAATGTTGAAACACCCTTGGATCCAGGGGATGAATCCCACTTGGTCATGGTGGATGCTTCTTTTAATGTGTTGTTGGATCCTATTAGCTACGATTTTGTTGAGGATTTTGGAATCCATATTCATCAGGGATATCAGTATGAAATTCTCCTTTTTGATGGGGTCTTTGGCTGGTTTGGGGATCAAGGTAATGCTGGCCTCATAGAATGAGTCTGGAACTTTTCTTCTGTTTCAATTTTTTGAAACAGCTTCAAGAGAATAGATATTATTTCTTCTTTGAATGTTTGGTAGAATCCCCAGGGAATCCATCAGGCCCTAGACCCTTTTTGATCTAGGGGGGCGGTATTTGCTTCAGTCTTGTTCCTGGTAATTGGCCTATTCAGGTTGTCAATTTCTCCGTTTCAGTCTTGGGAGTTTATAGGTTTCAAGGAAGGCATCCATTTCTTCCAAGTTGCTTAATTTATTGGCATATAGTTGTTGATAATAATTTCTAAGAGTTGTTTCTATTTTCTTGGTGTTAATTGTGATCTCTCCCCTTTCATTCATAATTTTATTAATTTGGGTCCTTTCTCTTTTCTTTTGGATAAGTCTGGCCAGTGCTTTATTGATCTCATTAATTCAAAGAACCAGCTTCTAGTTTCGTTGATCTGGTCTACTGTATTTCTGGTTTCTAATTCATTGATCTCTGCTCTAATCTTAATTATTTCTCTTCTAATGCATGGCTTAGGCATCATTTGTTGCTTTTTCTCCAGTTATTTAATGTGTACAGTTAGTTGGTGAATTGGGGATTTTTCTTTTCCTTTTTTTTTTTTTTTTTTTTTTTTTCAGTGAGGCTTGGTTGGCTATGTATTTCCCCTTGAGACCTCCTTTGCAGTATCCCATAGGTTTTGGACCAATGTGTTTTCATTCTCATTGGTTTCCATGAATTGTTTAAGTTCTTCTTCGATTTCCTGGTTGACCCAAACATTCTTAAGCAGAGTGGTCTTTAGCTTCCAAGTGTTTGAATTTGTCCCCAATTTTTTCTTGTGATTGAGTTCCAGCTAAAGCACTTTGGTCTGAGAAAATGCAGGGAATAATCTCAATCTTTTGATATCGGTTGAGACCTGATTTGTGACCCAGTATGTCGTCTATTCTGGAGAAAGTTCCATGTGCGCTGAGGAGAATGACTATTCTGTTGTTTTAGGGTGGAATGTTCTGTATATATCTATGAAGTCCATCTGGTCTATTGTGTCACTCAAAGCTCTTGTTTCTTTGTTGATTTTCTGCTTAGAATACCTGTTTATTGCTGAGAGTGGAGTATTGTGGTCTCCTACAGTTAACATATTATTATCACTATGACTCTTTATTTTGGGTTAACAGTTGGCTTATGCAGTTGGCTGCTTGCATTTTGGGGGCATAGATATTTACAATTTTTAGATCTTCTTGTTGGATAGACCCTTTAAGAATGATATAGTGTCCTTCTGTGTCTCTAAATACAGTCTTTAGCTTAAAATCTAATTTGTCTGATATAAGAATTGCTACCCCAGGTTTCTTTTGAGGTCCATTTGCATGAAGATGGATCTCTATCCCTTCCCTTTCAGTCTGGATGTATCTTTAGGTTCAAAATGAGTCTCTTGTAGACAGCATATGAATGGGTCCTGTTTTTTTTATCCAATCTGCAACCCTGTGCCATTTTATGGGAGCATTTATGGCGTTCACGTTGAGCATGATTGTTGAAAGATATGAATTTATTGTCATCATGTTTCTTGTGAAGTCCTTGTTTCTATAGATTGTCTTTGTAAATTTCTGTTCTATATCAGTCTTGGTGCTTTTTCTTTTATAAAAGCCTCTTTAATATTTCTTGCAGGGCCAGCTTAGTGGTCACATATTCTTTCAGTTTCTGCCAGTCTTGGAAGCTCTGCATCTCTCCATCCATTCTAAGTGACAGCCTTGCTGGATAAAGTATTCTTGGCTGCATGTTCTTCTCACTTAGTACCCTGAATATGTCTTGCCAGGACTTTCTGGCTTGCCAGGTCTCTGTGGATAGGTCTGACGTTATTCTGATGTTCCTCCCTCTGTATAAGGAATCTCTTCTCCCTAACTGCCCTTAAGATGGTTTCCTTGCTTCTAAGATTTGCGAGTTTTACTATTACATGCTGGGCCGTTGTCTTTTCTCCTTAATCTTCGGAGGGGTCCTCTCTGCCTCTGGGACATGAATGTTTGTTTCATTCCCCAGATTAGGGAAGTTCTCAGCTACGATTTGCTCAAATATATCTTCTAGTCCTCTCTCTCTCTCCACCCCCTCAGGGATCCCAATAATTCTGACATTGGAACATTTCATGCCTTCCCTTATTTCTCTAATTCTGTTTTCATGGATTTTGAGCTGTTTCTCTCAAGTGTCCTTTTTCCTTCTTTTCTATTGATTGGTCTTCTAGATCACTAATTCGTTTTTCTGCTTCATTTACCCTAGTTGTTAGAGTATCTAGATTAAATTGGATCTCATTGATAGCATTTTAAGTTTTGCCATTTCAGCTCTCATTTCTGCCCTTAGAGAGACTATGTTGCCATTAATCGATTTTTCCCTTCTAGCTATCATCTTCATAACGGTTACCCTGAAGTCCATTTCTGGCATCTTGGTTATATCTGTATCTATTTGTAAATCTGTGGCAGAATCACAGTCTCTGAGTCTTTCCTATTTTGGGGGATCCTCCTCTTAGTCATTCTGTTAAGGGGTGGTTGAGGGAATGTACAGAGTCCAAATGATTGACCACAACCCAAGCCAGATGTACCTGTTTTATAGGGTCTTTAGGGTTGTTGGCATCTTTTTCTTCCAGCCTGTCTTCTGGGTGAGGGTCCTGCCTCACTGTTACTCAGGCAACCCTGTTTGGGCACAGTTGCCCTGCCCTCTATGGGAGGGGCAGATGGGCTCAGTGAAAACCAGGCTTTTGGTGCTTTTGTTCTCTGGTGGCTTTCCCTGGTGGCTTTCCACATCTCTTCTGAGAGTCAGAGCAGAAGTGACCGTTTCCAGCCGTCTGCCTCATAACAGAGAGTTTGCAGTCTCTTCTTCAGTGAGCTCGCCAGGTCACACCCTCTCTGTTTCTGTCTGTGCTGCTAAAACCCGCAGTGTCTTGGGTTGTGTGCCCCACAGCAACACTTCCAGCCCTCACTTCCAGGTCCAAGCATGTCTCTGCCCTTTGTGCTTCTAAAACCGCTAGCCACCCCCAGGTTGCATGCACTTCCCCATAGCTCCAGGTTTCAGTCCAGGGGGCTGCCCTAAAGTCCCGTCCCCACTACTGATCTGTGAGTCTGCGCCCAGTCCCCAGCACAGGAGGCTTTTGAGCTCTGGTGGCGCAGGATCCCGAAGGCTCCCTCCCCCTTCTGTTTCTCTTCCAATATCTGCCCACAGAATCATGGCTCCCCACTTCATACCTCAAAACAACCGCCGGCGATATTGTTTGTAGAGATCCATTTATATCTTCTTACATCTAAGGCTGATTTCGTGGGTGTTCAGAGTGGTCTGATAGATATCCAGCTCAATTTAAGGGACCGGTTAGAATAGCATCCCCTACTCCTCCGCCATCTTTGCCCCTTGCACCTGTTCTATTGTTTTTTAAGTTTCTATGTCATTTATTTCTGTTCTAATCATTATCATTCTCTTCCTTCTTCTGCCTTTAGGCTTCATTTGTGGTTCTTTTACTATTTCCTTTAGGGGTAATGTTAGGCTGTTTATTTGATATTTTTCATGCATTTTCAGGTAGACCTGTATTACTATATACCTCCCCCTTAGGACCACTTTCACTGCATCTCAGTGGTTTTTGCCCATTGTATTTACCGGTTGACCCATTCATTTTTTAGCAGCATGTTGTTTAACCTCCTTGTGTTTTTTTCAAATTTGTTTTTACTATGTTTGACTTCAAATTTCATACTGTTGTGGTCAAAAAAGATACATGGTATGATCTCAATCTTTTTGTATTTATTGAGGTCTGATTTGTGTCATAATATGTGACTTATTCTGGATAATGTACCATATTCACTTGAAAATAATATGCATTCTGCTATTTTAGGATGGAATGTTCTGATTATCTGTTAAGTACATTGGGTCCCATGTGTAATTCACAGTCATTGCTACCTTGTTTGTTTTCACTTTATATAATCTGTCCATTGATGTAACGAGGTGTTAAAATTCCTGCATTATTAGTATATTATCAATTAGTTCCTTTGTATTGGTTATTGTTTTATATATATCGGTCCTCCCATTTTGGGTGTAAAAATATTTACATTTGTTCTATCTCTTTGTTGGATTGTCCCCTTTATTTGATATAGTGTCCTTTATCTCTTCTTAGTCTTTGCTTTAAAGTCTAGTTTTTCTGAAATAATTATTGTTATGCCAGGCTCCTTTTGACACCAATTTGGGGGATAAGTGTCTCTCCATCCCCTCACTTTCAATCTTCCAGTCTCTTTAGGTCTAAAATGAGTCCTTGTATGCAGAATATAGAAGGTTTGTTTTTTTGTTATTCATTCTGAAACCCTATCTATGTCTTTTAATTTTAGCATTTAGTCCACTTACTTTCAGAGTAATTATTGATAAATATATACTTATTGCCATTTTATTGCTTCTTTTGTCACTGTTACTGGAGATTTTCTCTGATTCTTTCTTGTCATTCTCATTTTTGTTCTCTTCTTTCCACTCAAAGAGTCCCCTTTTGTATTTCTTGCAGAGCTGTTTTAGTGGTCACAAATTCCTTTAGTTTTCATTTGTCTGTGAAACTTATCTTTCCTATTCTGTATGAGAGCCTTGATGGGTAGAGTATTCTTGACTACAGTTTTTGTTTGTTTGTTTGTTTGTTTTGTTTTCCCCCATTCAGCACTTTGAATACATCATGCCACTTTCTTCTCTCTTGCCTAGTTTCTGTTAAGAAATATCCTGCGACCCTTATGGTTTTTCACTTGTATGTTATTGACTTCTTTGTATTGCTGCTTTTACAGTTTTTTTTTCTTTATCACTATATTTTGCAAACTTAATTACACTATGTCTTGGTGTTGGCTTGCTTTTGTTGACTTTCATGGGAATTATCTGTATCTCCTGGACCTGGGGGTCTGTTTCCCTTTCCAGGTTAAGGGGTTATCAGCTATTTTTCCTTCAAATACATTTTCCTGCTCTCTTTTCTCTCTCTTCTTCTGAGACTCCTAAATTACAAATGTTATTACATTTTATGGAGACACTGAGTTCCCTATCCTTATTCAAAAGTTCCATAATTCTTCTTTCTCTCTATTATTCAGCTTCATTACTTTCTATTACTTTGTCTTCTTTTTAAAAATTTTTATCCACTCTGCAACCCTGTGCCGTTTTATGTGAGCGTTTAGGCCATTCCCGTTGAGAGTGATTATTGAAAGATATGAATTAATTGTCATCATGTTGCCTGTGAAGACGTTGTTTTTATAGATTGTCCCTGTAAATTTCTGTTGTATATCACTCTTGGGGTCTTTCGCCTTTTATAGAACCCCCCTTAATATTTCTTGCAGGGCCGGCTTAGTGGTCACATATTCTTTCAGCTTCTGCTGGTCATGGAAGCTCTGCATCTCTCCATCCATTCTAAATGAAAGCCTTGCCGGATAAAGTATTCTTGGCTGCATGTTCTTCTCACTTAGTACCCTGAATATGTCTTGCCAGGCCTTTCTGGCTTGCCAGGTCTCTGTGGATAGGTCTGACGTTATTCTGATGTTCCTCCCTCTGTACATAGGAATCTCTTTCCCCTAACTGCCCTTAAGATGGTTTCCTTGGTTCTAAGATTTGCAAGTTTTACTATTCCATGCCAGGGTGTTGGCCTGTTTTCCTTGATCTTGGGAGGGGTCCTCTCTGCCTCTAGGACTCGAATGTTTGTTTCATTCCCCAGATTAGGGAAGTTCTCAGCTACGATTTGCTCAAATACATCTTCTAGTCCTCTCTCTCTCTCCACTCCCTCCGGGATTCCAATTATTCTGACATTGGAACGCTTCATGGTGTCACTTATTTCTCTAATTCTATTTTCATGGATTCTGAGTTGTTTTTCCCGGGCCTCCTCTTTTCCCTTTTTATCTATTATATTGTCTTCCAGGTCGCTTATTCTCTCTTCTGCCTCAGTCACCCTAGCTGTTAGATTATCTAGATTGGATTGGATCTCATTGATAGCATTTTATTATGTTATGTTAGTCACCATACAACACATCATTAGTTTTTGATGTAGTGATCTACGATCCATTGTTTTCGTATAACACCCAGTGCTCCATGCAGTACATGCCCTCCTTAATACCCATCACCAGGCTAACCGCCACCCCCCTCCCCTCTAAAACCCTCAGTTTATTACTTTGTCTTCTAGATCATTCATTCCTCTGCTACTTCCACCCTGCTCTTCATTGCATCAAGTGTGTTTCTAAGCTCATTTCTTGAACTCCTCACCTCTGATTATTTTTAACACTTTTATTTCTGTGGAAAGGATCTCACTGATGTCTTCCATTATTTTCCCAAGTGAGTACCCTTAATATTGTTGCTTTAAATTCTCCACCAGGCATGTTACTTATATCTGTTTAGCTCAGATCTCTGACTGTGGCCTTATATTTTGTTTTTCATTTGGGATAAATTCCTGTTTTCTCATTTTGTTTACGTCTCTGCCTTCTTATTCTGTGTGATAGAAAAGTCAGTTATGTTTCCTGCTCATGAAAGTAATGGCTTTATGAAGAAGATGTCATATTGTGCCCAGGGCCTGGTGTTTCAGGGTATGTCTCTGGTGTGTGCTACATGCACTCTGCTGCTGTGTTTGGCTGCTCTCTCCTTCAGGCCAGTCTTCTGTAGAGGCTGTGGCCTTGCAGTGGACAACATCTGGTCCCCAGCCTGAATGTGTCAAGTGTTAACTAGGTGTGCATTGGTCTGCTTATGAAATGAAACCTGTCACCACATCCACCAGAACTGAGGCCATCCTTGGTTGGGAGATGCAGTGTGGGCAGAGGTTTGTGCTGATCTTTTGGAAGATTTAAAGCAGAGTCCCCGCTTCTTTGGGACTGTGGCAAGATAGACTGAAAAACATGAGGCTTTTTTTTTTTTTAAGATTTTATTTATTTATTTGACAGAGAGAGAGAGAGAGACAGCAAGAGAGGGAACACAAGCAGGGGGATTGTGAGAGGTAGAAGCAGGCTTCCTACTGAGTGGGGAACCTGACACAGGGCTTGATCCCAGAACCCTGGGATCATGACCTGAGCCGAAGGCAGACTCTTAATGGCTGAGTCACCCAGGCTCCCCAGGTGTGAGGCTTAATGTACGCAAGTTAGCCATCCAGTGTCACCACGGCACTGCTTTTTTCAGGTGGCTCTGTATTATACTGAGGGGTTAAGGAGGGAAATGGGGCCCACCAGCCCCTTTGTTCACTGAGAGGAAACTCTGTGAATGATGCCTCTCAGGGACATGCTCGGAGAACAAATGATCTCCCCATTTTGTGCCCCAGGTGCTTCAGATTTCAGGTTCAACACTGTATTTCCTTGAGTTGTTTGCCTGCCTTCCCTCGAGGATCAGTGCAGTACCCTCTGGGCTCTTCCCCAGCTAACCTTGCTGACCTTTAAAACTCCTGGCTTTAGGCCTCACTGGTTGCAATAACACACAAAATTCAGCCCCTTTCATTTTCTAAAACAATGACTATGGGGAAACTTTCCCCTAATGCATTGACCCATGCTTTTCTCTCTCTTGTACACTTCCCTGCAACCACACGCTCCTCCACTCCAAAGTAGGCAGGATCTGTTTCTCACCTTAACCATGTCTCCACACTTCCTACCTTCTTCAGTGTGGTCTCTTCTCTCCCTTTAGTTGTGGAGTTCATTCTGTCAGTCTTCAGTTTGGTTTCTGGGTACTTAGTATGATTTGATTGTTATCAATTGTATTCTTGGGATGAGGTGAGCTTAGCTTTCACCTACTCCAAGGCCATATTCCTATCTCCCTGTATACACTTAAAAAATTTTAATATATGTTTGTAAAATCTCTGCATAAAATTCCAAATGAAAATTAAAAGTTTGGGAAAATAAGAATTATGACTTTAACAAAATGTACTATTTTTAAGGATAACACAAGTGTATGTATATCTACAGAAAGATAAGTTTAATAAATATATTTCATATGAAGGAGGGAACGTGATGTGATGAACACTGAGTGCCATATACAACTGAGGAATCATTGAACACTACATCTGGAACTAATGATGTACTATACATTGGCTAATTTAATTTAAATAAAATATATTTATGTATTTTAAATATATATATAAAGTATATACTGTATATAAAGTATATACTGAGAGGCATCATATAAACATATATACATATATATATGTATAGCATTGTCATGCCAAATAAGATGATTAGTAAAATATACATCTTCCAAACCAATAAAAAATAGCAGTGGATAGGCAATCAAAATTCAATAATTCAAACAAAAATAAACGTATTTTGAAAAATGAAAGACTATAGAAAAAGGGTAAATAAAATAAATTAACAAGAACATATAGAAAAAAAAGAAAAAAATCTGTAAAAATAAGTGGACTAGAAAGGAAGGAAAGATGGAGGAGGAGTAGGGGACCGTATTTCAACTGGTCCCCGGAATTGAGCTGGATATCTACCAGACAACTCTGAGCACCCATGAAACCAGCCTGAGATGTAAGAAGATCTGGATCTCTACAAACAGAATATCACAGGCAGTTGGTTTTGAGGTACGAAGCGGGGAACCCTAATACCGGGGGCAGATATCTGAGGATAAACGGCAGCAGGAGGGTGACTGGCCATGGAGATCTTACACCACCGGTGAACGACAGCCTCGCGTGCTGGGAACAGGGCACAGACTAGCAGACCGGTAGCAGCAGGGAAAGGACTTTAGGGCAGCCCCCGGGGGAGAGACCCGGAGCGCCGGGGATTCAAGTGTGAACTGGGAGGGGCTGGTGGTTTTAGAAGCACAAAGGGCAGAGATGTGCTCTGACTTGCAGGCAGGAATGGGAGCGCTGTGGAGGGGTGCACAACGAGGATGCTGCAGTTTATAGCAGCATGGACAGAAATGGAGATGGTGTGGCCTGGAGAGCTCACTGAAGAACTGACTGCGTTCTCTCTGCTCTAAGGCAGAGGGTTGGAAACGGTCTCTTCTGTTCTGACTCCCAGAAGAGACACGGAAAGCCTCCAGGGAAAGCAGCCAGAGAACAAATGCCCCAAAAACTGATTCCCACTGAGCCCATCCCCCATCACAGGGGGGCAAGGCAAATCCACCCAAACGGGGTTGCCTGAGTAACAGTGTGGCAGGCCCCTCCCCCAGAAGATAGGCTGGGAAAACAAGAGGCCAGCAACCCTAAGGTCCCAAGAAAACAGGTGCATCTTGCTTGGGTTCTGGTCAATAATTTGGACTCTATACATTCCCTTGAACACCCATCAACAGAATGACCAGGAGGAGGAACCCCCAAAATAGAAAAGACTCAGAGATTATGACTTATGCTGCAGATTTACAAATGGATGCAGATATAATCAAGATTTCAGAGATGGAATTCAAGCTAGCAATTGTGAAGACAATGGCTAGAATGGAGAAATCAATTAATGGCAACATAGAGTCTCTAAGGGCAGAAATGAAAGCTGAATTGGCAGAACTTAAAAATGCTATCAATGAGATCCAATTTAATCTAGATAATCTAACAGCTAGGGTAAGTGAGGCAGAAGAACAAATAAGCGACCTGGAAGACAATATAATAGATAAAAAGGGAAAAGAGGAGGCCAGGGAAAAACAACTCAGAATCCATGAAAATAGAATCAGAGAAAACAGTGAAACCATGAAGCGTTCCAATGTCAGAATAATTGGAATCCCGGAGGGAGTGGAGAGAGAGAGAAGACTAGAAGATGTATTTGAGCAAATCGTAGCTGAGAACTTCCCTAATCTGAGGAATGAAACAAACATTCGAGTCCTAGAGGCAGAGAGGACCCCTCCTAAGATCAAGGAAAACAGGCCAACACCCCGGCATGGAATAGTAAAACTTGCATCTTAGAACCAAGGAAACCATCTTAAGGACAGTTAAGGGGAAGAGATTCTTTATGTACAAAGGAAGGAATATCAGAATAACATCAGGCCTATCCACAGAGACCTGGCAAGCCAGAAAGGCCTGGCAAGACATATTCAGCATACTAAAGGAGAAGAACATGCAGCCAAGAATACTTTATCCGACAAGGTTGTCATTTAGAATAGATGGAGAGATGCAGAGCTTCCAAGACTGGCAGAAACTGAAAGAATATGTGACCACTAAGCCGGCCCTGCAAGAAATATTAAGTGGGGCTTTATAAGAGGAGAAAGACCCCAAGAGTGATATACAACAGAAATTTACAGGGACAATCTATAAAAACAACGTCTTCACAGGCAACATGATGACAATTAATTCATATCTTTCAATAATCACTCTCAACGTGAATGGCCTAAATGCTCCCATAAAATGGAATAGGGTTGCAGATTGGATAAAAAGACAGGACCCATCCATATGCTGTCTACAAGAGACTCATTTTCAACCTAAAGATACATCTAGACTGAAAGTGAAGGGATGGAGATTCATCTTCCATGCCAGCAGACCTCCAAAGAAAGCTTTGGTAGCAATTCTTATATCAGACAAATGAGATGTTAAGCTGAAGTCTGTAGGTAGAGACACAGAAGGACACTATATCATTCTTAAAGGGTCTATCCAACAAGAAGATCTAACAATTGTAAATATCTATGCCCCCAACATGGGAGCAGCCATCTACATAAGCCAACTGTTAACCAAAATAAAGAGTCATTTTGATAACAATATGTTAATTGTAGGAGACCTCAATACTCCACTCTCAGCAATGGACAGATCATCTAAGGAGAAAATCAACAATGAAACAAAAGCTTTGAATGATACACTGAACCAGATGGACCTCATAGATATTGACAAAACATTCCACCCTAAAACAACAGAATACTCATTCTTCTCGAGCACACATGGAACTTTCTCCAGAAGACCACATACTGGGTCACAAATCAGGTCTCAACTGATACCAAAAGATTAAGATTATTCCCTGTGTGTTGTCAGACCACAATGCTTTAAAACTGGGACTCAATCACAAGAAAAAATTTGGCAGAAATTCAAACACTTGAAAGCTAAAGACCACTTTGCCCAAGAATGTTTGGGTCAACCAGGAAATCAAAGAAGAACTTAAACAAATCATGAACATCAATGCGAAAGAAAACACATTGGTCCAAAACCTATGGGATACTGCAAAGGCGGTCCTAAGGTGGAAATACATAGATATCCGAGCCTCACCCAAAAAAATAGACAAATCCGGAATTCACCAACTACCTCTACACCTTAAAGAACTAGGGAAAAACAACAAACAATGCCTAAGCCACGCATTAGAGGAGAAATAATTAAAATTAGAGCAGAGATCAATGAATTAGAAATGAGAAACACAGTAGATCAGATCAACAAAACTAGAAGTTGGTTCTTTGAAAGAATTAATCAGATCGATAAACCACTGGCCAGACTTATCCAAAAGAAAAGAGAAAGGACCCAAATTAAGAAAATTATTAATGAAAGAGGAGAGATCACGACTAACACCAAGGAAATAGAAACAATTATTAGAAATTATTATCAACAACTACATGCCAATAAACTGAGCAATCTGGATGAAATGGAGGCCTTCCCGGAAACCTATAAGCTGCCAAGACTGAAACAGGAAGAAATTGATAACCTGAATAGGCCAATAACCAGTAACGAGATTGAAGCAGTGATGAAAAACCTCCCAAAAAACAAGAGTCCAAGGCCTGATGGATTCCCTGAAATTCTACCAAACATTCGAAGAAGAAATAATACCTATTCTACTGAAGCTGTTTCAAAAAATAGAAACAGAAAGAAAACTTCCAAACTCATTCTGTGAGGCCAGAATTACCTTAATCCCCAAACAAGGCAAAGACCCCATCAAAAAGGAGAATTTCAGACCAATATCCTTGATGAAGATGGATTCCAAAATCCTCAACAAAATCGTAGCTAATAGGATCCAACAATACATTAAACGGATCATCCACTATGACCAAGTGGGATTTATCCCTGGGATGCAAGGGTGGTTCAACATTTGCAAATCAATCAATGTGATAGAACACATTAATAAGAGGAGGGAGAAGAACCATATGGTCCTCTCAATTGATGCAGAAAAAGCATTTGACAAAATACAACATCCTTTCCTGATTAAAACTCTTCAGAGTATAGGGATAGACGGAACATTCCTCAAGTTCATAAAATCCATCTGAAAAACCCACAGCGAATATCATCCTCAATGGGGAAAAGATGAGAGCCTTTCCCTTAAGATCAGGAATACGTCAAGGGTGCTCTCTCTCACCCCTATGGTTCAACATAGTACTAGAAGTCCTAGCAACAGCAATCAAACAAGAAAAAGAAATAGAAATTATTCAAATTGGCAAAGAAGAAGTCAAACTCTCTCTTTTTGCAGAAGACATGTTATTTTATGTGGAAAACCCAAAAGACTCCACCCCCAAATTACTAGAACTCATACAGCAAATCAGTAATGTGGCAGGATACAAAATCATGCACAGAAATCAGTTGCTTTCTTATACACTAACAACGCAACTGTAGAAAGAGAAATTAGAGAAACAATTCCATTTACAACAGCACCAAAAACCATAAGATTCCTCAGAATAAACCTAACCAAAGAGGTAAAGGATCTATACTCTAGGAACTACAGAACACTCATGAAAGAAATTGAAGAAGACACAAAAAGATGGAAAAATATTCCATGCTCATGGATCGGAAGAATAAACATTGTTAAAATGTCTATGCTACCCAGAGCAATCTATACCTTCAATGCCATCCCAATCAAAATTCCAATGACATTTTTCAAAGTGCTGGAACAAACAATCCTAATATTTGTATGGAATCAGAAAAGACCCCGAATTGCCAAGGAAATGTTGAAAAAGAAAAACAAAGCTGGGGCCATCACGTTGCCCAATTTCAAGCTATATTACAAAGCTGTGATCACCAAGACAGCATGGTACCGGCACAAAAACAGATATGTAGATCAATGGAACAGAATAGAGAACCCAGATATGGACCCTCAACTCTGTGGTCAAATAATCTTTGACAAAGCAGGAAAAAACATGCAATGGAATAAAGACAGTCTCTTCAATAAATGTTGCTGGGAAAATTGGACAGCCACATGCAGAAGAATGAAACCTGACCATTCTCTAACACCATTCACAAAGATAAACTCAAAGTGGAGGAAAGACCTCAATGTGAGACAGGATTCCATCCAAATTCTAGAGGAGAACATAAGCAGTAACCTCTTTGACATCGGCCACAGCAACTTCTTTCAAGATACATCTCCAAAAGCTAGTGAAACAAAAGCAAAAATGAACTTTTGGGACTTCATCAAGATAAAAAGCTTGTGCACAGCAAAGGAAACAGTCAACAAAACAAAGAGGCAACCCACAGAATGGGAGAAGATATTTGCAAATGACACTACAGATAAAGGCTGGTATCCAAGATCTATAAAGAACTTCTCAAACTCAACACCCAAAAAACAAATAATCAAGTCAAAAAGTGGGCAGAAGATATGAAAAGACACTTCTCTGAAGAAGACATACAAATGGCTAACAGACACATGAAAAAATGTTCATCATCATTAGCCATCAGGGAAATTCAAATCAAAACCACACTGTGATACCACCTTACACCAGTTAGAATGGCAAAAACCCACAGGGCTAGAAACAAATGTTGGAGAGGTTGTGGAGACAGGGGAACCCTCTTACACTGTTGGTGGGAATGCAAGTTGTTACAGCCACTTTGGAAAACAGTGTGGAGGTTCCTCAGAATTTTAAAAATAGAGCTACCCTATGGCCCAGCAATTGCACTCCTGGGTATTTATTCCAAAGACACAGATGTAGTGAAAAGAAGGGCCATATGCACCCCAATGTTCATAGCGGAAATGTCCACAATAGCCAAACTGGAAAGAGCCGAGATGCCCTTCAACAGATGAATGGATAAAGAAGATGTGGTCCATATATACAATGGAATATTACTCAGCCATCAGAAAAGATGAATACCCAACTTTTACATCAACATGGATGGGACTGGAGGTGATTATGCAAAGTGAAATAAGTCAAGCAGAGAAAGTCAATTATCATATGGTTTCACTTATTTGTGGAACATAAGGAATAGCATGGAGGACATTAGGAGAAGGAAGGGAAAAACGAGCGGGCGTGGGAATTGGAGGGAGAGATGAACCATGAGAGAATATGGACTCTGAGAGACAAACAGGGTTTAGAGGGGAGCGGAGAGGGGGGATTCGTTAGCCCGGTGATGGGTATTAAGGAGGGCACGTACTGCATGGAACACTGGGTGCTATACGAAAACAATGGATCGTGGATCACCACATCAAAAACTAATGATGTATTGTATGGTGACTAACATAACATAATAAAACTTAAAAAAATAAGTGGATTAAACTTGATTAAAAGAGGAGTGATGTAAGCATTACAGCAGCAGAAATTTTTTTTCCTTTTAGTCCCTCCTTCTCAACAAAGAATTAAACATCCATCTAGGAGCAAAACACCTTTGTGGAAACTTTAGAATTCAGCACAATATAAAAAGGTATGCAGGAGGAATCTCTTCCACTTATATATCCAGTTATAGGCAGTCTACCTTGATAGGAGCTACAGAAGCAGCCAAACACTGACCTTGCCCCAAATCCTATCTCTGTGGTCAGGAAAAATCTGAAGAGTAAAGAACTGGGCAGATACACATAGAGGAGAGACAAATTGTACAAGTCTAGTCTTCTCAAGGGGAGATTCCAGCATGTTAATGGAGAAAATAAAGGTGAGTTTGGATACCACAGAAATTGTAAGAGCTTTCCATGGGACAATCTTTACTCTTGCCTGAGCTAAAAATGCACAGGTCTGATCTAATAGGCAATGGTGAGATCTCTCACAGGATAAACAGAGGGCAGTGATTGAATGCTCATCTTCCCCAGTGGTGTGGTTCACAGCTGCTGTAAGTCTTGTCTCACCAGTTGCACCCAGAGTACTTATGTGGAACCTCTGTGGAGAGAAGGAGGAAGAAAAAAGATAAATGTAGAAAATAAGAATATTAAGGTCAGGAGAAGGCAAGATGGCAGAGAAGTAAGGGACCCCATTTCAGCTGGCCCACTGAATTAGCTGGATAGCTATCAAACCATTTTGAACACCCACAAAATCAGCCTGAGATGTAAGAATATATCTCTGGGTTTCTACAAGCTGAAAAGCGACCAATTTTTGCAAGGCAGGTCATGCTGAGTCATGAATCTGCAGGAGATATCAGAAGATAAACAGAAGGGGGAAGGAGTCTCCATAAGGTGGCTCCTGGAAAGTGATATAACACTAGAGTGCAAAATCGGAACCATTAGAAATCTCTCTAGTGAGAGACATCCCTCTCTGAAAGGGGCTCTGGAAATGAAAAGGTAGAATTCTAGGTGGGGCATTGTGGTATCAGGATCTGAGGAGTCACAGAGTGAACAGGGGTGCCTGAATGGATAGAGTGCCTGAAGAGTGGAGCTGGGAAGCTGGTTATGGTCAGTGAGCCCAGGAGTGGACACTCAGCTCTGGTTGTCATAAACTGCAAGCCAGGCCAGTCAGTAATCGCTCTTTTCTTGAGCAGCCTGAAAAGGGTCACAAAAGGCAGAGGCACTCCCAGGCCCCTGTGACTACCACAGAGAGTTGCAATGGGCACACACAGTGGGAGACTGCAGTTTCCGATGCATACTGCAACTGTTCTGCTCTAGGCATGGTCATTTTTGCTCTGATCCTCTGAAGAGGTGTGGAAAGCCCCCAGGGAACAAAAGCCACACAGAGGACCAGTTTGCACTGAGCCCATCCCCCTGACAAGGGGTGGGACAACTCCGGGCAAGCAGGAATATCTGGGAAACTGTGAGGCAGGCCCCTCCCCCAGAAGACAGTCTGGAAGAAAAGGTGAACAGCCTATGGATTCCACAAGACTGTAAAATTCCAATGCCAAGGGAAAATAGTATATTGAGCTACAAGAGTTGCCTAACAACTCATTTATTTTTCAGATAGAATTCTCCTTTTCTTTTTTTCTTTTTTTCCTTTTCTTATGCTTTTTCTCTCTCTTTTTTTCACTTTTTTTTTCATTTCAACTAGATGTTTATTATACCAACTTATATTTCATACTCACCTTTTAACTTGCATTTTTTAACATCTACATATTTTTATAGATATATGCTTCATTTTGGTCCTTTTGTTACTTTATTCAATTTTATCTAGATAGATAAGTTATAGATATAATATATATATATGTATATATATAAACATATATATATATAAAATATATATATATATTATATAAAAAGTATAATATATATATATAAAAAGTATAATATATATATATATATAAAAACATATATATATATATGTTTTACTTTCATTGCACTTAACACACAGGCCAAAATTCACCCAGGAACAAGTGGAACACCTTGCTCTGTCCACACTGAGAGATGTCCCTCCATCCCTCCCCCTGCCTTTTCTTTCAATTTTATTATTGTGTTTCATTTTGGCTTTGTTTTTCTGTGGTGGCTTTGTACACTCAGGATTTTGCTAGGGTGCATCTTGCTTGGGATGTGGCTGATATTTTTGACTCTGTTCATTCACCCACCCATTGTTCTCTGGACAGAATGACAAGAAGGAGGAACTCACACCAAAAAGAACCATAGGAAATGTTCTCTGCCACAGAGATAATCAAGATGGATATAACTAAGATGTCAGAGATAGAATTCAGGATAGAAATCATAAAGTCAATAGCTAGGCTTGAAAAAAAACCAGAAGTGACAATATAGAATCTTAAGGGCAGAAATGAGATCTAATCAGGCCGAACTTAAAAATGCTATGAATAAGATGCCATCTAAACTGTATAATTTAACAGATAAGGTCAGTTAAGCAGAAGAGAGAATAAGTGATCTAGAAGATAAGCTGATGGAAAGGAAGGAAGTTGAGGAAAACAGAAATAGCCAGCTAGTTAGCACATGAAAAAAGGATTGGAGAGATTAATGATGCCATGAAATGTTCCAATGTCAGAATTATTGGGATCCCTGAGGGAATGGAGAGAGGGGGGCTGGCTAGAAGATGTATTTGAGCGAGTCATAACTGAGAAATTTCCTAATCTGGGGAAGGAAACAAGCATTTGTGTCCAAGAGGCAGAGAGGACCCCTCCCAAAATCAATAAAAATAGATCAACACCCTGACATATAATAGTGAAGCTTGCAAATCTTACAGCCAAAGAAACTATCCTGAGAGTAGCTAGGGAGAGGAGGTTCCCTACTTGTGGAGGGAGGAATATCAGAATAACATCAGACCTGTCCAGAGAAACCTGGCAAGCCAGAAAGGGCTGGCAAGACAGATTCAGAGTACTAAATGAGAAGAACATGCAGCCAAGAATACTGTTTCCAGGAAGGCTGTCACTGAGAATGGATGGAGAGATAAAGAGCTTCCAGGAAAGGCAGAAACTAAAAGCCTCTGTGACCACCAAGCCAGCCCTGCATGAAATATTAAGGGGCATTCTGTAAGCATACAGAGACCCTAAGAGCAATATAGGCTAAAAAGTAACAGAGACAATCTACAGAAACAGGGACTTTAAAAGCAATAAAATGCCACTAATTCATTTCTTTCAATAGTTACTCAGAATGGAAATGGGCTGAATGTTCCCATGAAAAGACACAGGGTTTCAGATTGGATAAAAAGCAGGACCCATCCATATGCTGTCTACAAGAGATGCATTTTGAACCTAAAGATACCTCCAGATTGAAAGTGAAGGGATGGAGAACCATTTACCATGCTAATGGACCTCAAAAGAAAGCTGGGATAGCAATCCTCATAACAGACAAATCAGATTTTAAATCAAAGACTGTAGTAAGAGATGTAGAGGGACACTATATCATACTTAAAGGTTGTGTCCAACAAGAAGATCTAGAAATTGTAATATCTATGCCCACAATATGGGAGCAGGCAATTATAAAAACCAATTAATAACCAAAATAAAGAAACATGTTGATAATAATACATTAATAGTAGGAGATTACAACACCCCGTCACAGCAATGGACATTTCATCTAAGTAGATTATCAGCAAAGAAACAAGAGCTTTGAAGGACACATTGCACCAAAAGGACTTCATGGATATATACAGAACATTCTATCCTAAAGGAACAGAATTCTCATTCTTCTTGAGAGCACATGGAACTTTCTCCAGAAGAGACCACACACTGGGTCACAAATCAGGTCTCAACCAATACCAAAAGACTGAGATTATTCCCTGCATATTTTCAGACCACAATACTTTGAAACTTGAACTCAATCACAAGGAGAAATTTGGAAGGAACTCAAACACTTCAATATTAAAGAGCATCCTGCTAAAGAACGAATGGGTCAACCAGGAAATTAAAGAACTTAAAAAATTCATTGAAACCAATGAAAACGAAAACAAATTAGTCCAAAACCTATGGGACACTGCAAAGGTGGTTCTAAGAGGGAAGTACATAGACATCCAAGCCTCTCTCAAAAAATTAGAAAAATCCCAAATGCACAAGCTAAACTTACACCTGAGGAACTGGAGAAAGAACAGCAAATAAGGTCTAAACCAAGTAGGAGAAGAGAAATAATGATTAGAGCAGAAATCAATGAAATAGAAACCAGAGGAACAGAACTGATTGAAAAAACTAGAAGCTGGTTCTTTGGAAGAATTAATAAGATCGACAAACCTCTGGCCAGACTTATCCAAAAGAAAAGAGAAAATACCCAAATTAACAAAATCATGAATGAAAAGAGAAAGATCATGACTAATACCAAGGAAATAGAGACAATTGTTAGAAATTATTACCAGTAGCTATATGCCAACAAATTAAGCAATCTGGAAGAAATGGATGCCTTCCTGGAAACTTATAAACTACCAAGACTGAAAGAGGAAGAAATAGACAATCTGAACAGACAAATAACCAGTAAGGAAATTGAAGCAGTCATCAAAAACCCCCAAAAAATTAGAGTCCAGGACTAGATGGCTTCCCAGGTGAATTCTACCAAACATTTAAAGAATAAATATACCTATTCTACTGAAGCTGTTTCAAAAAATAGAAACAGAAGGAAATCTTCAAAAATCATTCTATGAGGCCAGCATTATCCTGACTCCAAAACCAAACAAAGACCCCACCAAAAAGGAGAATTACAGACCAATATACCTGATGAAATTGGATGCCAAAATACTCACCAAAATAGTAACTAATATGATCCAACAGTAAGTAAAAAGGATTATTAACCATGACCAACTGGGATTTATTCCTGGAATGCAAGGGTGGTTCAACATTGGTAAATCAATCAATGTGATATATCACATTAACAAAAGAAGAGACAAGAACCTTAGGGTCCTCTCAATTGATACAGAAAAAGCATTTGACAAAATACAACATCCTTTCCTGATTAAAACTCTTCACATTGTAGGCATTAAGGGAACATACCTCAATATCATCAAAGCCATTTATGAAAAGCCCACAGTGAATATCATTCTTAGTGGGGGAAAACTGAGAGCTTTTCCCTGAAGGTCAGGAACACGACAGGGATGTCCACTGTCACCACTATTGTTCAACATAGTACTAGAAATCCTAGATTCAGCAATCAGACAACAAAAAGAATTAAAAGGCATTCAAAATGGCAAAGAAGAAGTCAAACTCTCTCTGTTTGCTGATGACATGATACTTTATGTGTAAAATCCTAAAGACGCCACCCCCAAATTATTTGAACTCATACAGCAATTCAGCAATGTGGCAGGAACAAAATCAACGTATAGAAATCAGTTGCATTTCTAAACACTAACAATGTGAATGAAGAGAAATTAAGGAATTGATTCCATTTACAATAACACCAAAAAACATTAGTTACTTAGGAATAAACCCAACCAAAGAGGTAAGGACTTAAACTATAGGAACCACAGAACACTTATGAGAGAAATTGAGGAAGACACAAAGAGATGGAAAAACATTCCATACTCATGGAGTGGGAGAATAAACATTGTAAAAATGTCTATTCTGCCCAGGGCAATCTAAACTTTCAATACAATCCCTATCAAAATACCATCGACATATTTCACAGAGCTGGAACAAACAATCCTAAAATTTGTATGGAACCAGAAAAGACTTTGAATCGCCAAGGGAATGTTGAAAAAGAAAACCAAAGCTAGGGGCATCACGATACCTGACTTCAAGTTATATTACAAAGCTGTGATCATCAAGACAGCATGGTATTGGCACAAAAACAGACTCATAGATCAATGGAACAGAATAGAGAGCCCAGAAATGGACACTCAACTCTATTGTCAACTAATCTTCAACAAATCAGGAAAGAATGCCCAATGGAAAAAAGACAGTCTCTTCAACAACTGGTGCTGGGAACATTGGACAGCCACATGCAGAAGAATTAAACTGGACTATTCTCTTTCATCATATATAAACAGTGAAGAATTAAAGGTCAGTAGGTTTGGCTGGGATAGAGACCAGAGGGCACTGCATTTCTCTTGGACAGAAGGCAGGCAAACAACTCAGAGGCATACAGCTTGGAAACAGTGATCTGAAAAGGTCCTGGGCCACCCAGGGGTGAGATTATTTGCTTTTCTCAGAGTGCTTACATTTACAGAGATACCGTTCAGGGGACTAAGGAGATGGCTGGCACCATTGTCTTCTCCCACCCCTCAGCATAAACACAAAGCCACCTGCAGGAAGAAGCACAGTGCCCAAACAGGCTACCTAACTTGCTTACATCAAGTCCCACATCCTTGCACTCTGGCAGGACTTCCCTTCTCAATCAAGCTTGCCTCAGTATCAGTGTGGCAGGCCCCTTCCCCAGAATATGAGCAGAAATTCCTGACAACACCACATCTCCCAACTAGAGAATTCTGAAGGGCTTCAGTTCTAGTGGAAGTAGTATCAGGTCTCATTTCAGAAGCAGACCAGAGAACACTAGTTAAAACATGCCACCTTCTGGCCAAGATCCAAGCCCTGCACTCTGAAGGAAAGGAGAGTCTCTGTAGACGACTGGCCTAAATGATAGAGCAGCCAAAACACAACAGAAGGGCACACACAGCACACACAACAGACACCGTCAGGCCTTGGGCATGACACTACATTTTCTTTATAAAGTCATTACTCTCCAGAGCAGGAAACATAACTGGCTTTTCTAACACGGAGAAGGACACAGAGACTGAGATAAAATGCCAAGATGGAGGAATTCATCCCAATGAAACAACAAGAAAAGGCCATGGCCAGATATCTAAGCAAAACAGATATAAGTTACTTTCCTGATGGATAATTTAAAGCAACAATCACAAGGATACACGCTAGGCTTGAGAAAGAAATGGAATACATCAGAGAGTCCCTTAAAACAGATATAAAAGAGTTTTAAAAAAATCAGTCAGAAATGAGGAATGCAATAACTGAAATTGGAAACAAGCTTGATGTAGTGAACAGGAGGCTGAAAGAAGTAGCAGAACAAACTAGTGACATAGAAGAGAAAATAATGGAAAATAAGGAAGCTGAACAAAAAAAAGAATGAAAACTTATGGAACAGGAATATAGAATTAGGGAACTCAGTAACTCCATCAAATGTAATAATGGTATTACAGGAGTCCAAAAGGAAGAAGAGAGCGAAAAAGGGGCAGAAAATTTATTTCAGGTAGTAATAGCTGAAAATTTCCTTATGTTGGCAAGGAGACAGACATCCAGATCCAGGAGGCACAGAGAACGCCCATCAAAATCAGCAAAAGCAGGTCAACACCAAGATATATTATAAGTAAATTTGCAAAATGTAGTGATAAAGAGAAAAATAATTAAAGTCACAAAACAAAAGAAGTCCTAAATTTGCAAGGGAGGACCCATAAGGTTAGCTACAGATTTCTAAACAGAACCTTGGCAAGCCACAAGGAAGTGGCAGGATATATTCAAAGTGATGAATTGGAAAAATCTGCAGCAAAGCATAGTCTATCCAGCAGCTGTCATTCAGAATAGGAAAGATAAAGCATTTCCCAAACAAAAACTAAAGGAGTTTGTGACCATTAAACCAGCCTTGTAAGAAATGTTGAAGGGAACTAACTGAGTAGAAAAGAAAGACCAAAAATGAGAATGACAAGAAAGGATCAGAGAAAATCACCAGAAACAATGACAAAACAAGTAATAAAATGGCAGTAAATTCATAACTATGAATAATTACTCTGAATGTAAATGGAACATGTAAATGGAATAAGTACTCCAATTAAAAGACATAGGGAGCCAGGATGGATAGAAACACAAACCTATCTATATTCGGCCTACAAGAGACTCATTTTAGATCTAAAGATATATGCAGGTTGAAAGTGAGGGGATTGAAAAACACCTAACATGCAAATGGATGTCAGAAGAAACCTGGACTAGCATACTTATATCCAACAATCTAGCTTTTAAAACAGTGTAACAAGAGATGAGGGAGGGCACTATATAATAATAAAGGGAACAATTCAATAAGAAAATCTAGCAATTATAAATATTTATACCACCAACATAGAATCACCCAAATATATAAAACAATAGCAAACATAAAGGAACTAATTGATAATATTACAGTAATAATAGGAGACTAACACCTCACTTACATCAATGGACAGATGATCTATAGAAAATCAACAAGGAAACTATGGCTTTGAATGGCACAATGGACCAAACAGATGGACTTCAGAGATATATTTAGAACATGCCATACTAAAACAGCAGAATACACATTTTATTTGAGAGCACATTGAACATTCTCCTGAACAGACCATGTACTAGGTCACAAATCGGGCCTCAAGAAGTACAAAAAGACTGAGATCATACCATGCATATTTTCATACCACACTATGAAACTTGAAGTCAATCACAAGAAAAAATTTGGAAAGGCCACAAATACTGGAGGTTAAAGAATATCCTACTTAAGAATGAATGGATCAACCAGGAAATAAAAGAATAAAAAAATACATGGACACAAATGAAAATGAAAACACAACAATCCAAAACTTTTGGATTCAGAAAAGGCGGTCATATGTGGGAAGGAGATAGCAATACAGATCTTCCCCAAAAGCAAGAAAAGTCTCAAATGTACAACCTAACCTTACACCTAAAGGAGTTGTAAAAAGGAGAGCAAATAAAGCCTAAAACCATCAGAAGAAGGGAAATAATAAAGATTAGAGCAGAAATTAATGATACAGAAATGAAAAAAAGAAAAAAGATCAATGAAACTAGGAGCTGGTTCTTTGAAAGAATTAACGGCATTGATAATCCCCTAACCAGACATATTAAAGAGAAAAGAAAAAAGACATAAATGATTAAAAGCCTGAATGAAAGAGGAGATATCACAACCAACACCACATAAATACATACAATTCATACAATTATAAGAAACTATTATGAGTAACTATATGCCAACATACTGGGAAATCTGGAAGAAACGATAAATTCCTCAAAACATAGAAGCTACCAAAACTGAAACAGGGAGAAATAGAATATTTGAACAGGCCTATAAGCAGCAAAGAAATTGAATCAGTAATCAAAAAAGTCCCAAAAAACAAGAGTCCAAGGCTGGATGGTTTCCCAGGGGAATTCCACCAAACATTCTTCTTCTGAAACTGTTCCAAAAACTCTTTCCAAGAAATTGAAGGAAAACTTCCAAACTCATTCTATGAGGCCCTCATTACCTTGATCCCAAAACCAGACAAAGACGCCATTTAAAAGAATTACAGACCAATATCCTTGAGGAACATGGATGCAAAAAATCTCAGTAAAATACTAGCAAATGGAATTCAACAGCACATTAAAGGAATTATTCACAATGATCAAATGGGATTTATTCCTGGACTGCTGGTGTGGTTCAATATCTGCAAATCAACATGATACACCACATGAATAAAAAAAGGAAAAGAACCATATGAACCCCTCAATAGATGCAGAAAATGCATTTGACAAAATGGGGCACCCATTCTTGATTAAAAAAAAAAAGTAGGGATACAAGTAACATACTACAACATCATAAATGCCATATATGAAAGGTCCACAGTTCATATCATCCTCAATGGGGAAAAACTCAAACTTTCCCCCTAATGGCAGGACCATGACAGGGATTTCTGCTCTCACCACATTGTTCAACATAGTACTGGAAGTCTTAGCTTCAGCAATCAGACAACAAAAAAAAATAAAAAGCATCCAAATTGGTATGGAAGAAGTCAAACTTTTCTCATTACAGAAGATATGATACTCTGTAGAAAACATAAAAGACTCCACCAAAAAACTGGTAGAACTGATACATGAATCCAGTAAAGTTGCAGGATATAAAATCAACATACAGAAATGTGTTGCATTTCTATACACCAATAATGAAGCAGCACAAAGATAAATTAAGGAATCAACACCATTTACAGTTACACCAAAACAAATAAATACATAAATAAGATACCTTGGAGAAAACCTAACAGAAAAGTTGAAAGACCTGTTCTCTGAAAACTATAAAACATTAGTGAAAGAAATTAAAGATGGCACAAAGAAGTGGAACAACATTCCATGCTCATGGATTGAAGAACAAATATTGTTAAAATGTCTATACTACCCAAAGCAAACTACACATTTAATGCAACCCCTATGCAACTTTCACTGAGCTAGAACAAACCATCCTAAAATTTTCATGGAAGCACAAAAGTCCTGAATAGCCAAAGCAACACTGAAAAAGAAAAACAAAGCTGTAGGCATCAGTTTCGGATTTCAAGTGATACTACAAAGCTGAAGTGATCAAAACAGCAGAGTACTGGCACAAAAATTGATACATAAATCAGTGGAACAGACTTAACCCACAACTATATGATCAATTAGTCTTCACCAAAGCAGGAAAGAATATGTAATAGGGAAAAAGAGAGTATCTTCAAAAAATTATGTTGGAACAACTGGACAGTAATGTACAAATGAACAATCTGGACCACTTTCTTATACCATATACAAAAATATATTCAAAATGGATAGAAGACCTAAATGTGAGATATGAAACCATAAATATCCTAGATGAGAATACAAGCTATCATCTCTTGACATTGGCCATAGCAATTTATTTCTAGATATGTCTCCAGTGGCAAGAGAAGCAAAAGCAAAAATAAGAGACTTTATCAAAATAAATAGCTTCTGAACACCAAACAAAATAATCAACAAAACTAAAAGGCAAACTGTGAAAGGGGAAAGATATTTGCAAATGACATA
The DNA here is from genome assembly GCF_964656455.1 of Halichoerus grypus. NCBI lineage: Eukaryota > Metazoa > Chordata > Mammalia > Carnivora > Phocidae > Halichoerus > Halichoerus grypus. The sequence continues at coordinate 146,402,490 of NC_135713.1, read as the reverse complement.
TCAGATAAAGGACTAGTATCTAAAATCTATAAAGAAAATATAAAACTCAACACCCCAAAACAAATAACCAGGTAAAAATGGGCAGAAAACATGAAAAGACATTTTTTTCCAAAGAAGACATACAGATAGCCAACAGACATGTGGAAAGATGCTCAACATCACTCATCATCAAGGAAATATAAATAAAAAATGCTATGAGATATCACCTCACACGTGTTGGAATGGCTAATATTAACAACACAAGAGGGGGGCGGAGCTAGATGGTGGAGGAGTAGGAGACCTGGATTTCGTCTGGTCTGAGAAATTCAGCTGGATAGGGATCAAACCATTCTGAACACCTACAAACTCAACAGGAGATTGAAGAAAAGAATAGCAACAACTCTCTGAACAGAAAAGCGACCACTTTCTGGAAGGTAGGACGTGCGGAGAAGTGAATCCGAGGCGATATTCGGGAGGATAGACAGCGGGGGAGGGGGCTTCCGTTGGCCGCTTCTGGCAAGTGATAGAGCGGCGGAGCACAAAATGGGAACTTTTAGAAGTCGGCTCTGCTGAGGGACGTCACTCTGGTGGCGGAGTGGGGGGTGGAACCCTCGCGGGACAGTGTGGTCTCAGGACCCTCGGGGTCACAGAAAGACCGGGGGTGCCTGAGTGTGGCAGAGCTCCCAGATATCAGAGTGGGGAAGCAGCTGCAGAGATGGAGCCGAGGAGTGGGCTCTCAGCTCGGGGTTGCTATAAACCATGATCCACAGCACAGTCGGGCCACTGCTCCTCCAGCAGGGACCCAACAAGGGGCAGATCCGGGGAGACTCACCTTCCTCCCCCGGGAGGAGCGGCGCAGGAGTGCACCGCAGGGATCTGCTGGGTTTGGAGACTCCACACGGGGTCGGGTGCCAGAGATAGAAACGCGTGGTCACAGGCCGGGTGAGCACGGAGTGCGGCCGGAGACCGGGGACACGGGAGTGACTGACTGCTTTTCTCTGGGGGCGCACTGAGGAGCGGGGGCACGAGTTCTCAGCTCCTCCAGGGCAGAGATTGAGAGGCCGCCATTTTCACTCTCGGCCTCCAAAGCTGTACGGAAAGCTTGCAGGGAACAAAAGCTCCTGAGAGCAAACCCGAGCAGATTACTTAGCCCAGACCGGCAAGGGTGGGGCAATTCCACCTCCGGCAAACACATTTAGGAACCACGGCAACAGGCCCCTCCCCCAGAAGATCAGCGAGAACAGCCAGCCAAGACCAAGTATACCCATCAATGAGAACGGCAGAACTCCAGCGCTAGGGGAATACTACACATAGAATTCATGGCTTTTTTACCATGATTCTTTAGTCTATCAAAGTTAATGTTTTTTTTAACTGTTTTTTTTTTTTAATTTTTCTTCTTCTCTTTTTCAACCAACATCTTATCAATCCCTTTTTTATTTTTTTATTATTATTATTTCTTTTTTTTTTTTTAAAGATTTTATTTATTTATTCATGAGAGACAGAGAGAGAGAGAGGCAGAGGGAGAACAGGCTCCCAAGGAGCAGAGAGCCCGATGCGGGACTCGATCCCAGGACCCTGGGATCATGACCTGAGCCGAAGGCAGACGCTTAACCATCTGAGCCACCCAGGCGCCCCAATCCCTTTTTTAAAAAACATTTTTATTTTTCATTTTTAGAGTCATATTCTATCCCTTCATAGTAGTTACCCTTATTTTTGGCATATATATAGAAGTTGTTCTCTCTTTAAAATTTTGAGATAGTTTCTTCTAACAGATCAAAATATACCTTAAATCTCTAGTGTATGGTTTTGTTCTACTCTCCTGCCTGATAACATTCTCTCCCTTTTTTTTCTTTTCTTTTTTTTAATCCTCTTTTCTTTTTTCAAACAACTTCTTATCAATTCCTTTTATAAAAATTTTTATAATTTTCATCTTTACAGTCATATTCCATCCCTACATCATATCAAACCTTATTTTTGTACATATATAAGTTTTTCTTTCTTTAAAATTTTGGGGCACTATCTTCTAACAGACCAAAATACACCCAAAATCTAGTGTGTGGCACTGATCTATGCACCAGCCTGATCATATTCTGTTTTTTTTGTTTTGTTTTGTTCTGTTTTGTTTTTACCTTTTTCTTTTTCTTTTTTTTTTTTTTTTGCTTTTTCTTTTTTCTTTCTATCCCTTTCTTTTTCCCTCAGCTTCAGGTCTTTTCTGATTTGTTTAGAGTATATTTTCTGGGGACGTTGTTACCCTGTTAGCATTTTGTTCTCTCATACATCTATTCTGCTCTGGACAAAATACCAAGATGGAAAAAATCACCTCAACAAAAAGAACAAGAGGTAGTACCGACTGCCAGGGACCTACTCAATATGGACATTAGTATGTTGTTGGATCTAGAGTTCAGAATCATCATTTTAAAGATACTAGCTGGGCTTGAAAAAAGCATGGAAGTTATTAGAGAAACCCTTTCTGGAGAAATAAAAGAACTAAAATCTAACCAAGTCGCAATCAAAAAGGCTATTAATGAGGTGCAATCAAAAATGGGGGTGCTAACAGCTAGGATAAATGAGGCAGAAGAAAGAATCAGTGAGATAGAAGACCAAATGATGGAAAATAAAGAAGATGAGAAAAACAGAGATAAACAACTACTGGATCATGAGAGCAGACTTTGAGAGAGAAGTGATACCATAAGACAAGACAATATTAGAATAATTGGGATCCCAGAAGAAGAAGAAGGAGAGAGAGGGGCAGAAGGTATATTGGAGCAAATTATACCAGAGAACTTCCCTAATTTGGGGAAGGAAACAGGCATCAAAATCCAGGAAGCACAGAGAACCCCTCTCAAAATCAATAAAAATACGTCAACAGCCCGACATCTAATAGTAAAACTTACGAGTCTCAGAGACAAAGAGAAAATCCTGAAAGCAGCTCAGGAGAAGAGATCTGTAACCTACAATGGTAGAAACATTAGATTGGCAACACACCTATCCACAGAGACCTGGCAGGCCAGAAAGGACTGGCAGGACATATTCAGAGCACTAAACGAGAAAAATATGCAGCCAAGAATACTATATCCAGCTAGGCTGTCACTGAAAATTGAAGGAGAGATAAAAAGCTTCCAGGACAAACAAAAACTAAAGGAATTTGCAAACATGAAACCAGCCCTACAACAAATATTGAAAGGGGTCCTCTAAGCAAAGAGAGAGCCTAAAAGCAACATAGACCAGAAAGGAACACAGACAATATACAGTAACAGTCACATTACAGGCAATACAATGGCACTAAATTCCTATCTTTCAATAGTTACCCTGAATGTAAATGGGCTAAATGCCCCAATCAAAAGACACAGGCTATCAGATTGGATAAAAAAACAAGACCCATAGATATGCTGTCTGCAAGAGACTCATTTTAGACCCAAAACACCTCCAGATGGAAAGTGAGGGGGTGGAAAACCATTTCAAATACTAATAGACACCAAAAGAAAGCTGGGGTGGCAATCCTTATATCACACAAATTAGATTTTAAACCAAAGACTGTAATAAGAGATGAGGAAGGACACTATACCCTACTTGAAAGGTCTATCCAACAAGAAGATCTAACAATGGTAAATACCTATGCCCCTAACATGGGAGCAGCCAATTATATAAGGCAATTAATAACAAAAGCAAAGAAACACATTGACAACAATACAATAATAGTGGGGGACTTTAACACCCCCCTCACTGAAATGGACAGATCGTCTAAGCAAAAGATCAACAAGGAAATAAAGACTTTAAATGACACACTGGACCAAAAGGACTTCACAGACATATTCAGAACATTCCATCCCAAAGCAACGGAATATACATTCTTCTCTAGTGCCCATGGAACATTCTCCAGAATAGATCACATCCTAGGTCACAAATCAGGTCTCAGGAGGTACCAAAAGATTGGGATCATTCCCTGCCTATTTTCAGACCACAATGCTTTGAAACCAGAACTGAATCACAAGAGGAAACTCAGAAAGAACTCAAATACATAGAGGCTAAAGAGCATACTACTAAAGAATGAATGGGTCAACCAGGAAATTAAAGAAGATAAAAAAAATTCATGGAAACCAATGAAAATGAAAACACAACTGTTCAAAATCTTTGGGATGCAGCAAAAGCAGTCCTAAGAGGCAAGTATATAGCAATACAAGCCTTTCTCAAGAAACAAGAAAGGTCTAGGGGCGCCTGGGTGGCTCAGTCGTTAAGTGTCTGCCTTCAGCTTGGGTCATGATCCCAGGGTCCTGGGATCGAGCCCCGCATCGGGCTCCCTGCTCCGCGGGAAGCCTGGTTCTCCCTCTCCCACTTCCCTCCGCTTGCGTTCCCTCTCTCACTGTGTCTCTCTCTGTCAAATAAATAAATAAAAAATCTAAAAAAAAAAACAGAAAGAAAGAAACAAGAAAGGTCTCAAATACACAACCTAACCCTACACCTAAAGGAGCTGGAGAAAGAACAGCAAAGAAAGCCTAAACCCAGCAGGAGAAGAGAAATAATAAATATCAGAGCAGAAATCAATGAAATAGAAACTAGAAGAACAGTAGAACAGAACAACAAAAGTAGGAGCTGGCTCTTTCAACAAATTCACAGACTGATAAACCCCTGGCCAGACTTATCAAAAGAAAAGAGAAATGACCCAAATAAACAAAATCATGAATAAAAGAGGAGCGATCACAACCAACACCAAAGAAATACAAACAATGATAGAACATATTATGAGCAACTCTATGCCAGCAAATTAGATAACCTTGAAGCAATGGATGCATTTCTAGATATGTATCAACTACCAAAACTGAACCAGGAAGAAATAGAAAACCTGAACAGACCTATAATCACTAAGGAAATTGAAGCAGTCATCAAAAATTTCCCAACAAACAAAAGCCCAGGGCCAGATGGCTTTCCAGGGGAATTCTACCAAACATTTCAAGAAGAATTAATACCTATTCTTCTGAAACTGTTCCAAAAAATAGAAATGGAAGGAAAACTTCCAAACTCGTTTTATGAGGCCACCATTACCTTGATCCCCAAACCAGAAAAAGACCCCATCAAAAAGGAGAATTACAGACCAATATCCTTGATGAACACGGATGCAAAAATTCTCACCAAAATACTAGCCAGTAGGATCCAACAGTACATTAAAAGGATTATTCACCACGACCAAGTGGGATTTATCCCTGGCCTGCAAGGTTGGTTCAACATCCGCAAATCAATCAACGTGATATAATACATTAACAATAGAGAAAGAACAAGAATCATATGATCTTCTCAATAGATGCAGAAAAAGCATTTGACAAAGTACAGCATCCTTTCTTGATCAAAACTCTTCAGAGTATAGGCATAGAGGGTACATACCTCAATATCATAAAAGCCATCTATGAAAAACCTACAGCGAATATCATTCTCAATGGGGAAAAACTGAGAGCTTTCCCCCTAAGGTCAGGAACACGTCAGGGATGTCCACTATCACCACTGCTATTCAACATAGTATTGGAAGTCCTAGCCACAGCAATCAGACAACAAAAAGAAATAAAAGGCATCCGAATCGTCAAAGAAGCAGTCAAACTCTCACTCTTTGCAGATGATATGATACTTTATGTGGAAAACCAAAAAGACTCCACCCCAAAACTGCTAGAACTCATACAGGAATTCAGTCAAGTGGCAGGATATAAAATCAATGCACAGAAATCAGTGGCATTCCTATACACCAACAGCAAGACAGAAGAAAGAGAAATTAAGGAGTCAATCCCATTTACAATTGCACCCAAAACCATAAAATACCTAGGAATAAATCTAACCAAAGAGGCAAAGGATCTGTACTCAGAAAACTATAAAATACTCATGAAAGAAATTGAGGAAGACACAAAGAAATGGAAAAACGTTCCATGCTCATGGATTGGAAGAACAAATATTGTGAAGATGGCAATGCTACCTAGAGCAATCTACACATTCAATGCAATCCCCATCAAAATACCATCCACTTTCTTCAAAGAAATGGAACAAATAATCCTAAAATTTGTATGGAACCAGAAAAGACCCCGAATAGCTAGTATCCAAAATCTATAAAGATCTTCTTAAACTCAACACCAAAGGAACAAAGAATCCAATCAAGAAATGGGCAGAAGACATGAATAGACATTTTTCCAAAGAAGACATCCAAATGGCCAACAGACACATGAAAAAGTGCTCCACATTGCTCGGCATCAGGGAAATCCAAATCAAAACCTCAATGAGATATCACCTCACACCAGTCATAATGGCTAAAATTAACAAGTCAGGAAATGACAGATGTTGGCGGGGATGTGGAGAAAGGGGAACCCTCCTACACTGTTGGTGGGAATGCAAGCCGGTGCAACCACTCTGGAAAACAGTATGGAGGTTCTTCAAAAAGTTGAAGATAGAGCTACCATATGATCCAGCACTTGGGTATTTACCCCAAAGATACAATGTAGGGATCCGAAGGGGTACATGCACCCCAATGTTTATAGCAGCAGTGTCCACAATAGCCAAACTGTTAAAAGAGCCAAGATGTCCATCGACAGATGAATGGATAAAGAAGATGTGTTATACAATGGAATATTATGCAGCCATCAAAAGGAATGAGATCTTGCCATTTGCAACGACGTGGATGGAACTGGAGAGTGTGATGCTGAGCGAAATAAGTCAATCAGAGAAAGACATGTATCATATGACCTCACTGATATGAGGAATTCTTAATCTCAGGAAACAAACTGAGGGTTGCTGGAGTGGGGGTTGGGGTAGGAGGGATGGGGTGGCTGGGTGATAGACACTGGGAGGGTATGTGCTATGGTGAGCACTGTGAATTGTGCAAGACTGTTGAATCACAGATCTGTACCTCTGAAACAAATAGTACATTATATGTTGAGAAAAAAAAAAGAAGATAGCAGGAGGGGAAGAATGAAGGGGGGAAAATCGGAGGGGGAGATGAACCATGAGAGACGATGGACTCTGAAAAACAAACGAGGGTTCTGGGGCGGGGTGGGAGGATGGGTTAGCCTGGTGATGGGTTAAAGAGGGCACGTTCTGCATGGAGCACTGGGTGTTATGCACAAACAATGAATCATGGAACAGTACATCAAAAACAAATGATGTAATGTATGGGGATTAACATAACAATGAAAAAATAAAATAAAACAACAACAACAACACAAGAAACAACAGATGCTGGGGAAGATGTGGAGAAAGAGGAAAACTCTTAACATGTTGGTGGGAATACAAACGATGCATCCAACCTGGAAAAGAGTATCGAGTTTCCTCAAAAAGTTAAAAATAGACCTACTGTGTGATCCAGCAATTGCACTACTAGGTTTTACCCAAAGAGTACAAGAATTCTAATCCAAGGGGCACATGCATCCCAATGTTTATAGCAGCATTATCTACTATAGCCAAATTATGGAAACAGCTCAAGTGTCCATCAAGTGATGCATGGATGAAGAAGTAGTATATATATATTCAATAGAATATTACTCAGCCATAAAAATGAATGAAATCTTGTCATTTGCAACTACATGGCTGGAGCTAATGAGTATTCATGTAAGCAAAATAAGTCAGTTAGAGAAAGACAAATACCATATGATTTCACGTATGTGGAATTAAAATAACAAAACAAATGAGAAAAAGGAAAAAAAGAGAGAGGCAAACCATGAAACTGATTCCTAACTTTAAAGATGGAACTGATTGTTACCAGAGGGGAAGCGGTTGGGGAATGGGTTAAATAAGTAATGGGGATTAAGGAATACACTTATGATAAGCACTGGGTGTTGTATGGAAGTTTTGAATCACCATATTGTATACGTGAATCTAATTTGCACTGTATGTTAACTAACTGGAATTTAAATAAAAACTTACAAAAAAAGCAACAATAGTAGGAGACTTTAATACTTACGTACATCAATGAATAGATCATCCAAATAGAAAATACACAAGAAAACAGTGGCTGTGAATGACAAATTGGAACAGATGGAACTAACAGATTCAGAACTTTCTATCCTCAAACAGCAGAATACACATTCTTTTCAAGTACGCATAAGACATTCTCCAGAATAGATCACTTGTTAGGCCACAAAACAAGAACAACAATCCCAAAAATACTAAAGTCATACCATGCATCATTTCTAACCACATTGTTGTGAAATTGGATATCAACCACAAAAATATCTAAAAGATCACAAAAATATGGAGGTTAAATAATATTCTCCTAAACAACGAAAACAAAGATGAAATAATGAAAATATTTGAATACAAATGAAAATAACACAACAGCCCAAAGTTTTTGGGATGTAGCAAAACTCTTCTAAGTGGGAATTTAGAGCAATAAAGGCCTATCAAAAAGCAAGAAAAACCTCAAATGAACAACCTTACCTTATAAAATGAACCTAGAAAAAGAAAAGCAAATAAAACCTAGAACTAGTACAAGGAAGGACATACAAAGATTAGATCTGAAATGAACACATTAGAAACAAAACAATAGAAGAAATCAAGGAAATTAGGAACTCATTCTTTGAAAGACCTGCAAAATTGATGAACTATTAGACTCATCAGAAACAAAAAAGAAAGATAAAGAGACAGGACACAGATAAATCAGAAATCAAAGGAGAAATGACAACCAACACCATGCAAATACAAAGTATTATAGGAGGGTAGTATGAAAAATTATATGCCAATGAGTTAGAGAATCTAACAGAAATGGATAAATTCCTATAAACATACATACTCCCAAATTAAATGAGGAAGAAATCAAAAATTTGAGTAGACCCACTACCAGCAATGAAATTGACTCAGTGATCAAAATACTCCCAGCAAACAGAAATCCAGAGCCAGATGACATTAAAGGTAAATTCAAGGGATGCCTGGGTGGCTCAGTTGGTTAAACACCTGCCTTCAACTCAGGTTATGATCTCAGGGTCCTGGGATCAAGCCCCGAGTCAGTCTCCCTGTTCATTGGGGAACCTGCTTTTCCCTCTCCCTCTGGCTGCCACTCCCCCTGCTTATTCTCTCCCTTTCTCTGTCAAATAAATAAAGATATTTTTTTAATTTTTTAAAATTTTATTATGTTATGTTTGTCACCATACAATATATCACTAGTTTTTGATGTGGTGATCCATGATCCATTGTTTTCATATAACAAAGACTGCTCCATGCAGTACATGCCCTCCTTAATACCCATCACCGGGCTAACGAATCCCCCCTCCCCACTCCCGTCTAAAACCCTGTTTGTTTCTCAGAGTCCATTGTCTCTCATGGTTCATCTCTCCCTCCGATTCCCCCCCCCCTTCATTTTTCCATTCCTTCTCCTAATGTCCTCCATGCTATTCCTTATGTTCCACAAATAAGTGAAACCATATGATAATTGACTTTCTCTGCTTGAATTATTTCACTTAGCATAATCTCCTCCAGTCCCATCCATGTTGATGTAAAAGTTGGGTATTCATCCTTTCTGATGGCTGAGTAATATTCCACTGTATATATGGACCACATCTTCTTTATCCATTCATCTGTTGAAGGACATCTTAGCTCTTTCCACAGTTTGGCTATTGTGGACAATACTGCTATGAACATTGGGGTGCATATGGCCCTTCCTTTCAGTACATATGTGTCTTTGGGGTAAATACCCAGGAGTGCAATTGCTGGGTCATTGGGTAGCTCTATTTTTAAATTTTTGAGGAACCTCTGCACTGTTTTCCAAAGTGGCTGTACCAACTTGCATTCCCACCAACAGTGTAAGAGGGTTCCCCTTTCTCCACAACCTCTCCAACATTTGTTGTTTCTTTCCCTGTCCATTTTTGCCATTCTACCTGGTGTAAGGTGGTATCTTAATGTGGTTTTGATTGAAATTTCCCTGATGGTTAATGATGATGAACATTTTTTCATGTGTCTGTTAGCCATTTGTATGTCTTCTTCAGAGAAGTGTCTGTTCATGTCTTCTGCCCATTTTTTGACTTGATTCTTTGTTTTTGGGGTGTTGAGTTTGAGAAATTCTTTATAGACCTTGGATACCAGCCCTTTATCTGTAGTGTCATTTGCAAATATCTTCTCCCATTCTGTGGGTTGCCTCTTTGTTTTGTTGACTGTTTTCTTTGCTGTGCAGAAGCTTTTTATCTTGAGGAAGTCCCAAAAGTTCATTTTTGCTTTTGTTTCACTAGCTTTTGGAGATGTATCTTGAAAGAAGTTGCTGTGGCTGATGTCAAAGAGGTTACTACCTATGTTCTCCTCTAGGATTTTGATGAATTCCTGTCTCACATTGAGGTCTTTCATCCACTTTGAGTTTATCTTTGTGTATGGTGTTAGAGAATGGTCGAGTTTCATTCTTCTGCATGTGGCTGTCCAATTTTCTCAGCACCTTTTATTGAAGAGACTGTCTTTTCCATTGCATGTTTTTTCCTGCTTTGTCAAAGATTATTTGACCATAGAGTTGAGGGTCCATATCTGGGTTCTCTATTCTGCTCCATTGGTCTATATGTCTGTTTTTGTGCCAGTACCATGCTGTCTTGGGTGATCACAGCTTTGTAATACAGCTTGAAATCGGGCAATGTGATGCCCCCAGCTTTGTTTTTCTTTTTCAACATTTCCTTGGTATTTCAGGGTCTTTTCTAAATCCATACAAATTTTAGGATTGTTTGTTCCAGCACTTTGAAAAATGTCATTGGAATTTTGATTGGGATGGCATTGAAGGTGTAGATTGCTCTGGGTAGCATAGACATTTTAACAATGTTTATTCTTCCGATCCATGAGCATGGAATATTTTTCCATCTTTTTGTGTCTTCTTCAATTTCTTTCATGAGTGTTCTGTAGTTCCTAGAGTATAGATCCTTTACCTCTTTGGTTAGGTTTATTCTGAGGTATCTTATGGTTTTTGGTGCTGTTGTAAATGGAATCGTGTCTCTACTTTCTCTTTCTACAGTTGCATTGATTTCTGTGCATTGATTTTGTATCCTGCCACATTACTGATTTGCTGTATGAGTTCTAGTAATTTGGGGGTGGAGTCTTTCGGGTTTTCCACATAAAGTATCATGTCATCTGTGAAAAGAGAGAGTTTCACTTCTTCTTTGCCAATTTGAATACCTTTTATTACTTTTTGTTGTCTGATTGCTGTTGTTAGGACTTCTAGTACTATGTTGAACAATAGTGGCGAGAGTGGACACCCTTGACGTGTTCCTAATCGTAAGGGAAAGGCTCTCAGCTTTTCCCCATTGAGGATGATATTCACTGTGGGTTTTTCATAGATGGATTTTATGAACTTGAGGAATGTTCCCTCTATCCCTATACTCTGAAGAGTTTTAATCAGGAAAGGATGCTGTATTTTGTCAAATGCTTTTTCTACATCCATTGAGAGGACCATATGGCTCTTCTCTCTCCTCTTATTAATGTATTCTATCACATTGATTTGCAAATGTTGAACCACCCTTGTATCCTGGGGATAAATCCCACTTGGTCGTGCTGGATGATCCTTTTAATGTATTGTTGGATCCTATTACCTGGGATTTTGTTGAGGATTTTGGAATCCATATTCATCAGGGATATCGGTCTGAAATTCTCCTTTTTGATGGGGTCTTTGCCTGGTTTGGGGATTAAGGTAATGCTGGCCTCACAGAATGAGTTTGGAAGTTTTCCTTCTGTTTCTATTTTTTGAAACAGCTTCAGTAGAAGAGGTATTATTTCCTCTTTGAATGTTTGGTAGAATTGCCCAGGGAATCCATCAGGCCCTGGACTCGTTTTTTGGGAGGTTTTTGATCACTGCTTCCATCTCCTTACCAGTTTTTGGCCTATTCAGGTTGTCAATTTCTTCCTGTTTCAATCTTGGCAGCTTATAGGTTTTGAGGAAGGCCTCCATTTCATCCAGATTGCTCGGTTTATTGGCATATAGTTGTTGATGATAATTTCTAATAATTGTTTCTATTTCCTTGGTGTTAGTCGTGATCTCTCCCCTTTCATTCATAATTTTATTAATTTGGGTCCTTTCTCTTTTCTTTTGGATAAGTCTGACCAGTGGTTTATCGATCTTATTAATTCTTTCAAAGAACCAACTTCTTGTTTTGTTGATCTGATCTACTGTGTTTCTGTTTTCCAAGTCATTGATCTCTGCTCTCGTCTTTTTTTTTTTAAGATTTTATTTATTTATTTGACAGAGAGATAGAGAGCACAAGTAGGCAGAGCAGGCTAAGGAAGACGGAGAAGCAGGCTCTCCCGCTGAGCAGGGAACCCAATGCGGGGCTCGATCCCAGGACTCTGGGATCATGACCTGAGCCGAAGGCAGCCACTTAACCGACTGAGCCACTCAGGCGCCCTGATCTCTGCTCTACCTTTAATTATTTCTCTTCTAATGTGTGGCTTAGGCATCATTTGGTACTTTTTCTCTAGTTCTTTAAGGTGTAGAGTTAGTTGGTGAATTCGGGATTTTTCTGGTTTTTTTTGAGTGAAGCTTGAATGGCTATGTATTTCCCCCTTAGGAGCGCCTTTGCAGTATCCCATAGGTTTTGGACCAATGTGTTTTTGTTCTCATTGATTTCCATGAATTGTTTAAGTTCTTTGATTTCCTGGTTGCCCCAAACGTTCTTGAGCAGAGTGGTCTTTAGCTTCCAAGTGTTTGAATTTCTGCCAAATTTTGTCTTGTGATTGAGTTCCAGTTTTAAAACATTGTGGTCTGACAACATGCAGGGAATAATCTTAATCTTTTGGTATCGGTTGAGACCTGATTTGTGACCCAGTATGTGGTCTATTCTGGAGAAAGTTCCATGCGCGCTCGAGAAGAATGAGTATTCTGTTGTTTTAGAGTGGAATGTTCTGTATATATCTATAAGGTCCATCTCGTCCAGTGTATCATTCAAAGCTCTTGTTTCCTTATTGATTTATGATCTATTGCTGAGAGTGGAGTAATGAGGTCTCTTAAAATTAACGTATTTTTATCACTATAACTCTTTATTTTGGTTAACAGTTGCCTCATCTAGATGGCTGCTCCCATGTTGGAGGCATAGATATTTACAATTGTTAGATCTTCTTGTTGGATAGACCCTTTAAGAATGATATAGTGTCCTTCTGTGTCTCTACCTACAGACTTTAGTTTAAAATCTAATTTGTGTGATACAAGAATTGCTACCCCAGCTTTCTTTTGAGGTCTGCTGTCATGGAAGATGAATCTCCATCCCGTCCCTTTCAGTCTGGATGTATCTTTAGGTTGAAAATGAGTCTCTTGTAGACAGCATATGGATGGGTCCTGTCTTTTTATCCAATCTGCAACCTTGTTCCATTTTATGGGAGCATTTAGACCATTCAGGTTGAGAGTGATTATTGAAAGATATGAATTAATTGTCATCATGTTGCTTGTGAAGACGCTGTTTTTTAGATTGTCCCTGTAAATTTCTGTTGCATATCACTCTTGGGGTCTTTCTCCTTTTATTGAACCCCCTTTAATATTTCTTGCAGGGCCGGCTAAGTGGTCACATATTCTTTCAATTTCTGCCGGTCTTGGAAGCTCCTTGTCTCTCCATCCATTCTAAATGACAGCCTTGCTGGATAAAGTATTCTTAGCTGCATGTTCTTCTCCTTTAGTACCCTGAATATATCTTGCCACGCCTTTCTGGCTTGCCAGGTCTCTGTGGATAGGTCTGACGTTATTCTGATGTTCCTCCCTCTGTACGTAAGGAATCTCTGCCCCCTAACTGCCCTTAAGATGGTTTCCTTGATGATGAGGGGGCGGAGCAAGATGGCGGAGGAGTAGGAGACCTGGATTTCGTCTCCTCTCAGGAATTCAGCTGGATAGGGATCAAACCATTCTGAACACCTACAAACTCAACAGGAGATCGAAGAAAAGAATAGTAACAACTCTCTGAACAGAAAAGCGACCACTTTCTGGAAGGTAGGACGTGCGGAGAAGTGAATCTGAGGCGATATTCGGAAGGATAGATGGCGGGGGAGGGGCCTCCGTCGGCCGCTTCTGGCAAGTGATAGAGCCACGGAGCACAAAGTCGGAACTTTAAGAAGTCTGCTCCGCTGAGGGACGTCACTCTGGTGGCGAAGTGGGGGGTGGAACCCTCGCGGGACAGTGTGGTCTCAGGACCCTCGGGGTCACAGAAAGACCGGGGGTGCCTGAGTGCGGCAGAGCTCCCAGGTATCGGAGCAGGGAAGCCGGCTGCAGAGACGGAGCCCAGGCGCGGGCTCTCAGCTCGGGGTTGCCATAAACCGTGATCCGCGGCACAGTCGGGCCACTGCTCCTCCAGCAGGGACCCAACAAGCGGCAGATCCGGGGAGACTCACCTTCTTCCCCCGGGAGGAGAGGTGCGGGAGCGCACCGCGGGGATCTGCTGGGTTTGGAGACTCCACCCGGGGTCGGGTGCCAGATAGAAAGGCGCGGTCACAGGCCGGGTGAGCACGGAGTGCGGCCGGAGACCGGGGAGACGGGAGTGACTGACGGCTTTTCTCGGGGGGCTCGCTGAGGAGCGGGACCCCGAGTTCTCGGCTCCGCCGGGGCGGAGACTGGGAGGCCACCATTTTCACTCTTCGCCTCCAAAGCTGTACGGAGAGCTTGCAGGGAACAAAAGCTCCGGAGAGCAAACCAGAGCAGATTACTTAGCCCGGACCGGCAAGGGCGGGGCAATTTTGCCTCCGGCAAAGACATTTGGGAACCTCGGCAACAGGCCCCTCCCCCAGAAGATCAGCGAGAACAGCCAGCCAAGACCAAGTTTACCGATCAATGAGAACGGCAGAACTCCAGCGCTAGGGGAACACTGCACATAGAATTCATGGCTTTTTTACCATGATTCTTTAGTCTTTCAAAGTTAATTATTTTTTTTAACTGTCTTTTTTTCTTTTTTCCTTTTTTCTTTTTTTTTGAATTTTTCTTTTTCCCTTTTTCAACCAACATCTTATCAATCCCTTTTTTAAAAAAAAAACATTTTTATTTTTCATTTTTAAAGTCATATTCTATCCCTTCATAGTAGTTACCCGTATTTTTGGCATATATATATAAGTTGTTCTCTCTTTAAAATCTTGAGATAGTTTCTTCTAACAGATCAAAATATACTCTAAATCTCTAGTGTATGGTTTTTTTCTACTCCCCTGCCTGATCACATTCTCTCCCTTTTTTCTTTCTTTTTTTTTTTTAATCCTCTTCTTTCTTTTTTCAAACAACTTATCAAATCCTTTTTTAAAATTTTTTATAATTTCCATCTTTACAGTCATATTCCATCCCTTCATCATATCAACCCTTATTTTTGTACATATATAAGTTTTTCTTTCTTTAAAATTTTGGGAGGGACTTTCTTTTAACAGACCAAAATACACCCACAATCTAGTGTGTGGCACTGATCTATAATCCAGCCTGATCATATTTGATCACATTCTGTTTTTGTTTTGTTTTGTTTTGTTCTGCTTTTGTTTGTTTTTATCTTTATCTTTATCTTTTTTCTTTTTTTCTTTCCTTTTCTTTTTTCTCTCTTTCCCTTTCTTTTCCCACTACTTCAGGTCTTTCTGATTTGTTTAGAGTATATTTTCTGGGGACGTTGTTACCCTGCTAGCATTTTGTTCTCTCATTAATCTATTCTCCTCTGCACAAAATGACAAGACGGAAAAAATCACCTCAACAAAAAGAACAAGAGGTAGTACCGACTGCCAGGGACCTACTCAATACGGACATTAGTACGATGTCAGATCTAGAGTTCAGAATCATCACTTTAAAGATACTAGCTGGGCTTGAAAAAAACATGGAAGTTATTAGAGAAACCCTTTCTGGAGAAATAAAAGAACTAAAATCTAACCAAGTTGAAATCAAAAAGGCTATTAATGAGGTGCAATCAAATATGGGGGCGCTAACTGCTAGGATAAATGAGGCAGAAGAAAGAATCAGTGAGATAGAAGACCAAATGATGGAAAATAAAGAAGCTGAGAAAAAGAGAGATAAACAACTACTGGATCACGAGGGCAGAATTCGAGAGATAAACGATACCATAAGACGAAACAACATTAGAATAATTGGGATCCCAGAAGAAGAAGAAAGAGAGAGAGGGGCAGAAGGTATAATGGAGCAAATTATAGCAGAGAACTTCCCTAATTTGGGGAAGGAAACAGGCATCAAAATTCAGGAAGCACAGAGAACCCCTCTCAAAATCAATAAAAATAGGTCAACACCCCGACATCTAATAGTAAAACTTACGAGTCTCAGAGACAAAGAGAAAATCCTGAAAGCAGCTCGGGAGAAGAGATCTGTAACCTACAATGGTAGAAACATTAGATTGGCAACAGACTTATCCACAGAGACCTGGCAGGCCAGAAAGGACTGGCAGGACATATTCAGAGCACTAAATGAGAAAAATATGCAGCCAAGAATACTATATCCAGCTACGCTGTCATTGAAAATTGAAGGAGAGATAAAAAGCTTCCAGGACAAACAAAAACTAAAGGAATTTGCAAACACGAAACCAGCCCTACAAGAAATCTTGAAAGGGGTCCTCTAAGCAAAGAGAGAGCCTAAAAGCAACATAGACCAGAAAGGAACACAAACAATATACAGTAACAGTCACTTTACAGGCAATACAATGGCACTGAATTCCTATCTTTCAATAGTTACCCTGAATGTAAATGGGCTAAATGCCCCAATCAAAAGACACAGGCTATCAGATTGCATTAAAAAACAAGACCCATCGATATGCTGTCTGCAAGAGACTCATTTTAGACCCAAAACACCCCCAGATTGAAAGTGAGGGGGTGGAAAACCATTTACCATGCTAATGGACACCAAAAGAAAGCTGGGGTGTCAATCCTTACATCAGACAAATTAGATTTTAAACCAAAGACTGTAATAAGAGATGAGGAAGGACACTATATAATACTTAAAGGGTCTATCCAACAAGAAGATCTAACAATTGTAAATATCTATGCCCCTAACATGGGAGCATCCAATTATATAAGGCAATTAATAACAAAAGCAAAGAAACACATCGACAACAATACAATATTAGTGGGGGACTTTAACACCCCCCTCACTGAAATGGACAGATCGTCTAAGCAAAAGATCAACAAGGAAATGAAGACTTTAAATGACACACTGGAACAAATGGACTTCATAGACATATTCAGAACATTCCATCCCAAAGCAACGGAATACACATTCTTCTCTAGTGCCCATGGAACATTCTCCAGAATAGATCACATCCTAGGTCATAAATCAGGTCTCAACCAGTACCAGAAGATTGGGATCATCCCCTGCCTATTTTCAGACCACAATGCTTTGAAACTAGAACTCAATCACAAGAGGAAAGTCGGAAAGAACTCAAATACATGGAGGCTAAAGAGCATCCTACTGAAGAATGAATGGGTCAACCAGGAAATTAAAGAAGAATTAAAAAAATTCATGGAAACCAATGAAAATGAAAACACAACTATTCAAAATCTTTGGGATACAGCAAAGGCAGTCCTAAGAGGAAAGTATATAGCAATACAAGCCTTTCTCAAGAAACAAGAAAGGTCTCAAGTACACAACCTAACCCTACACCTAAAGGAGCTGGAGAAAGAACAGCAAATAAAGCCTAAACCCAGCAGGAGAAGAGAAATAATAAAGATCAGAGCAGAAATCAATGAAATAGAAACCAAAAGAACAGTAGAACAGATCAACGAAACTAGGAGCTGGTTCTTTGAAAGAATTAACAAGATTGATAAGCCCCTGGCCAGACTTCTCAAAAAGAAAAGAGAAATGACCCAAATCAACAAAATCATGAATGAAAGAGGAGAAATCACAACCAACACCAAAGAAATACAAACAATTATAAGAACATATTATGAGCAACTCTATGCCAGCAAACTAGATAACCTGGAAGTAATGGATGCATTCCTAGAGATGTATCAACTACCAAAACTGAACCAGGAAGAAATAGAAAACCTGAACAGACCTATAACCACCAAGGAAATAGAAGCAGTCATCAAAAATCTCCCAAAACACAAAAGCCCAGGGCCCGATGGCTTCCCAGGGGAATT
Source organism: Halichoerus grypus (assembly GCF_964656455.1). Lineage (NCBI taxonomy): Eukaryota > Metazoa > Chordata > Mammalia > Carnivora > Phocidae > Halichoerus > Halichoerus grypus. Next base: position 146,384,508 of record NC_135713.1, on the reverse strand, counting down.
CTACCAAACATTTCAAGAAGAATTAATACCTATTTTTCTGAAACTGTTCCAAAAAATAGAAATGGAAGGAAAACTTCCAAACTCATTTTATGAGGCCAGCATTACCTTGATCCCAAAACCAGACAAAGACCCCATCAAAAAGAGGAATTACAGACCAATATCCCTGATGAACATGGATGCAAAAATTCTCACCAAAATACTAGCCAATAGGATCCAACAGTACATTAAAAGGATTATTCACCACGACCAAGTCGGATTTATCCCTGGGCTGCAAGGTTGGTTCAACATCCGCAAATCAATCAACGTGATACAATACATTAACAAAAGAAAGAACAAGAATCACATGATCCTCTCAATAGATGCAGAAAAAGCATTTGACAAAGTACAGCATCCTTTCTTGATCAAAACTCTTCAGAGTATAGGGATAGAGGGTACATACCTCAATATCATAAAAGCCATCTATGAAAAACCTACAGCGAATATCATTCTCAATGGGGAAAAACTGAGAGCTTTCCCCCTAAGGTCAGGAACGCGGCAGGGATGTCCACTATCACCACTGCTATTCAACATAGTATTGGAAGTCCTAGCCACAGCAATCAGACAACAAAAAGAAATCAAAGGCATCCAAATTGGCAAAGAAGAAGTCAAACTCTCACTCTTTGCAGATGATATGATACTTTATGTGGAAAATCCCAAAGACTCTACCCCAAAACTGCTAGAACTCATACAGGAATTCAGTCAAGTGGCAGGATATAAAATCAATGCACAGAAGTCAGTGGCATTCCTATACACCAACAACAAGTCAGAAGAAAGAGAAATTAAGGAGTCGATCCCATTTATAATTGCACCCAAAACCATAAGATACCTAGGAATAACTCTAACCAAAGAGGCAAAGGATCTGTACTCAGAAAACTATAAAATACTCATGAAAGAAATTGAGGAAGACACAAAGAAATGGAAAAACGTTCCATGCTCATGGATTGGAAGAACAAATATTGTGAAGATGTCAATCCTACCTAGAGCAATCTACACATTCAATGCAATCCCTATCAAAATACCATCAACTTTCTTCAAAGAAATGGAACAAATAATCCTAAAATTTGTATGGAACCAGAAAAGACCCCGCATAGCCAGAGGAATGTTGAAAAAGAAAAGCAAAGCTGGCGGCATCACAATTCCAGACTTCCAGCTCTACTACAAAGCTGTCATCATCAAGACAGTATGGTACTGGCACAAAAACAGACACATAGATCAATGGAACAGAATAGAGAGCCCAGAAATGGACCCTCAACTCTATGGTCAACTAATCTTTGACAAAGCAGGAAAGAATGTCCAATGGAAAAAAGACAGTCTCTTCAACAAATGGTGTTGGGAAAATTGGACAGCCACATGCAGAAGAATGAAACTGGACCATTTCCTTACACCACACACAAAAACAGACTCCAAATGGTTGAAAGACCTCAATGTGAGACAGGAGTCCATCAAAATCCTAAAGGAGAACACAGGCAGCAACCTCTTCGACCTCAGCCGCAGCAACTTCTTCCTAGAAACATCGCCAAAGGCAAGGGAAGCAAGGGCAAAAATGAACTATTGGGACTTCATCAAGATAAAAAGCTTTTGCAAAGCAAAGGAAACAGTCAACAAAACCAAAAGACAACTGACAGAATGGGAGAAGATATTTGCAAATGACATATCAGATAAAGGGCTAGTATCCAAAATCTATAAAGAACTCATCAAACTCAACACCAAAAGAACAAAGAATCCAGTCAAGAAATGGGCAAAAGACATGAACAGACATTTTTCCAAAGAAGACATCCAAATGGCCAACAGACACATGAAAAAGTGCTCAACATCACTCAGCATCAGAGAAATCCAAATCAAAACCTCAATGAGATACCACCTCACACCAGTTAGAATGGCTAAAATTAACAAGTCAGGAAATGACAGATGTTGGCGGGGATGCGGAGAAAGGGGAACCCTCCTACACTGTTGGTGGGAATGCAAGCTGGTGCAGCCACTCTGGAAAACAGTATGGAGGTTCCTCAAAAAGTTGAAAATAGAGCTACCATATGATCCAGCAATTGCGCTCCTGGGTATTTACCCCAAAGATACAAAAGTAGGGACCCGAAAGGCTACGTGCACCCTGATGTTTATAGCAGCAATGTCCACAATAGCCAAACTGTGGAAAGAGCCAAGATGTCCATCAACAGATGAATGGATAAAGAAGAGGTGGTATATATATACAATGGAATATTATGCAGCCATCAAAAGGAATAAGATGTTGCCATTTGCAACGACGTGGATGGAACTGGAGGGTATTATGCTGAGCGAAATAAGTCAAACAGAGAAAGACATGTATCATATGACCTCACTGATATGAGGAATTCTTAATCTCAGGAAACAAACTGAGGGTTGCTGGAGTGGGGGGTGGGGTGGGAGGGATGGGGTGACTGGGTGATGGACACTGGGGAGGGTATGTGTTCTGGTAAGCGCTGTGAATTGTGCAAGACTGTTGAATCTCAGATCTGTACCTCTGAAACAAATAATGCAATATATGTTAAGAAAGAAAAAAAGAAGAAGAAGAATGTAGCAGGAGGGGAAGAATGAAGGGGGGGAAATCGGAGGGGGAGAAGAACCATGAGAGACGATGGACTCTGAAAAACAAACTGAGGGTTCTAGAGGGGAGGGGGTGGGAGGATGGGTTAGCCTGGTGATGGGTATTGAGGAGGGCACGTTCTGCATGGAGCACTGGGTGTTATGCACAAACAATGAATCATGGAACACTATATCTAAAACTAATGATGTAATGATGGGGATTAACATAACAATAAAAAAATTAAAAAAAAAAAAAAAAAGATGGTTTCCTTGATTCTAAGATTTGCAAGTTTTACTATTCCATGCCGGGGTGTTGGCCTGTTTTCCTTGATCTTAGGAGGGGTCCTCTCTGCCTCTAGGACAAGAATGTTTGTTTCATTCCCCAGATTAAGGAAGTTTGCAGCTACAGTTTGCTTAAATATATCTTCTAGTCCTCTCTCTCTCTCTTCACCCCCTCCAGGATTCCAATAATTCTGACACTGGAATGCTTCATGGTGTCACTTATTTCTCTGATTCTGTTTTCATGGATTCTGAGTTGTTTTTCCCTGGCCTCCTCTTTTCCCTTTTTATCTATTAAATTGTCTTCCAGGTCACTGATTCGTTCTTCTGCCTCACTTACTCTAGCTGTTAGATTATCTAGATTTGTTTGGATCTCCATTTTTAAATTCTGCCAATTCAGCTTTCATTTCTGCCCTGAGAGACTCTGTGTTGCCATTAATAGATTTCTCCATTCTAGCTATTGTCTTCACAATTGCTAGCCTGAATTCCGTCTCCAATATCTTGGTTATATCTGCATCCATTTGTAAATCTGCAGCATAAGTCATAATCTCTGAGTCTTTTCTATTTTGGGGGTTCCTCCTCCTAGTTATTCTGTTGATGGGTGGATGAGGGAATATATAGAGTCCAAATTATTGATCACAACCCAAGCAAGATGCACTTGTTTTCTAGGGACCGTAGGGTTACTGGCCTCTTGTTTTCCCAGCCTGTCTTCTGGGGGAGGGGCTTGCGGTGCTGTTACTCAGGCAACCCTGTTTGGGCAGAGTTGCCCTGCCCCCCTGTGGTGGAGGATGGACTCAGTGGGAACCAGTTTTTGGGGGCTTTTGTTCTCTGGCGGCTTTCCCTGGTGACTTTCTGCGTCTCTTCTGAGAGTTAGAGCAGAAGAGACCATTTCCAACCCTCTGCCTCAGAGCAGAGAGACCGCAGTCTGTTCTTCAGTGAGCTCTCCAGGCCACACTGTCTCCATTTCTGTCCATGCTGCTATAAACTGCAGCATCCTGGGTTGTGTGCCCCTCCAGAGCACCCCCAGTCCTGCCTCCAAGTCGGGGCATGTCTCTGCCCTTCCTGCTTCTAAAACCACCAGCCGCTCCCAGTTCACCTGTGCAACCCTGCCACTCTGCGTTTCCATCCTGGGGGCTGCCTTAAAGTCCTTTCCCAGCCGCTACTGGTCTTCGAGGCTGTGCCCATCCCCAGCACGCCAGATTGTCGCTCACTGTCTGTGTACAATCCCCATGGCCAGGCTCCCTCCTGCTGCCGTTTATCATCTGATATCTGTCCCTGGAATCACAGCTCCCAGCTTCCTACCTTGAAACCAACTGCGATATTCTGTTTGTAGAGATCCAGATCTTCTTACATCTCAGGCTGATTTCATGGGTGCTCAGAGTGGTCTGGTAGATATCCAGCTCAATTCCGGGGACCAGTTGGAATATGGTCCCCTACTCCTATGCCATCTTTTCTCAAAATTCCTATATAAAAGATGTTGATACATCATTTAGTTTTTGAGCCTCAGATGCTGCATCAGTGAAAGACAAGAGAACTATACCAATACCTCATACAATACTCTTGAAATTAAGTGGTGATAGATATACACAATGTAAGAAAAATATATTATAATATAGAAAAGGCTAAGGCCACATAAAGCCTGGCATCTATTTCACATATAAGATGTTATTGATGATGGTGAAATTTGAGATTACTGTTAATATTGGCTAAGATTTCCAGTTAATAATAAGAAAAGATTTTAAAAAGACATGAGGAGAGAAACAGAATAGTGCAACATAGTTACCTATTATCTTTCTGTTGTTGTTAGGTCTCTTAATTGCATTCTTCAAAGTCCCAAAAGGAATTTTTCAATAGCAAACCTCATCAACTCCCATAATGGGCATAGTAAAACCAGGATGATGTCACTGTCTTGTTTATCTTTATACTGTTAACCATGGCCACACTCCATTTTTCAGGTGGATAAGAGCTGCAGCAACATCTGATGCTGAGTTCAATCATATAGAAAGAACTGTAGGAGCAAAAGGGTAATTATTGTTTTCAACTTGTTCTCCTTTTGATACATGCTATTAATTCTTGACCATATTTCCTCATTTTAGCCTATTTTTATGAGTAAAAGCAAATATGATTTTTAATTCAAGTATAATTAACATACAGTGTTATATATATATATAGTGGAATATATATACACATATATATTCGACAATTCTATACATTTCTCTGTGCTCATCAAGAGGAGCCTTTTTTAAATTGAATCTTTCATGTAACAATAACTTACTTCAACGTACTAGGAAATGGATTTTTATTTCCATTATGTATGGGCAAAAGAGTACATATTCCTCCTATATTATTGGATGATGTGTTTGTTTTCTTGAGGCTGAAATTTTACAAAAGAAATGAGGCTGATTTTACTTTGGGTGGGAATTATTTCTGATAGTTAGAAAAGTGAAACAAATGTCTCAATTATATTTATGTTTCTTAGATATAACTGACAGTAAGGGATTATACCCAAATTGTAGGCTGTGGAGGGAAGATAATGTTCTAGAAAGCTAGGACAGCATTTTGAGTTCTGGGCCCCAGCATCTGAATAGAGACACAAGTCCTCTCCCAGGTATATTATGTGATGCTAGGCAAATGACCTCAGAATCTGAATTATTTAATTTGTAAAAGGAGAAAATAAGATGAGTAAAATAACTCTTGGGGAAGATAAAATATGGTAAAGCAATAGAAAAAATCTGCTGTCAGCTTCAAATAAAAATTTGATGTTATTATACCACCACCATTAATAACTCTTCAAATTAAGTAGTGCACTGTTCTGTTTATATTAAACTCAATAAATTGGATACAGAAAAATAATATAGAAAAAGAAAAAATGATATAGAAAAAATAATACAGAAAAATAAGGTTAATTACCTTACATGGTACAGACAGCATTCCTTTGTCTCTCTGGTGTGCCAGGTGGGCTGTTCAGTGTAGCTTGATCCCAGGCATTCTCTTTTACTAAATTGCAATAAAGATTTGTTTCATTTTCACCACAAATATTGACTCAGAAAGGAGAATGTTTTGCTTTTATTGGACTGTTTTAATTTTGCACAGAGGTCAGCTTTCATCTACCATTAGGTGTGGAATTTCACAGATTATATTTTTAATGCAATGTGTATCAGATTTGTTGGATATTTATATTACGGCATTAAATTAATTTTCAGTGTTGTCTACTGCTTTAGCATCCAAGAACTAGGGACTCTTAATAAGTTGAATATTGTAATCTTTGGAATCATTATAAAAGCATAGAATATTTTGAAAATTAGTGATTATTCCTGAAATATCCCTGATTTGAAACCACTTCTAAACTTTTCCTAGACAGAAGAGCCAATATTTCTTTTTATGTTGGTAAGGACTTTTAAAATTTAACATTTCAGAAACCGAAAAGTTGTAAAACTTTAATATCCATAAGAGAAAAAGTAAAAGAAGTTATTACTGATTCTTTTCAGAAAGGACAGATGTATTTTTCTATTGTTCTTTTTTATTTTGAGCTATTTTAAAATTATACTTTAAATCACACACACACACACTATTTTGCTTGAATACACAGACTGTGACCTCTTTCACTGTAACCAAATTCAAATTTATTTTATTTGTCTTTAGTACTTAACACACATGTAAGCTTTGAGTAGCTAGACACAGGAAGGGGAATTGAGTTTGAGTCAGAAACAATTCATTGTTGTTCAGTTTTTCTCTCTGCTCTCAGTTTCCATGAAAAATTGGTTACTACAGACAATAAAGTAGATGATGCTTGTGAAAACAACTAAAGACTTGTCTTGTAAATGAAAATGATCTTCTAAATGCTAGCTCTCTCCCCTTAAATTTAGAATAAATGGTAGGAGCTTTATGTAAATGAAGTTGGAGATGCTATATAGACAAAATTAAGGTAGGATTCTCCTTAAAGATCTGTTTAAATAGAGTTAAAATAAGATAGAGATAGAGATAGATATATAGATATATAAAATAAGATATATTATTATTATTATATTATATACACATATATATTATATTATATTATATTATATTATATTATATTATATTATATTATATATTCTCTGACTACAGAAATTATCAAATCCAAATCCTTATGTGTATGAATAGATACTAAAACTGGCAAACAGGAGTAATTCATCTTATATCATAAAACAAAAGTGGTAACAGCCATCTCCTACACAGAATCTGTATAATAATAATTGTAGATCTTAACTCTTTAACAATATATGTACTTACTCATCTGTAACTGATAATGTTTAAACACTTTTATTATTTTACATAATTTAACACTGAACATAATTTAGACCTAACTTTATTATCCTCTTTTTATGTAAAGTGGTCAAAAGAATGGTGGATAGAGGATAACCTGGACCCACAGTCATAGTCCAGACTCAAAGTATGGACTCCTAAATTGATGTTCCTAGGATATCTAAGGTGCTGACCATTGGTGAGGACCCCATCTGTTCCCGTGGATGCATGGCTTACTCCACACAAACACAGAGCATCACAAAGGAGATTCAAACTTTTGGTATGATTATCCCCCAAATCATGTTTCAGTTACTTTCTAAATCTTTTGTACCTGGAATATATCTCTAACAGTTTTTAAGGTCCAGTTGGATCCTTAAACCATGTAGGTTGATTCCATTTTGACTTCCATAACAAAAAACTATAGAAATAAGGGGTTTTATTCTTTTTTTAAATGATTCCCTTTCTATGTTTTCAAAGGGCAGTGATTGTGCAATATTCCATACTCATTGATAAACACTATCATCAGGAATTCTCAAAACCTTGAACTGTGGAAATATTATAAGTTACCAATATCCTTTTTTAATTTAAATTCAATTAGCCAACATATAGTACATCATTAGTTTCAGATGCAGTGTTCAATAATTTGTAAGTTGCATATAACACCCTGTGCACATCACATCACATGCCCTCCTTAATACCCATCATCCAGTTACCGCATACCCCCACCCACCTCCCCTCCAGCAACCCTCAGTTTCCCAGAGTTAAGAGTCTCTCATGGTTTGTTTCCCTCTCTGATTAAAAGTTATTATATGCTCACAAGTGTAACTACCATCTGTCACAAAACATTATCAGGGTGATGAAGAGTGAGACAAAATGGGTGAAGGGGAGAAGGAGATACAGGCCCCCAATTATGGAATGATAAGTCACAGGAATAAAAAGAACATAAAGAATATAGTTAATGATATTGTAATAGCAATGTAATGGGACAGATGGTAGTTATATTTGTGATGAACATAGCATGGTGAATGAACTTGTTAATGGAACATTGTAAACTATACTCAAATTTTAAAAAAAATAAAAATGAATGAAGAAAAAATACAAAAATAAAATAAAAAATTCAATGTCATGGACTATATTCCCTATGCTGAGCCTTATATTCCTGGGACTTATTTATTTTATAATGGGAAGACAGTATCTCCCAATCTTCTTCACTCATTTTGTCACTGCTCCACCACTTTCTTCTCTGGCAACCATCAGTTACTTCTCTGTATTTACAGATCTGATTCTGCTTTTTTTTTTTTTTCCACTCATTTCTCTTTTTACATTCCACATATGGGAGTGAGGTCATGTGGTATTTGTCTTTATCAGTCTGACTTATTTCATTTAGCATAATACCATCTATGCCCATTGTGTTGTAACAATGGGCACAATGTTATGGATTTTATGGCTGCATGATATTTCACTGTCTGTATGGAATATACACACACACACCACTTTTTTCTAATCCATTCATCTATCAATGGGCAATTAGATTGTTTCCATATCTTGATTATTGTGAATAATGCTGTGATAAGAATAGAGGTGCATATATAAATATACAATGGAATATTAGCCATAAGAAAGAATGAAATCTTGCCATTTGCATGGTCATGGATGAAGTTAGACAGTATAATGCTAAGCAAAATAAGTCAATCAGAGAAAGGCAAATGACATATGATTTCACTTCTATGTGGAATTTAATAAGCTAAACAAAAAACAAAGGGAAAAAAGAGAGAGAGAAGTAAAATAGAGCAAACTGATGGTTACCAAAGGGACATGGAAGGGGAATAGGTTAAATAGGTGATGGGAATTAAAGGGTGCACATGTTCTGGTATGCACCAGGTATTGTATGGAAGTGTTGAATCACTATATTGTGTACCTGAAACCAATATTACACTGTATGCCAAATAACTGGAGTTTAAATAAAAACTTTAAGAGATCACATGAAGTTTGAAAAAAAATAAAATAAACAGAAGTCCATATATTAGTGTTTTTGCTTTATTTGGGGAAATGCATAACCAGTAGTGGAATTATTAAGGTACCAATATTTTTTTAAAGATTTATTTATTTTTTTTACAGAGAGACAAAGGGAGCAGGGGGGAGGGGCAGAGGGAGAGGGAGAAAAAGAATCTCATGCAGACTCCCTGCTGAGTGTTGATCCTAGCACGGGGCTGGATCTCATGACCCTGAGATCATGCCCTGGTCAAGAGTTGGAGGCTTAACCAACTGAGCCACCCAGGTGCCCTAAGGTACCAATATTTTTGACTGACTATGTGAATTCCTAGATTTCTAGTAAATTTGTTCAATTACAGGTAACTTATAATCCTACAATTTACAGGTCCTTGGAATTTCCCTGTATTAACACACATGGTTGCTGTGTATAAACATGACAACACACACACACACACAAGTTCACTAAACATTTTTTTTCAGGTGGTCATATCCCATGAGTGATCTATTAACTCCACAACTCTCCTTGGTGATCCTGGTGAAATCCAATGTATAATACCACTTGGATGGTCAACCATACTGGACGATCAGATTTTGTCCTAGTGGGACTCTTCAGTCAATCCAAACACCCAACTCTTCTTTGTGTGGTCATTTTCGTGGTTTTCCTGATGGCCTTGTCTGGAAACACCATCCTGATCCTTCTGATCCACTGTGATGCTCACCTTCATAACCCCATGTACTTTTTTATCACCCAGTTGTCTCTCATGGATGTGATGTACATTTCTGTCACTGTGCCCAAGATGCTCATGGACCAGGTCATGGGTGTGAAACAGATCTCAGCCCCTGAGTGTGGGATGCAGATGTTTCTCTATCTGACACTAGGAGGTTCAGAATTTTTTCTTCTTGCTGCCATGGCCTATGACCGCTATGTGGCCATCTGCCATCCACTCCGTTATCCTATCCTCATGAACCATAGGGTGTGTCTCCTCTTGGTGTCTTCCTCCTGGCTTCTGGGATCTGTGGATGGATTTATGCTCACACCCATCACCATGACCTTCCCCTTCTGCAGATCCCGGGTGATCCACCATTTCTTCTGTGAGGTCCTTGCTGTAATGAAGCTTTCCTGCTCAGACACTTCCCTCTATGAGACACTCATGTACCTGTGTTGTGTCCTCATGCTCCTCATCCCTGTGACAGTCATTTCAAGCTCCTATTCTTTCATCCTCTTCACCATCCACAGGATGAACTCAGCAGAGGGACGGAAGAAGGCCTTTGCCACTTGTTCTTCCCACATGATGGTGGTCATCCTCTTCTATGGGACTGCCATCTATAACAACATGCTTCCCACCTCCTACCACACCCCTGAGAAGGACATGATTGTATCTCTCTTTTATACCATACTCACTCCTGTTCTGAATCCTTTAATTTATAGTCTTAGGAATAAGGATGTCACAAGGGCTCTAAAAAAAATGTTGAATTTGGGATCTGTTTTACAGGAAACTATGAAGTAGGCAATATTTGTACTGTTTTTTTTTTTTCTTCACTCTACAAATTAAAACTTTAGGACCTTATATCAACGTTTTTCTTCAGATTCTTATAACATGATGTGCCATCACGTATTTGTCCCTTTTGAAGGAATAAACTGGAAAGCTCTTCCTTTTTACACTTCTGCATTCAGAATATTTGTATAATTGTATTGTAGCCATGTTACATTTTTCTGAATATTCATATTCTTAAAAAATACATAATGAAATATTTGGAAACAAAGATCATAAGCTGTGTAACTGATGAAAGAGAGATGGAGAGAGAGGTGATAAACCAAATGGGGTATAAACTTATAGGAGAATCTAGGCAAAGATATATGAGTGTTAATTGTACTATTATTATTCATACTAACTTTAGATAAATTTGAAATTACTTAAGGATAAAACATAAAGGATCAAACTTCTGTCTATTTTAAAAATGTGTCCTGGCTGCATGGTGGCAGTGTAAGTGACAAATCTTGGAAATTGTACACAAGTTAACATGGCTGATCATTACTGCAACAATCCAGGTGTTGGCCTGTGTTTAATTAGGGTGATTTTGTTCTTTAGGTTCCAAACCCGAAGACATCCAGTGGCTGTTACCTTCTCTGAAATAATTAGCCCATTGTGGTAGAAAGTATTGTGGGAAAAACAACCCCAAGAAGGAGGGCTTAGGGAAGCTTTCCAGCATAAGGTGGTATTGGAGCTGAAATTTGAAGTATGTAACTTATTGTACAAACAAGCAGAGGAAGAACATCAAACTTTGAGTCCTTCATTTACTCAAAAAACATGCCTTATGCTATAATTAAAAAATAACTAATAGCTAAGTGAATTTAACATATAAATAACAAATCTACTATCCCTAAGGAATATAATCTGTAGGTGTAGTTTGTGCAAAGAGTTATAATAAAATACATAAATTGCTTTGAGGCTCATGTGGAAAGGGTGCAGCTGATCAGGACACATCAGTTCTACCTATTACAGTGAGTTCAGCCAAACAAAGAGGCTGAATGGAGACCCTAGATCACAGTGTTGAATGGTGACTAGATGTTACCTTCATATGAGTACTGGAGGCTGAGACCATGGCTTTTGCTCAAGAAGCAAGGACATGATGCCACAGAAAAGGAACACCATGAGCAAAGTTCAGGTGGTTGACCAAGCAGGAGAGAAATGTCCTAATAGCGCCCCCTTCCTGCTTCACTTTAGCCTCATTTCTTGCCTTTTTGTGACCCAGGTATTTACAAATGATAATAAAATGACCACACTTGGATTGTAGAAAAGTTAAATCAGTGGGAATCAATTGGAGAAGAGCAACATTGGAGGTATGGAGATCAGGTGAGTGAGGGTGAGAAGCTGGATAGTGATGATCTAAGGGGAATAGACCATTACAAATGGAATTATGGGCTTTTGGGATGTAAGCAGGACCTTGTTGAATCTGGTTATTTGAAAGAATTAATGACATTCATAATCCTCTAACCAGAGATATCAAAGAGAAAAGAAAAAAGACACAAATGATTAAAATCCTGAATGAAAGAGGAGATATCACAACCAACACCACAGAAATACATACAATTATAAGAAAATATTATGAGTAAGTATATGTCAAATCATTGGGCGATCTGGATGAAATGATAAATTCCTGGAAACATATAAATTATCAAAACTGAAACAGGAAGAAATAGAATATTTGAACAGTCCTATAATCAGCAAAGAAATTGAATCAGTAATAAAAAATCTCCCAAAAAACAAGAGTCCAGGATTAGATGGCTTCCCAGGGAAATTCCACCAAACATTTAAAGATGAGTTAAAACCTGTTCTTCTGAAACTGTTCCAAAAAATAGAAATGGAAGGAAAACTTCCAAACTCATTCTATGAGGCCAGCATTACCTTGATTCCAAAACCAGGCAAAGATCCCATTAAAAAGGAGAATTACAGACCAATATCCCTGATGAACATGGATGCAAAAAATCTCAATAAAATACTAGCAAATGGAATTCAACAGCACATTAAAGGAATTATTCACAATGATCAAATGGGATTTATTCCTGGACTGCTGGTGTGGTTCAATATCTGCAAATCAACATGATACACCACATGAATAAAAGAAAGGAAAAGAACCATATGAACCCCTCAATAGATGCAGAAAATGCATTTGACAAAATAGGGCATCCATTCTTGATAAAAAAAAAAAACCTTCAAGAAAGTAGGGAAACAAGTAACATACTACAACATCGTAAATGTCATATACGAAAGATCCACAGTTCATATCATCCTCAATGGGGAAACACTCAAACTTTTCCCCTAATGTCGGGACCATGACAGGGATTTCCACTCTCAACACATTGTTCAACATAGTACTGGAAGTCCTAGCCTCAGCAGTCAGACAACAAAAAAAAATAAAAGGCATCCAAATTGGTATGGAAGAAGTCAAACTTTTGCTCATCACAGAAGACATGATATTCTATGTAGAAAACCCAAAGGCTCCACCAAAAAATTGGTAGAATGGGATACATGAATCCAAAAAAGTCACAGGTATAAAATCAATATACAGAAATGTGTTGCATTTCGGGGCGCCTGGGTGGCTCAGTCGTTAAGCATCTGCCTTCGGCTCAGGTCATGATCCCAGGGTCCTGGGTTCAAGCCCCGCATCGGGCTCCCCACTCGGTGGGAAGCCTGCTTCTCCCTCTCCCACTCCCCCTGCTTGTGTTCCCTCTCTCGCTGTGTCTCTCTCTGTCAAATAAATAAATAAAATCTTAAAAAAAAAAAAAAAGAAACGTGTTGCATTTCTATACACCAATAATGAAACAGCACAAATAAATTAAGGAATCAAAGCCATTTACAGTTCCAATAATGAATGAATGAATGAATGAATGAGCAAGTAAGTAAGTAAGGTACCTTGGAGTAAACTTATCCAAAAAGTTGAAAGATCTGTTCCCTGAACTCTATAAAAAATTAATGAAATAAATTAAAGATGACACAAAGATGTGGAACAACATTCCATGCTCATGGATCGGAAGAACAAATATTGTTAAAATGTCTATACTACCCAAAGCAAACTACATTTAATGCAATCCCTATCAAAATGTTACCAGCACCTTTCACTGAGCTAGAACAAACCATCCTAAAATATTTATTAGAAAACCCCAAACAGCCAAAGAACCTTGAAAAAGAAAACCAAAGTTGTAGGCATCACAGTTTCAGACTTTAAGTGCAGTGATCAAAACAACATGTACTGGCAAAAAAACTGATACATAGATCAGTGGAACAGACTAGAAAACCTAAAAATGAACCCACAACTATATGATCAATTAGTCTTCACCAAAGTGGGAAAGAATATGTAATGGGGAAAAAGAAAGTCTCTTCAAAAAATGTTAGGACAACTGGACAGTAATGTACGAATGAATGAATATGGACCACTTTCTTATACCATACATAAAAATATATTCAAAGTGGATAGAAGACCTAAATGTGAGATGTGAAACCATAATAAAAAAAAATCCTAGACGAGAACACAGGCTATCATCTCTTTGACATTGGCAAGCAATTTATTTCTAGATATGTCTCTAGTGGCAAGAGAAGCAAAAGCAAAAATAATCTATTGATATTTTATGAAAATAAACAGCGTCCACACAGCAAACAAAATTATCAACAAAACTAAAAGGCAAACTGTGGAATGGGAAAAGATATTTGCAAATGACATTACAGATAAAGGGCTAGTATTCAAAATCTATAAAGAAAATATCAGGGGCGCCTGGGTGGCTCAGTCGTTAAGAGTCTACCTTCGGCTCAGGTCCTGATCTCAGGGTCCTGGGATCAAGTCCCACATCGGGCTCCCTGCTCAGTGGAAACCTGCTTCTCCCTCTCCCAAAACCCCTGCTGTTCCTTCTCTCGCTATCTCTCTCTCTCTCTCTGTCAAATAAATAACTAAAATCTTAAAAAAAAAAAAAAAGAAAAACATTTTTCTTTAAAAAAAAAAAAAAAAAGAAAATATCAAACTCAAGACCCCTGAAAAATAACCCCATTAAAAAATGGGAAGGTAACATGAATAGGCATTTTTCCAAAGAAGACATACAGATAGCCAACAGACACATGAAAAGATGTTCAACATCATTCATCATCAAGGTAATACAAATCAAAAATTCTATGAGATATCATCTCACACATGTCAGAATGGCTAAAATTAACAACACAAGAAACAACAGGTGCTAGGGAAGATTTGGAGAAAGGGGAAACCTCTTGACCTGTTGATGGGAATGCAAACTGTTGCATCAACCGTGGAAAGCAGTATGGAAGTTCCTTAAAAGTTAAAAATAGAACTACTGTGTGATCCAGCAATTGCACTACTAGGTTTTATGCAAAGAACACAAGAATTTTAACCCAAAGGGCATATGCATCCCAATGTTTATAGCAGAAACAAACTGAGGGTTTTATTTTATTTTTCTTTAATTTGATTTTATTGTGTTATGTTAGTCACCATACAATACATCATTAGTTTTTGATGTAGTGATCCAAGACTCATTGTTTTTGTATAACAGACAGTGACCATGCAGTACGTGCTCTCCTTAATACCCATCACTGGGCTAACCCATCGCCCCACCCCCTCCCCTCTAAAACCCTCCGTTTGTTTCTCAGAGTCCATAGTCTCTCATGGTTCATCTCTCCCTTTGATCCGCCCCCCCTTCATTGTTCCCTTCCTTCTAATATCCTCCATGCTATTCCTTATATTCCACAAATAAGTGAAACCATATGATAATTGACTTTTGCTGCTTGACTTATTTCACTTAACATAACCTCCTCCAGTCCCATCCATGTGGATGTAAAAGTTGGGTATTCATCCTTTCTGATGGCTGAGTAATATTCCATTGTGTATATGAACCACATCTTCTTTATCCATTCATCTGTTGAAGGGCGTCTGGGCTCTTTCCACATTTTGGTTATTGCAGACATTGCTGCTATGAACTTTGGGGTGCATATGGCCCTTCTTTTCACTACATCTGTGTCTTTGGAGTAAATACCCAGGAGTGCAATTGCTGGGTCATAGGGTAGCTCTATATTTAAATTTTTGAGGCACCTCCGCACTGTTTTCCAAAGTGGCTGTACCAACATGCATTCCCACCAACAGTGTAAGAGGGTTCCCCTTTCTCCACAACCTCTCCAACATCGTTTGTTTCTTGCCCTGTTCATTTTTGCCATTCTACCTGGTGTAACGTGGTATCTCAATGTGGTTTTGATTTGAATTTCCCTGATGGCTAATGATGATGAACATTTTTTCATGTGTCTGTTAGCCATTAGTATGTCTTCTTCAGAGAAGTGTCTGTTCATGTCTTCTGCCCATTTTTTGACTTGATTCTTTGTTTTTTGGGTGTAGATCTTGGATACCACCCCTTTATCTGTAGTGTCATTTGCAAATATCTTCTCCCATTCTGTGGGTTGCTTCTTTGTTTTGTTGACTGTTTCCTTTGCTGTGCAGAAGCTTTTTATCTTGAGGAAGTCCCAAAAGTTCATTTTTGCTTTTGTTTCACTAGCTTTTGGAGATGTATCTTGAAAGAAGTTGCTGTGGGCGATGTGGAAGAGGTTACTGCCTATGTTCTCCTCTAGGATTTTGATGAATTCCTGCCTCACATTGAGGTCTTTCATCCATTTTGAGTTTATCTTTGTGTATGGTGTTAGAGAATGGTCGGGTTTCATTCTTCTGCATGTGACTGTCCAATTTACCCAGCACCATTTATTGAAGAAACTGCCTTTTTGCCATTTCATATCTATTACTGCTTTGTAGAAGATTATTTGACCATAGAGTTGAGGGTCCATATCTGGGCTCTCTATTCTGTTCCTTTGCTCTATATGTTTTTGTGCCAGGACCATGCTGTCGTGTTGATCACAGCTTTGTAATATAGCTTGAAATCGGGCAATGTGACACCCCCAATTTTGTTTTTCTTTTTCAACATTTCCTTGGAGATTCGGGGTCTTTTCTTTTCTTTTCTTTTTTTATTATGTTATGTTAGTCACCATAGAATACATTAGTTTTTCATGTGGTGATCCACGATCCATTGTTTTCCTATAACACCCAGTGCACCATGCAGTACGTACCCTCCTTAATACCCACCACTGGGCTAACCCATCCCCCACCCCGTCCCCTCTAAAACCCTCTTTGTTTATCAGAGCCCATAGTCTCTCATGGTTCATCTTTCCCTCTGATTTCCCCACCTTCATTTTTCCCTTTCTTCTCCTAGTGTCTCCATGCTATTTCTTATGTTCCACAAATAAGTGAAACCATATGATAATTGACTTTCTCTGCTTGACTTATTTCACTTAGCATAATCTCCTCCAGTCACATCCATGTTGATGTGAAAGTTGGGTATTCATCATTTCTGATGGCTGAGTAGTATTCCATTGTATACATGGACCACATTTTCTTTATCCGTTTATCTGTTGAAGGGCATCTTGGCTCGTTCCACAGTTTGGCTATTGCGGACATTGCTGCTATGAACATTAGGGAGCATATGACCCTTCTTTTCACTACATCTGTGTCTTTGGGGTAAATACGCAGGAATGCAATGGCTGGGTCATAGGGTAGCTCTAGTTGTAATTTTTTGAGGAACTTCCACACTGTTTTCCAAAGTGGCTGTACCAACTTCCATTCCCACCAACAATGGCAATAAATAACAACATTTGTTTTTTCTTTCCTTGTCCATTTTTGTCATTCTAACTTGTGTAAGGTGGTATCTCAATGTGCTGTGTTTGTTTTTTTTTTTTACTGGGTGCTTTCTTTTTTTTTTTAATTTTATTATGTTATGTTAATCACCATACATTACATCATTAGTTTTTGATGTAGTGTTCATGATTCATAGTTTGCATATAACACCCAGTGCTCCATTCAGTATGTGCCCTCTTTAATACTCATCACCAGGCTAACCCATTTCCCCAACCCCGTCACCTCTAGAACCCTCATTTTCTTTCTCAGAGTCCATACTCTCTCCTGGTTCGTCTCCTCCTCCAATTTTAACCCTTCATTTTCCCTTCCTGCTAACTTCTTCTTCTTTTTTGTTTTTTAAATATAATGTATTATTTGTTTGAGAGGTACATGTCTGTGATTCATCAGTCTCACACAATTCGCAACACTCACTATAGGACATACCCTCCCCAATGCCTATCACCCAGGCACCCCATCCCTCCCACCCCCCACCACTCCGGCAACCCTCAGTTTGTTTCCTGGGATTAAGAATTCCTCATATCAGGGGCGCCTGGGTGGCTCAGCCGTTAAGCGTCTGCCTTCGGCTCAGGTCATGATCCCAGGGTCCTGGGATCGAGCCCCGCATCGGGCTCCCTGCTCAGCGGGAAGCCTGCTTCTCCCTCTCCCACTCCCCCTGCTTCTGTTCCTGCTCTCGCTAACTCTCTCTCTGTCAAATAAATAAATAAAATCTTAAAAAAAAAAAAAAGAATTCCTCATATCAGTGAGACCATATGATACAGCTTTCTTGATTGACTTATTTCGCTCAGCATAATACCCTCCAGTTCCATCCACGTGGTTGCAAATGGCAAGATATCATTCCTTTTGATGGCTGCATAATATTCCATTGGATATAAATACCACATCTTCTTTATCCATTCATCAGTCAATGGACATCTTGGGTCTTTCTACAGTTTGGCAATTGTGGACATTGCTGCTATAAACATTGGGGTGGATGTACCCATTCGGATCCCCACATTTGTATCTTTGGGGTAAATACCCAGTAGTGCAATTGCTGGGTCGTAGGGGAGATCTATTTTCAACTTTTTGTGGAACCTCCATATTGTTTTCCAGAGTGGCTGCACCAGCCTGCATTCCACCAACAGTATAGGAGGGTTCCCCTTTCTCCACATCCACACCAACATCTGTCATTTCCTGACTTGTTAATTTTAGCCATTCTGACTGGTGTGAGGTGGTATCTATTTGAGGTTTTGATTGGGATTTACTTGATGCCAAGTGATGTGGAGTACTTTTTCATGTGTCTGTTGGCCATTTGGATGTCTTCTTTGGAAAAATGTCTGTTCGTGTCTTCTGCCCATTTCTTGATTGCATCATTTGTTCTTTGGGTGTTGAGTTTAAGAAGTCCTTTAAAGATTTTGGATACTAGCCCTTTATCTGATATGTCATTTGCAAATATCTTCTCCCATTCCGTTAGTTGTCTTTTGGTTTTGTTGACTGTTTCTTTTGCTGTGCAAAAGCTTTTTATCTTGATGAGGTCCCAATAGTTCATTTTTGCCCTTGCTTCTCTTGCCTTTGGCGATGTTTCTAGGAAGAAGTGGCTGCGGTTGGGGTCGAAGAGGTTGCTGCCTGTGTTCTCCTTTAGGATGTTGATGGACTCCTGTCTCACATTGAGGTCTTTCCACCATTTTGAGTCTATTTTTGTGTGTGGTGTAAGGAAATGGCCCAGTTTCATTCTCCATGTGGCTGTCCAATTTTCCCAACACCATTTGTTGAAGAGACTGTCATTTTTCCATTGGACATTCTTTTCGGCTTTGTCAAAGATTAGTTGATCATAGAGTTGAGGGTCCATTTCTGGGCTCTCTATTCTGTTCCATTGATCTATGTGTCTGTTTTTGTGCCAATACCATACTGTCTTGATGATGACAGCTTTGTAATAGAGCTGGAAGTCTGGAATTGTGATGCTGCCAGATTTGCATTTCTTTTTCAACATTCCTCTGGCTATTCGGGGTCTTTTCTGGTTCCATACAAATTTTAGGATTATTTGTTCCATTTCTTTGAAGAAAGTGGATGGTATTTTGATGGGGATTGCATTGAATGTGTAGATTGCTCTAGGTACCATTGACATCTTCACAATATTTGTTCTTCCAACCCATGAGCATGGAACGTTTTTCCAATTCTTTGTGTCTTCCTTAATTTCTTTCATGAGTATTTTATCGATTTCTGAGTACAGATCCTTTGCCTCTTTGGTTAGATTTATTCCTAGGTATCTTATGGTTTTGGGTGAATTGTAAATGAGATCGACTCCTTCATTTCTCTTTCTTCTGTCTTGTTGATGTATAGGAATGCCACTGATTTCTGTGCATTGATTTTATATCCTGCCACATTGCTGAAATCCTGTATGAGTTCTAGCAGTTTTGGGGTGGAGTCTTTAGGGTTTTCCACATAAAGTATCATATCATCTGCAAAGAGTGAGAGTTTGACTTCTTCTTTGCCAATTTGGATGCCTTTGATTTCTTTTTGTTGTCTGATTGCTGTGCCTAGGACATCTAATACTATGTCAAATAGCAGTGGTGATAGTGGACATCCCTGCTGTGTTCCTGACCTTTGGGGGAAAGCTCTCAGGTTTTCCCCATTGAGAATGATATTTGCTATGGGTTTTATTTTTATTTTTATTTTTATTTTTTTTGCTGTGGGTTTTAAATAGATGGCTTTTATGATATTGAGGTATATATCCTCTATTGCTATACTCTGAAGAGTTTTGATCAAGAAAGAATGCTGTACTTTGTCAAATGCTTTTTCTGCATCCTTTGAGAGGATCATATGGTTCTTGTTCTTTCTTTTATTAATGTATTGTATCACATGGATTGATTTGTGGATGTTGAACCAATCTTGCAGCCCAGGGATAAATCCCACTTGGTCGTGGTGAATAATCCTTTTAATGTACTGTTGTATCCTATTGGCTAGTATTTTGGTGAGAATTTTTGCATCCATGTTCATCAAGGATATTGGTCTGTAGTTCTCCTTTTTGATACGGTCTTTGTCTGGTTTGGGGACCAAGGTAATAGTGGCCTCATAAAATGAGTTTGGAAGTTTTCCTTCCATTTCTATTTTTTGGAACAGTTTCAGAAGAAAAGGTATTAATTCTTCTTGAAATGTTTGGTAGAATTCCCCTGGGAAACCATCTGTCCCTGGGCTCTTGTTTGTTGGGAGATTTTTGATGACTGCTTCAATTTCCTTAGTGGTTATAAGTCTGTTCAGGTTTTCTATTTCTTCCTGGTTCAGTTTTGGTAGTTGATACATCTTTGGGAACATTTAATTTGGTGGCATATAGTTGTTCATAATATGTTCTTAGAATTGTTTGTATTTCTTTGGTGTTTGTTGTGATCTCTCCTCTTTCATTCATGATGTTATTTAATATTTTTTTTTTTTTAAAGATTCTATTTATTTATTTGAGACAGAATGAGAGAGAGAGAGAGCACATGAGAGGGGGGAGGGTCAGAGGGAGAAGCAGGCTCCCTGCCGAGCAGGGAGCCCGATGCGGGACTCGATCCAGGGACTCCAGGATCATGACCTGAGCCGAAGGCAGTCGCTTAACCAACTGAGCCACCCAGGCGCCCCCATGATGTTATTTATTTGGGTCTTTTTTCTTTTCTTTTTGATAAGTCTGGACAGGGGTTTATCAATCTTGTTAATTCTTTCAAAGACCCAGCTCCTAGTTTCGTTGATCTGTTCTACTGTTCTTTTGGTTCCTGTTTCATTGACTTCTGCTCTGATCTTTATTATTTCTCTTCTCCTGCTGGGTTTAGGGGTTATTTGCTGCTCTTTCTCTAGCTCCTTTAGGTGTAGGGTTAGGTTGTGTATTTGAGACCTTTCTTGTTCATTAAGAAAGGCTTGTATTGCTATATACTTTCCTCTTAGGACTGCCTTTGCTGCATCCCAAAGATTTTCAACAGTTGTGTTTTCATTTTCTTTGGTTTCCATGAACGTTTTTAATTCTTCTTTAATTTCCTGGTTGACCCATTCATTCTTTAGTAGGATGCTCTTTAGCCTCCATGTATTTGAGTTCTTTCTGACTTTCCTCTTGTGATTGAGTTCTAGTTTCAAAGCATTGTGGTCTGAAAATAGGCAGGGAATGACCCCAATCTTTTGGTACTGGTTGAGACCTCATTTGTGACCTAGGATGTGATCTATTCTGGAGAATGTTCCATGGGCACTAGAGAAGACTGTATATTCTGTTGCTTTGGGATGGAATGTTCTGAATAGGTCTGTGAAGCACATTTGTTTCAGTGTGTCACTTAACCTCTTTATTTCCTTGTTGATCTTTTGCTTAGACGATCTGTCCATTTCAGTGAGGGGGGTGTTAAAGTCCCCCACTATTATTGTATTGTTGTTGATGTGTTCTTTGATTTTGTTATTAATTGGCTTATATAATTGGCTGCTCCCGTGTTAGGGGCATAGATATTTACCATTGTTAGATCTTCTTGTTGGATAGACCCTTTAAGTAGGATATAGTGTCCTTCCTCATCTCTTATTACAGTGTTTGGCTTAAAATCTAATTTGTCTGATATAATGATTGCCACCCCAGCTTTCTTTTGGTGTCCATTAGCATGGTAAATGGTTTTCCACCTCCTCACTTTCCATCTGGAGGTGTCTTTGGGTCTAAAATGAGTCTCTTGCAGACAGCATATCGATGGGTCTTGTTTTTTTATCCAATCTGATAGCCTGTGTCTTTTGATTGGGGCATTTAGCCCATTTACATTCAGGGTAACTATGGAAAGATAGGAATTTAGTGCTGTTCTATTTCCTGTAAGGTGACTGTTACTGTATATTTTCTGTGTTCCTTTCTGGTCTATGTTACTTTTAGGCTCTCTTTTTGCTTAGAGGACCCCTTTCAATATTTCTTGTAGGGCTGGTTTCGTGTTTGCAAATTCCTTTAGTTTTTGTTTGTCCTGGAAGCTTA